>NC_134884.1:11381550-11614050 GCF_041734735.1 Babylonia areolata
CATCAATCATCATCATCAATCATCATTAATCATCAATCATCATCATCATCATCAATCATCATCAATCATCAATCATCATCATCAACCATCATCATCATCAATCATCATCATCATCATCAATCATCATCATCATCAATCATCAATCAGCATCATCATCATCAATGATCATCTTCATCAATCATCATCAATGATCATCAATCATGATCAGTCATCATCATCAATCATCATCATCATCAATCATCATCATCAATCATCATCATCAATCATCATCACCATCAATCATCATTATCATCAATCATCATCATGATCATCATCAATCATCATCATCATCAATCATCAACAACAATCATCATCATCATCATCAGTCATCATCATCAATCATCATCAATCATCATCATCAATCATCATCAATCATCATCATCATCATCAATCATCATCAATCATCATCATCAATCATCATCATCAATCATCATCATCATCATCAATCATCATCATCATCATCATCATCAATAATCATCATCATCAATCATCGTCATCATCAATCATCATCAATCATCATGATGATGATCATCATCATCATCAATCATCAGCATCGTCATCAATCATCATTATCATCAATCATCATCACCAATCATCAATCATCATCAATCATCATCAATGATCATCAATCATGATCAGTCATCATCATCAATCATCATCATCAATCATCATCATCAATCATCATCACCATCAATCATCATCATCATCAATCATCAATCATCATCATCAATCATCATCATAAATCATCATCATCAATAATCATCAATCATCATCATCATCAACCATCATCAATCATCATCATCATCATCAATCATCATCATCATCAATCATCATCAATCATCATCATCAATCATCATCATCAATCATCATCACCATCAATCATCATTATCATCAATCATCATCATGATCATCATCAATCATCATCAATCATCAACAACAATCATCATCATCATCAGTCATCATCATCAATCATCATCATCCATCATCATCAATCATCATCATCATCAATCATCATCAACATCATCAATCATCATCACCAATCATCATCATCAATCATCAATCATCATCATCATCATCAATCATCATCATCAATAATCATCAGCATCAATCATCGTCATCATCAATCATCATTCATCATCAATCATCATCATGATGATCATCATCATCATCATCATCAATCATCAGCATCATCATCACCATCAATCATCATTATCATCAATCATCATCACCAATCATCAATCATCATCAATCATCAACAACAATCATCATCCTCATCATCAATCATCATCATCAATCATCATCATCATCAATCATCATCATCAATCATCATCACCATCAATCATCATCAATCATCATCATCAATCATCATCATCAATAATCATCAATCATCATCATCAATCATCGTCATCATCAATCAATCATCATCATCAATCATCATAATCAATCATCATCATCAATCATCATCATCAATCATCAATCATCATCATCATCAATCATCAACAACAATCATCATCATCATCAGTCATCATCAATCATCATCAATCATCATCATCATCAATCATCATCATCATCAATCGTCATCAATCATCATCATCATTCATCGTCATCATCATGAATCATCATCGTCATCAATCATCATCATCAATCATCATCATCATCAGTCATCATCATCATCAATCATCATCAATCATCATCATCAATCATCATCATCAATCATCATCATCAATCATCATCATCATCAATCATCATCATTATCAATCATCATCATCAATCATCATCATCAATCATCAATATTCATCATCATCATCAATCATCATCATCATCAATCATCATCATCAATCATCATCATCAATCATCAATCATCATCATCAATCATCATCATCATCAATCATCATCATCATCATCATCATCAATCTTCATCATCATCATCAATCATCAACAACAATCATCATCATCACCATCAATCATCATCACCATCAATCATCATCATCATCAATCATCACCAATCATCATCATCATCAATCATCATCATCATCATCAATCATCATCATCATCAATCATCATCATCAATCATCATCATCATCAATCATCATCATCATCATCAATCATAATCATCAATCATCATCAATCATAAATCATCATCATCAATAATCATCAATCATCATCATCATCAACCATCATCAATCATCATCATCATCATCAATCATCATCATGATCAATTATCATCATCATCAATCATCATCATCAATCATCATCATGAATCATCAGTCATCATCAATGATCATCATCAATCATCATCAATCATCAATCATCATCATCATCAATCATCATCATCATCAATCATCATCATCATTATCATAAATCATCATCATCATCATCATCAATCATCATCATCCTCAATCATGATCAGTCAACATCATCAATCATCATTAATCATCATCATCAATCATCATCATCAAAGATCATCATCATAAATCATAACCATCAATCATCATCATCATCAATCATCATCATCAATCATCATCATCATCATCATCATCATCATCATCAATCATCATCATCATCAATCATCATCATCATCAATCATCAATCATCATCATCAACCATCATCAATCATCATCATCATCATCAATCATCATCATAATCAATTATCATCATCATCAATCATCATCAATCATCATCATCAATCATCATCATGAATCATCAGTCATCATCAATGATCATCATCAATCATCATCATCATCAATCAATCATCATCATCATCAATCATCATCATCATCATCATAAATCATCATCATCATCATCATCAATCATCATCATCATCAATCATGATCAGTCATCATCATCAATCATCATCATCAATCATCATTAATCATCATCATCAATGATCATCATCATAAATCATAACCATCAATCATCATCATCATCAATCATCATCATCAATCATCATCATCATCATCATCATCAATCATCATCATCATCAATCATCATCATCATCAATCATCAATCATCATCATCAATAATCGTCATCATCAATCATTATCATCAATCATCATGATCATCATCAATCATCATGATCATCATCATCATCAATCATCATCAATCATCATCATCAATCATCATCATCCTCATCACCATCATCATCAATCATCATCATCAATCATCGTCATCATCAATCATCATGATCATCATCAATCATCATCATCGTCAATCATCATCATCGTCAATCATCATCATCATCAATCATCATCATCAATCAACACCATCAATCATCATCTATCATCATCATCAATCAGCATCATCAATCAGCATCAATTATCCATCATCATCAATCATCATCAATCATCATCATCAATCATCATCAATCAACATCAATCATCATCAATCATCATCATCATCAATCATCATCATCATCATCTTCAATCATCATCAATCATCAATCATCATTAATCATCATCATCCTCATCATCATCATCATCATCATCATCAATCATCATGATGATCATTATCATCATCATCATCAATCATCATCAATCATCATCATCAATCATCAACAGCAATCATCATCATCATCAATCATCATCATCATCAATCATCAATCATCATCATCAACCATCATCATCATCAATCATCATCATCATCATCAATCATCATCATCATCAATCATCAATCAGCATCATCATCATCAATGATCATCTTCATCAATCATCATCAATGATCATCAATCATGATCAGTCATCATCATCATCATCATCATCATCAATCATCATCATCAATCATCATCATCAATCATCATCACCATCAATCATCATTATCATCAATCATCATCATGATCATCATCAATCATCATCATCATCAATCATCAACAACAATCATCATCATCAGTCATCATCATCAATCATCATCATCAATCATCATCAATCATCATCATCATCAATCATCATCATCATCATCTTCAATCATCATCAATCATCAATCATCATTAATCATCATCATCCTCATCATTATCATCATCATCATCATCAATCATCATGATGATCATTATCATCATCATCATCAATCATCATCATCATCAATCATCATCATCATCAATCATCATCTTCATCAATCATCATCATCAATGATGATCAATTATGATCAGTCATCATCATCAATCATCATCATCAATCATCATTAATCATCATCATCAATCATCATCATCATCAATCAACATCATCATCATCATCAATCATCATCAATCATCAATCATCATCATCAATCATCATCAATCATCAATATTCGTCATCATCAATCATCATCATCAATAATCATCAATCATCATCATCAATCATCGTCATCATCAATCATCAATCATCATCATCATGATCGATCATCATATCATCATCAATCATCATCATCATCAATCATCATCACCATCAATCATCATCATCATCATCATTATCAATCATCATCAATCATCAATCATCATCATCAATCATCATCATCATTCATCATCATCATCATCAATCATCATCGTCATCATCAATCATCATCATCAATCATCATCATCATCAATCATCATCATCAATGATCATCATCATCAATCATCATCATCAATCATCATCAATCATCAATCATCATCATCAATAATCATCAATCATCGTCATCATCAATTATCAATCATCATCAATCATCATCATCAATCATCAATCATCATCATCAATCATCATCAATCATCAATATTCGTCATCATCAATCATCATCATCATCAATCATCATCATCATCAATCATCAATATTCATCATCATCAATCATCATCTCCATCATCATCATCATCAATCATCATCATTAATCATCAATCATCATTATCAATCATCATCGTCATCAATCATCATCATCATCATGATCAATCATCATATCATCATCAATCATCATCAATCATCATCATCAATCATCATCATCACTCATCAATCATTCATCATCATCAATCATCATCAATCATCATCATCATCATGATCATCATCAATCATCATCATCAACCATCATCATCATCATCAATCATCATCATCATCAATCATCATCATCATCAATCATCATCTTCATCAATCATCATCATCAATGATGATCAATTATGATCAGTCATCATCATCAATCATCATCATCAATCATCATTAATCATCATCATCATCATCAATCATCATTGATCATCAATCATCATCATCATCATCATCAATCATCATCAATCATCATCAATCATCATCATCATCATCAATCATCATCATCATCAATCATCATCTTCATCAATCATCATCATCAATCATCATCATCATCAATCATCATCATCATCAATCATCATCAAACATCATCATCAATGATCATCAATCATCTTCATCATCATCAATCATCATCATCATCAATCATCATCATCAATCATCATCATCATCATCAATCATCATCATCAATCATCATCATTAATCATCAATCATCATTATCAATCATCATCAATCATCATCATCATCATGATCAATCATCATATCATCATCAATCATCATCAATCATCATCAATCATCATCATCATCACTCATCAATCATTCATCATCATCAATCATCATCATCATCAATCATCATCATCATCATGATCATCATCAATCATCATCATCAACCATCATCATCATCATCAATCATCATCATCATCAATCATCATCATCATCAATCATCATCTTCATCAATCATCATCATCAATGATGATCAATTATGATCAGTCATCATCATCAATCATCATCATCAATCATCATTAATCATCATCATCAATCATCATCATCATCAATCATCATTGATCATCAATCATCATCATCATCATCATCAATCATCATCAATCATCAACCATCATCATCAACGATCATCATCATCATCATCTATCATCATCATCATCATCTATCATCATCATCAATCATCATCAATCATCAATCATCATCAATCATCATCATCAATCATCAATCATCATCATCAATCATCATCATCAATAATCATCATCATCAATCATCGTCATCATCAATCATCATTCATCATCAATCATCATCATCATGATGATCATCATCATCATCATCATCAATCATCAGCATCATCATCACCATCAATCATCATTATCATCAATCATCATCACCAATCATCAATCATCATCAATCATCAACAACAATCATCATCCTCATCATCAATCATCATCATCAATCATCATCATCATCAATCATCATCATCAATCATCATCACCATCAATCATCATCAATCATCATCATCAATCATCATCATCAATAATCATCAATCATCATCATCAATCATCGTCATCATCAATCAATCATCATCATCAATCATCATCATCAATCATCATCATCAATCATCATCATCAATCATCAATCATCATCATCATCAATCATCAACAACAATCATCATCATCATCAGTCATCATCAATCATCATCAATCATCATCATCATCAATCATCATCATCATCAATCGTCATCAATCATCATCATCATTCATCGTCATCATCATGAATCATCATCGTCATCAATCATCATCATCAATCATCATCATCATCAGTCATCATCATCATCAATCATCATCATCAATCATCATCATCAATCATCATCATCAATAATCATCAATCAATAATCATCAATCATCGTCATCATCAATCATCATCATCAATCATCATCATCAATCATCAATATTCATCATCATCATCATCAATCATCATCATCAATCATCATCATCAATCATCATCATCAATCATCATCATCATCATCAATCATCATCATCATCAATCTTCATCATCATCATCAATCATCAACAACAATCATCATCATCAATCATCAATCATCATCATCAACAATCATCATCATCATCAATCATCATCACCATCAATCATCATCACCATCAATCATCATCATCATCAATCATCACCAATCATCATCATCATCAATCATCATCATCATCATCAATCATCATCATCATCAATCATCATCATCAATCATCATCATCATCAATCATCATCATCATCATCAATCATAATCATCAATCATCATCAATCATAAATCATCATCATCAATCATCATCATCATCAACCATCATCAATCATCATCATCATCATCAATCATCATCATAATCAATTATCATCATCATCAATCATCATCAATCATCATCATCAATCATCGTCATGAATCATCAGTCATCATCAATGATCATCATCAATCATCATCAATCATCAATCATCATCATCATCAATCATCATCATCATCATCATCAATCATCATCATCATCATCATAAATCATCATCATCATCATCATCAATCATCATCATCCTCAATCATGATCAGTCATCATCATCAATCATCATTAATCATCATCATCAATCATCATCATCAAAGATCATCATCATAAATCATAACCATCAATCATCATCATCATCAATCATCATCATCAATCATCATCATCATCATCATCATCAATCATCATCATCATCAATCATCATCATCATCAATCATCAATCATCATCATCAACCATCATCATCATCATCATCATCATCAATCATCATCATAATCAATTATCATCATCATCAATCATCATCAATCATCATCATCAATCATCATCATGAATCATCAGTCATCATCAATGATCATCATCATCAATCATCAATCATCATCATCATCAATCATCATCATCATCATCATCAATCATCATCATCATCATCATAAATCATCATCATCATCATCAATCATCATCATCATCAATCATGATCAGTCATCATCATCAATCATCATCATCAATCATCATTAATCATCATCTTCAATCATCATCATCAAAGATCATCATCATAAATCATAACCATCAATCATCATCATCATCAATCATCATCATCAATCATCATCATCGTCATCATCATCATCAATCATCATCAATCATCATCATCATCAATCATCAATCATCATCATCAATAATCGTCATCATCAATCATTATCATCAATCATCATGATCATCATCAATCATCATGATCATCATCATCAATCATCATCAATCATCATCATCAATCATCATCGTCCTCATCACCATCATCATCAATCATCATCATCAATCATCGTCATCATCAATCATCATGATCATCATCAATCATTATGATCATCATCAATCATCATGATCATCATCAATCATCATCATCGTCAATCATCATGATCATCATCAATCATCATCATCGTCAATCATCATCATCATCAATCATCATCATCAATCAACACCATCAATCATCAACTATCATCATCATCAATCAGCATCATCAATCAGCATCAATTATCCATCATCATCAATCATCATCAATCATCATCAATCATCATCATCAATCATCATCATCATCAATCATTATCATCATCAATCATCATCAATCATCATCATCAATCATCAACAGCAATCATCATCATCATCAATCATCATCATCATCAATCATCAATCATCATCATCAACCATCATCATCATCAATCATCATCATCATCATCAATCATCATCATCATCAATCATCAATCAGCATCATCATCATCAATGATCATCTTCATCAATCATCATCAATGATCATCAATCATGATCAGTCATCATCATCAATCATCATCAATCATCATCATCAATCATCATCATCAATCATCATCATCAATCATCATCATCAATCATCATCACCATCAATCATCAACAACAATCATCATCATCATCAATCATCATCATCAATCATCATCAATCATCATCACCATCATCAATCATCATCACCATCAATCATCAATCATCATCATCAATCATCATCATCAATCATCATCATCAATCATCGTCATCATCAATCAATCATCATCATCAATCATCATCATCATCAATCATCATCATCATCATCAATCATCAATCATCATCATCATCAATCATCAACAACAATCATCATCATCATCAGTCATCATCATCAATCATCATCATCATCAATCATCATCATCATCAATCGTCATCAATCATCATCATCATTCATCGTCATCATCATCAATCATCATCGTCATAAATCATGATCATCAATCATCATCGTCATCATCATCAATCATCATCATCATCAATCATCATCATCATCAATCATCATCATCAATGATCATCATCATCAATCATCATCATCAATCATCATCAATCATCATCATCAATCATCATCAATCATCAATATTCGTCATCATCAATCATCATCATCAATAATCATCAATCATCATCATCAATCATCGTCATCATCAATCATCAATCATCATCATCATGATCGATCATCATATCATCATCAATCATCATCATCATCAATCATCATCACCATCAATCATCATCATCATCAATCATCATCAATCATCATCATCATCAATCATCATCATCAATCATCATCATCAATCATCATCATCATCAATCATCATCTTCAATCATCATATCATCTTCAATCATCATCAATCATCATCATCATCAATCATCATCAATCATCATCATCAATCATCATCACCATCAATCATCATTATCATCAATCATCATCATGATCATCATCAATCATCATCATCAATCATCAACAACAATCATCATCATCATCAGTCATCATCATCAATCATCATCATCCATCATCATCAATCATCATCATCATCAATCATCATCAATCATCATCATCATCATCATCATCAATCATCATCATCAATCATCATCATCAATCATCATCATCATCATCAATCATCATCATCAATAATCATCATCATCAATCATCGTCATCATCAATCATCAATCATCATCAATCATCATAATGATGATCATCATCATCATCATCATCAATCATCAGCATCATCATCACCATCAATCATCATTATCATCAATCATCATCACCAATCATCAATCATCATCAATCATCAACAACAATCATCATCATCATCATCATCAATCATCATCATCAATCATCATCACCATCATCAATCATCATCACCATCAATCATCATCAATCATCATCATCAATCATCATCATCAATCATCATCATCAATCATCATCAATCATCATCATCAATCATCGTCATCATCATCAATCATCATCATCAATCATCAATCATCATCATCATCAATCATCAACAACAATCATCATCATCAGTCATCATCAATCATCATCAATCATCATCATCATCAATCATCATCATCATCAATCGTCATCAATCATCATCATCATCATCAATCATCATCATCATCAATCATCATCATCAATGATCATCATCATCAATCATCATCATCAATCATCATCAATCATCAATCATCATCATCAATAATCATCAATCATCGTCATCATCAATTATCAATCATCATCAATCATCATCATCAATCATCAATCATCATCATCAATCATCATCAATCATCAATATTCGTCATCATCAATCATCATCATCAATAATCATCAATCATCATCATCAATCATCGTCATCATCAATCATCATCATCATGATCAATCATCATATCATCATCAATCATCATCATCAATGATCATCATCATCAATCATCATCATCATCAATCATCAATCATCATCATCAATAATCATCAATCATCGTCATCATCAATTATCAATCATCATCAACCATCATCATCAATCATCATCATCAATCATCATCAATCATCAATATTCGTCATCATCAATCATCATCATCATCAATCATCATCATCATCAATCATCAATATTCATCATCATCAATCATCATCCCCATCATCATCAATCATCAATCATCATCAATCATCATCATCATCAATCATCATCATCAATCATCATCATCATCAATCATCATCATCAATCATCATCATCTTCAATCATCATATCATCTTCAATCATCATCAATCATCATCATCAATCATCATCAATCATCATCATCAATCATCATCATCAATCATCATCACCATCAATCATCATTATCATCAATCATCATCATGATCATCATCAATCATCATCATCATCAATCATCAACAACAATCATCATCATCATCAGTCATCATCATCAATCATCATCATCAATCATCATCAATCATCAATATTCGTCATCATCAATCATCATCATCAATAATCATCAATCATCATCATCAATCATCGTCATCATCAATCATCATCATCATCAATCATCATCATCAATCATTATCATCATCATCAATCATCATCATCAATCATCATCATCATCAATCATCATCATCAATCATCATCAATCATAAATCATCATCATCAATAATCATCAATCATCATCATCATCAACCATCATCAATCATCATCATCAATCATCATCATCATCAATCATCATCAATCATCATCATCAATCATCATCATCAATCATCATCACCATCAATCATCATTATCATCAATCATCATCATGATCATCATCAATCATCATCATCATCAATCATCAACAACAATCATCATCATCATCAGTCATCATCATCAATCATCATCATCCATCATCATCAATCATCATCAATCATCATCATCATCATCATCAATCATCATCATCAATCATCATCATCAATCATCAATCATCATCATCATCATCAATCATCATCATCAATAATCATCATCATCAATCATCGTCATCATCAATCATCAATCATCATCAATCATGATGATGATGATCATCATCATCATCATCATCAATCATCAGCATCATCATCACCATCAATCATCATTATCATCAATCATCATCACCAATCATCAATCATCATCAATCATCAACAACAATCATCATCATCATCATCATCAATCATCATCATCAATCATCATCATCAATCATCATCACCATCATCAATCATCATCACCATCAATCATCATCAATCATCATCATCAATCATCATCATCAATCATCATCATCAATAATCATCAATCATCATCATCAATCATCGTCATCATCATCAATCATCATCATCAATCATCATCATCAATCATCATCATCAATCATCAATCATCATCATCATCAATCATCAACAACAATCATCATCATCATCAGTCATCATCAATCATCATCAATCATCATCATCATCAATCATCATCATCATCAATCGTCATCAATCATCATCATCATTCATCGTCATCATCATCAATCATCATCGTCATAAATCATGATCATCAATCATCATCGTCATCATCATCAATCATCATCATCAATCATCATCATCTTCAATCATCATCATCATCAATCATCATCATCAATGATCATCATCATCAATCATCATCATCAATCATCATCAATCATCAATCATCATCATCAATAATCATCAATCATCGTCATCATCAATTATCAATCATCATCAATCATCATCATCAATCATCAATCATCATCATCAATCATCATCAATTATCAATATTCGTCATCATCAATCATCATCATCAATAATCATCAATCATCATCATCAATCATCGTCATCATCAATCATCATCATCATGATCAATCATCATATCATCATCAATCATCATCATCATCAATCATCATCACCATCAATCATCATCATCATCATTATCAATCATCATCATCATCAATCATCAATCATCATCATCAATCATCGATCATCATCATCATTCATCATCATCATCAATCATCATCATCATCATCAATCATCATCATCATTCATCATCATCATCATCATCAATCATCAATCATCATCATCAATCATCATTAATCATCATCATCATTAATCATCATCATCAATCATCATCATCAATCATCATCATCATCATCAATCATCATCATCATTCATCGTCATCATCATGAATCATCATCGTCATCAATCATCATCATCATCAGTCATCATCATCATCAATCATCATCATCAATCATCATCATCAATCATCATCAATCATCATCATCAATAATCATCAATCATCATCATCAATCATCGTCATCATCAATCATCATCATTATCAATCATCATCATCAATCATCAATATTCATCATCAATCATCAATATTCATCATCATCAATCATCATCATAAATCATCATCATCATCATCATCAATCATCATCATCAATCATCATCATCAATCATCATCATCATCAATCATCATCTTCAATCATCATATCATCTTCAATCATCATCATCAATCATCATCATCAATCATCATCATCAATCATCATCATCAATCATCATCATTCGTCATCATCAATCATCATCATCAATCATCATCATCATCAATCATCATCATCATCATCATCAGTCATCATCAATCATCATCAATAATCATCAATCATCATCATTATCAATCATCATCATCATCAATCATGATCAATCATCATCATCATCAATCATCATCAGTCATATCACCATCATCATCAATCATCATCATCATCAATCATCATCATCAATCATCATCAATCATGATCAGTCATCATCATCAATCATCATCATCAGTCATCATTAATCATCATCATCAATCATCATCATCAATCATCATCATCATCATCATCAATCATCATCATCAATCATCATCATCATCAATCATCATCATCATCAATCATCATCATCATCAATCATCATCATCAATCATGATCAATCATCATCATCATCATCATCAATCATCATCATCATCAATCATCATCATCAATCATCATCATCAATCATCATCAATCATCATCATCAATCATCATATCATCTTCAATCATCATCATCAATCATCATCATCATCATCAATCATCATCATCATAATCAATCATCATCAATCATCAATCATCATCATTCATCATCATCAATCATCATCATCAATCATCATCATCATCAATCATCATCAATCATCATCATCATCAATCATCATCATCAATCATCGATCATCATCATCATTCATCATCATCATCAATCATCATCATCATCACCAATCATCATCATCATTCATCATCATCATCATCAATCATCATCAATCATCAATCATCATCATCAATCATCATTAATCATCATCATCATTAATCATCATCATCAATCATCATCAATCATCATCATCATCATCATCATCATCATCATCAATCATCATCATCATTCATCGTCATCATCATGAATCATCATCGTCATCAATCATCATCATCATCAGTCATCATCATCATCAATCATCATCATCAATCATCATCATCAATCATCATCAATCATCATCATCAATAATCATCAATCATCATCATCAATCATCGTCATCATCAATCATCATCATTATCAATCATCATTATCAATCATCATCATCAATCATCAATATTCATCATCAATCATCAATATTCATCATCATCATCATTAATCATCATCATCAATCATCATCATCAATCATCATCATCATCATCAATCATCTTCAATCATCATCATCATCAATCATCATCAATCATCAATCATCATCATCAATCATCATCATCATCAATCATCATCATCATCATCATCAATCTTCATCATCAATCATCATCATCATCATCAATCATCATCATCAATCATCATCAATCATCATCATCAATCATCAATGATCATCATCATCATCAATCATCATCTTCATCAATCATCATCATCAATGATCATCAATCATGATCAGTCATCATCATCAATCATCATCATCAATCATCATTAATCATCATCATCAATCATCATCATCATCAATCATCATCATCATCATCATCAATCATCATCATCAATCATCATCATCAATCATCATTATCAATCATGATCAATCATCATAAATCATCATCAATCATCATCATCAATCATCATCATCAATCATCATCATCAATCATCATCATCATCAATCATCATCATCATCAATCATCATCTTCAATCATCATATCATCTTCAATCATCATCATCAATCATCATCATCAATCATCATCATCAATCATCATCAATCATCAATCATCATCATTCGTCATCATCAATCATCATCAATCATCATCATCATCAGTCATCATCAATCATCATCAATAATCATCAATCATCATCATCAATCATCATCATTATCAATCATCATCATCATCAATCATGATCAATCATCATCATCATCAATCATCATCAGTCATTTCACCATCATCATCAATCATCATCATCATCAATCATCATCATCAATCATCATCAATCATGATCAGTCATCATCATCAATCATCATCATCAGTCATCATTAATCATCATCATCAATCATCATCATCAATCATCATCATCATCATCATCAATCATCATCAATCATCATCATCAATCATCATCATCATCAATCATCATCATGATCAATCATCATCATCAATCATGATCAATCATCATCATCATCAATCATCATCATCATCAATCATCATCATCAATCATCATCATCAATCATCATCAATCATCATCATCAATCATCATATCATCTTCAATCATCATCATCAATCATCATCATCATCATCAATCATCATCATCATCAATCATCATCATCATAATCAATCATCATCATCAATCATCAATCATCATCATTCATCATCATCAATCATCATCATCAATCATCATCATCATCAATCATCATCAATCATCATATCATCTTCAATCATCATCATCATCAATCATCATCATCAATCATCATCATCATCAATGATGATGATGATCAATAATATTTGTTATGGTGTGTTGTATTGAATTACAGTGTATTGTATTGTATTTGTTGTGTTGTATTGAATTACAATGTATTGTATTGTATTTTTGGTGTATTCAATTGCAGAGTAGTGTATCGTTCTGTACTGTATTGTATTCTATTGTGTTTATTGTACTGTATTTGTTGTGTTGTGCTGTATTGAATTACAGTGTAGTTTATCGAATTGTACTGTATTGTATTGTATTTGTTGTGTTGTATTGAAATATGCGCAGATCCATTAAAGGGCCGTTCGGCCTCAAGGGAGCGGCCTGACGGCCTCTTAGCCCTACACACTGTGCTGCTTTGAACATGGCCACACGCAAGGTTAGGCCTCCGAGGCGTCGTGTCTACCATGCATGCGAAAGTCTGGATCGGCCAGAATTCTGCAGCAAGAAAGAAAGGAAAGAAGAAACCTATCGCGTATGTTTCAACGGAGAGGAAGGCGCGTTTACAAGCCAACGCACTGTGGAGATGCCCGGAGAGCAAGATAGAGACACCCAAAAGGTTATCTTGGTCATCCACTGCCATCCGTGCTCAACCTCCAGTCGTCTCGACTTAGTTCTTTGCCACATGCGAAATTGGTTGTGACCTCGGACGAGCGCGAAGAAGGAAGTCGTGAGCGTCGACGTTGACGCACTCCAGCTCTTCACTCTTTTAAACAAAATCATCGTCGCAAGTCATCAGATCATCCAACAAATGACCTTTCATCCTTTACATCCCCCAAGTCCTGTGGCGACCAGAGCGTGGAGCGACGAAAACGACAGGTGTGGCTTCACCTCACTGAGCAGTCGCAGCCGCCAGCCAGACCTGCACGCAGGCGGCTCAGGCCATAGGAGTCGATTCTTCGTCGACAGCGAAAGCCAGAGAATGGAGCCCTCTCGAGGCAAGCCGTCCGTCTGAGCGTCTGAGCAGCCCCTCCTTTAGGAATGCACACAATGCTCACCTCCCTGGCATGAGGAAGGGGCCTAGAAAAGGTGCCCCTAAAAATGCACTGCTCCATATCAACCCTGGCCAAGCACCATACGCGCGATTTGGCGCGGGCGCGACCCCTACAATCAGCGCCGTCGACGAGAAAACACAAAGAAAGAAAGAAAAAAAAAACAATAAGAACAAGGATCGCTTCCTCTCACCATTAGAGTGCATTGCGAACATTAAGGGACTCTCCTGGACAGAGCATAACGCGAGAACAGAGGGACCCCAAAGGAGCGAACGGCCCCACTCCAGTTTGCATCCGAACTCGCCGATACAACATTGACATCGCAGCTTTGAGTGAGACTCGGCTTGCAGGCGAAGGCGAGCTCTGTGAACGGGGATCTGGTTACACCTTCTTCTGGAGTGGACGAGGAAGCGAAAGAGCGACGTGAGGCTGGCGTTGGTTTTGCAGTAAAAACAGCACTTGTCAGCAAGCTAGCTGGAATCCCAAAGGGAGTCAACGATAGGCTTATGACCATGAAACTCCCACTGGCATCTGGCCAGAAGCACCTCACCATTGTCAGTGCCTACGCCCCAACCATGACCAACCCGGATGAAGTGAAGGCGAAGTTCTACGAGGACCTTCACTCTGTCATTGCTGCTATCCCTAAAGCAGACAAGCTCATCATTCTTGGGGACTTCAATGCTAGAGTTGGCTCTGACTACATCTCCTGGGATGGAGTGATTGGAAAGCACGGTGTGGGCCACTGCAACCCAAATGGATTGCTTTTGCTTCAGACTTGTGCAGAGCACGAACTGCTGATAACCAACACAGTTTTCTGCCTCCCTACCCGTAACAGGACGTCATGGATGCACCCACGCTCAAAGCATTGGCATCTCATCGATTACGTCATCGTCAGGAAAAGGGATAGGCAAGATGTACGTGTAACAAAGACCATGTGTGGCGCCGAGTGTTGAACAGACCATCGCCTTGTAGTCTCGAAGCTGAATATTCCAATCCAGCCCAAGAGACGCCCCCAAGGCCAGAAGGCTCCAAAACGGCTCAACATCGCTAAGCTGAATAACATCACCATCAAACAGTCCTTTGTGGAGCTGCTGGAAGATCGTCTGGAATCCGCCTCTCTGGACAACCAGAATGTGGAATCTGACTGGAGGACCCTGCGTGAGCTGATCTATAGTACAGCTTCAGAGACCCTGGGACCCATGACCAGAAAGCACAAAGACTGGTTTGATGAAAACTGTGATGAAATCAAGCAGCTTCTAGATGAGAAACGCCGTCTGCATCAAGCCTACCTGAGCAACCCAAAGTCCACATCAAAAAGGATGCGTACGATGCCATCCGCAGGACTGTTCAGCAAAAGTTACGCCAGATGCAGGATAAGTGGCTGAGTGACAAAGCTGATGAGATCCCGGGATATGCTGACAGGCACGATATGAAGAGGTTCTATGATGCCTTAAAAGAAGTCTACGGCCCCACATCCTCAGGATCATCCCCCCTCCTCAGTGCAGACGGGAATACCTTGATCACCGAGAAGGAGAAAATTCTCGAACGCTGGGCTGAGCACTTCAACAGTGTCTTAAATCGCCCTTCCTCCATAAATGATGAAGCCATAGACCGTCTCCCACAAGTCCCCATCAACGAAGCACTGGACGATCCGCCAACACTTCTTGAGACCCAGAAAGCAATCTGTCTGCTATCCAGTGGCAAAGCACCTGGCTCAGACTCCATACCAGCAGAGGTCTACAAGGATGGAGGCACTGTGCTGACTGAGAAGCTCCATCAGCTGTACTCACTCATGTGGAAAGAAGAGACGATCCCCCAGGATTTCAAAGATGCATCTATCATTCACTTGTACAAGCAAAAGGGGAACCGGCAAGCCTGTGATAACCATCGGGGCATTTCCTTGCTCTCCATTGCAGGCAAGATACTTGCCAGGATCCTACTAAACCGCCTCACAGCACACCTTGACCAAGGTCATTTGCCTGAGAGCCAATGTGGATTCCGGAAAGAGCGCGGAACCACCAACATGGTGTTTGCTGCAAGGCAGCTGCAAGAGAAATGTCAGGAGCAAAATGCTGATCTGTTCTCCACCTATGTCGACCTCACTAAGGCCTTCGACACCGTGAGTAGAGAGGGACTGTGGAAGATCATGGCCAAGTACGGATGCCCTCGGAAATTTATTTCCTTGGTCAGCCAATTCCATGAAGGCATGCAGGCTCAAGTCCAGGACAATGGCGAAACATCTGCTCCTTTTGCTGTCACAAATGGTGTCAAGCAAGGCTGCGTCCTGGCTCCAACGCTGTTCAGCCTCATGTTCTCTGCAATGCTTACTGATGCCTTCAGAGATGGCGATGTTGGAATCAGCCTAAACTACCGAACAGATGGCAGGTTGTTTAACCTCAGAAGGCTTCAAGCAAAAACGAAGGTCATGACAGACATCATCAGAGACTTTTTGTTTGCTGATGATTGTGCCCTCAACGCTGGATCTGAAGCTGACATGCAACTCAGCGTCGACAAGTTTGCCACTGCCAGCAGGAACTTCGGCCTTACCATCAGCACGAGAAAAACTGAAGTTCTCCATCAGCCAGCCCCAGGGAAACCCTACGTTGAGCCCAACATCACAGTCAACGGTCAGAGACTCAGTGCGGTGGAGTGGTTCACATACCTTGGCAGCACACTGTCACGAAATGCGACCATCGACGATGAAGTGAACGTCAGGATTGCAAGAGCAAGCGCAACTTTTGGCAGACTCAGTGCAAATGTCTGGAACAGAAGAGGCATTAGTCTTGAGACCAAGCTAAAGGTCTACAGAGCAGTAGTTCTCCCCACACTACTGTACGCCTGCGAAACTTGGACAGTGTACCAACGACATGCCAAGAAGCTGAACCACTTCCACACAACATGCTTCAGGAAGCTACTGAACATCAAGTGGCAAGACAGGACCCCAGACACAGAGGTGCTCGCAAAAGCCACCCTTCCCAGCATCTTCACCATCCTGATGCAGTCCCAGCTTCGCTGGGCTGGACACGTGGCGCGCATGCCAGACCATCGGCTGCCCAAAAGGCTCTTCTGTGCTGCTGTGCACAAAGGCACCAAGTTGTGCGAGGCCAACAGGACTGCTGCAGCTGTTCAGAAGAGGCAGGCCAGAAAGTCACGGGCAAACAAGCTCCCTGACAATGATATGCCTGTCTTTGTCTGCCCCAACTGTCAGCGAACATTTCGTGCGCAGATTGGACTATTCAGCCATCTGCGCATTCACAGATAGATTCATGAGCATCCTCCCCCCACCCCACCCCACCACCACCCTCCCCCCATCCCCCAGCTGGATGACAACGATGGTCATCATCGATCTCGATGGACACACCACATTGTGTTGTATTATATTTGTTGTGCTGTGTTGTATTAAATTGCAGTGTAGTGTATAGTATTATACTGTATTGTGTTGTACTGTATTGCATTTGTTGTGTTGTATTGAATTGTAGTGTAGTGTATCATATTGTACTGTGTTGTATTGTTTCGTATTGAATTGTATTTGTTGTGCTGTATTGAATTGCAATGTAGTGTATCGCATTGTATTGTATTGTATTGTATTTGTTATGGTGTGTTGTGTTGTATTGAATTGCAAAGTAGTGTATCGTATTGTGTTGTGTTGTATTGTATTTGTTGTGTTGTATTGAATTACAGTGTATTGTATTTGTTGTGTTTTATTAAATTATATCTATTAAGAAATTATTACTATATTTTATAAATGTGCATAGCTTCATATTGTTAGAATGCACAATTCATGTTTTTACAAAACAGATGACGTATTTGGAATAGTTACTTCCCTTGATCTTTTTGAAGACAGTTCACTGATGCTGTGTTTGGGGAGGCAGATGACAATAGTGCAAGTTGCTCAGCTTGGAATATACACTGTCACTGTGTAAAGCCTTTGAGCACACTACTCAGGTGGGTGTTTCTTCCTAGTTTTTTTTAAGTATCTTTTTACATGTGTACATGTTTAGTTATTTTTGGAAGTTTTATATTTTATATTTGAACAAGGCTGAACAGACACCATTGTTGAACATGTTATCATAACAACATTTCTTTCTTTCAGTTCTTTGTGAACCGGCTCAGTGCTCGGTGCTGAATGAATTACTAGTAGTGTGACCTTCTGTTAGGATTATTGTACATTTAATCAGATGGTCTGTCGATAACTAAGCTATTTGAGGAATACTGTTGTTTTTCAAAGATAGCTTTTCCCAAGCATGAAGGGAGAGATTTTGCTGACATGGTTTTGGTGTCCTTCCCCTTGTTGGGGATGGGAAACACCCCTTCGGGGGTTGTTTTCAGGAATATGGTTGTCGGTTGGTTTTGTTTATGAAGACCAGTATAATCATTGGTGGCCAGTTGCAAAGTCTTTTATTGTCTTAAATGATGCTTTTGTTTTCAGTAATGTTTGGCATCAGGAATTTTTAGCCCTGTAGTTTCTTTCAGCACTTAAAATTTACATTACTTGCTTCACTTGAAATTAAGTCCTGTTCGTATCTCTCCCCCACTTTATGGTACACATGGAAAATAGTTGTTGTCTGTTTATTGGTTGCAGAGGGGTTTTTTTTTGTTGTCATGTGACTTGCTGCATCACATGCTGTCCACTGTACCAATAAAGCACCCTGCCGTTTCAATGGTGTCCCCAGGGAGGAACGTCACACCAGTGCAGTGAGGACCACCACACCGGTGCAGTGAAGACCACCATCAGCGCAGCGAGGCCCACCACATCAGCGCAGCCCCATTTAATTTTTTTTGGATTATTTGGCCGGCTTCCTGACTTTGAACTTTGTGTGTGCACTGGGATTGATGGCCTGTGTGCAAGAACAAGACAAAATGTAACTTTATCAAAGGGGCTTGGTCTTCAATTATTAAGAAAGACAAAAGAATTTCCTTTACAGTTATTTTATAGAGAATTTTGTGTGTGTGTTAGATTACTAGAGGGTGACACAGGACTTGTATAAGTTGTTACAATTTTTTTTCTTTATATTTAGGTTTCACCAAAATTTGATAAACCCTTCACTACTTTGTTTGCAGTTGTTGATAAAAAAAAAAATGCAAAGTGACTCAGAAGAGGAAAAGATCTCCTCAGAGGGGATGACAGATGAGGAGGCACAACGTCTCAAACAAATGTTCATGCAGATGGGAGCTCAACCAAAAGTAGACAGTAAGGAGGATCTGCATAGTTGGATAATGAGCTATGCAGCTGCACACGAGCAGGATACTACCACTGTACTGAGCGCTTCTGCTTTTACTCCAGCCTTCACGGCAAGAACTCCCAGTTCACACGTGATAGTGAGCTCGAGAAAACCGTTGCTGGTGAAATTCAGTGGTGAACAGGACTCGTACGACATGTGGCATCACCAGCTGGAGAGACTCACTAAGGAGGGATACCCTGACAAGGACATTTTTGATGCAATTCGTGCCTCGCTGCATGGAAAGGCTGAGGCCATTGTCGCGAGACTGGGCACAGAGATTACAGTCCAGGAAATCATCCACAAAATGGACAGTATTTTTGGTGATGTGGATGTGGAAGCTGATTGTCTTGCTGTGTTTTTGGGCACCAAACAACAATCAAAAGAGACAATCGCTGACTGGAGTTGCAGAATTGAAAAGTTGCTCCATATAGCAGCAAAGCAGACCCAGTTACCAGGATCACCAGATGCGCTGCTCCGACAAGTCTTATGGACAGGCCTGCTTCCAGATCTTAAGGACACAACCATGTACCTGTATGACACAGCCAGGACTTTTGACGACTTATGGGTAGCATTGCATCGGGTGGAGAAAACAAGACAACCAAGAAGAAGACAAAGAGAGAAGAAGGAAATTGCAAGGTTTCACAGCCACAGGCTGAGAAAGACAAGACAGACAGGGATTGTTTAGCAAACCAATTGAAAGAAATGCAAAAGTCCATCCACGCCCTGCCGCTGAATATGCAACAAACCCAGCCTGTGGGATCACCACATCAATACCAGCGGTATGACAGAGGTCGCTATCTTGGTCAAGGGCGAGCTCGCCGACGAGCACAACAACATCAGCAAGACCCTGAAGGTCCCGTCTGTTACCTTCGTGGCCAGCACGGACACATCAAAACAGAATGCCGTGTCCACACAGATCACCTCAGAGGGAGGGATTTTTAACCAGGGTCTTTGGGAAGGGGCGACCACAAGGCCTAAATGATCAGCCTCATGTGTGCAAGCAGCAAGCTGATAGTACAGACTCTACTTATGAGCTGATTGGTAACTCTAGAGAAGCCAGCATTCTTATTGAAGGGAACACCACTTTGGTGCTGCTTGACACAGATCATCAGTCTCTACCGTCACTCAACAGTTCTATGAGACCCATCTTTCGCACTTAGGGCTGCATCAACTGGATAGACTCTTGAAGGTTGAGTGTGCAGATGGCCAGCAATTACCATATCATGGGTACATTCACTCTAAAGTTGCAGTACCCGACCTAGACGAGGGAATCGGGCAATCTTGCTTGCTGTTGGTAGTGCCTACGACAACGTATGGCTCCTCAGTACCAGTTTTGTTGGGAACCAACTTCTTGTCAGCCCTGTTGAGCAATAGTGCGGTCAGCCGAGTTGGGAAGAGTGACACTGAAACCAAACGAGAAGACGGTCATCACAAGGTTTCTGAACAAGACACAGTCCTACCAACAAACGTGTGCCTTACTTCAGCCCCACCGTCAAGCTAACCAAGACTTTGATTTGGAGCCAACCCTCATCAGTTATCATCCAGAGACAAAATCCGTAGAAGTGACCCTCTCGAACCTGACTGCACATACAGTGACGCTGAACCCCAGGGAAGTTTTGTGTGAGGTGCAACCTGTCACAGTTGCTGCACTTGGTGATGTACCAGCCAGTGTTGCAAGTCAATATTGACAATGATCATCTTACACCTGATGAGATGAAAGTGGTACAGAAACTCATCACAGACCATGAAGCCAACTTTTCTAAGAATGAAGTAGACGTTGGACTGTACAGTGCAGTCAAACATATAATCCACTTGTATAATGATGAGCCATTCAAACAATGGCATCTTCCCATTCCACCTTCCATGATAGATGAGGTCCGGTCCCATCTTCAGCAGCTCTTGGCTTGGGCATCATCAGGCACTCGCATAGTCCTTGGTCATCAAATGTAGTGCTGGCTAGACGCAAAGATGGTAGGCTTCGCCTATGCACAGACTTGACAGCTCAACACAAGGACGGTTCGAGATGCCCATGCATTACCTAGAGTTGAGGAAATACTCGACTGTCTAGCTGGCTCACAGTATTTCAGTGTACTGGACATTACCAAGTGGAGATAGAAGAATCTCACAAGGAAAGGACTGCCTTCACTGTCGGCCCCCTTGGTTTCTTTGAGTACAACCATCTACCCTTTGGGTTGACCAACTCACCAGCTACCTACCAACGTCTTATGCAGGACATTTTGGGAGATTACCACATGAGGATCTGCTTGATCTACCTGGATGACATCATCTGTCCATACTGCGTCAGAACCTTCTGGGCGCGGATTGGCCTGACCAGTCATCTGCGCACCCACAGAGCCCAACCCACCCACCCCCAGGATGACTAGACGGTCCTCGTCGATCCCGACGGACGAACCACACATAATGCTACCACTCTTTCGCCTCATCCTTGATGCCATTACGTTTATAGTTGACATAATTGATGCTGTTGCTATGTTACAACTGGTCTGTTTATTATTAATGTCATCTTAAATCATGATTACTGCAATCAATAATGTGTAAACATTGAATGATTGGACAAGTTGTTTTTTGACTCACTTGTGTAAACAAAGTGAGTCTATGTTTTAACCCGGTGTTCGGTTGTCTCTGTGTGTGAGTGTCTGTGTGTCCGTGGTAAACTTTAACATTGACATTTTCTCTGCAAATACTTTGTTGACACCAAATTAAGCAAAAAAAAAGAGGAAAAATTCAGTTCTTTCCAGTCATCTTGTTTAAAACAATATTGCACCTCTGGGATGGGCACAAAAAAATTAAAAAAAGAAGCCTAATTATATGCAAACTGCATTTACTGTTATATTTATATTTTTTGTATTCTCTAAACTTGGCACTTTGATCTGATATTCTGACCCAACAACAAGAGCAGTCATTATTATCATTTTTTGTTCAAACAGGAACTTATTTTGCTAAGCATGGAAGTTTTATTTATTTTGCAAACATTTTGGCGCAGATAGTAAAAAAGGGAAATTACTCTGTAATTAATGCTAGGGGAATTAATTTGCTTTAAACTGATCTTTCTCATCTTAAACATTACATTTTGAAATTATACTCAATACATAAAAAGCTTGGATTTTTTTTTTAAAGTGTATCACAAGTGAGTCTTAGAGGCCTTGCCTCTCTTGTTTTTTCTGTATTTGTTGATGTTGTTGCCGTTTTTTGTTTTGTTTTGTTTTGTTTTTGTTTTTTCGTTTTGTCTTTCTCTCTATAGTGGATGTTACCGTTCGTTTTATATTGTTTGTTTCATACTGTTTTCTGTATTGTATACATGTCTTTGCAAGATTTTTTAAAAAGTTAAAAGAAGAAAAAAGAATTGCAGTGTAGTGTATCATATTGTACTGTATTGTGTTGGATTGTATTGTGTGTTGTTTTGTGTTAAATTGCACTGTAGTGTATAGTATTGTACTTTACTGAGTTGCATTGTATTGTATTGAATTGTAGTGTAGTGTATCATATACACTATTGAGTAATGTTGTGTTGTATGTGTTGTGTTGTGTTGTATTGAATTGTAGTGTAGGGTATCGTGTTGTATTGTATTGTAACCTACTCAATATCGCACAGTAGTCGATTTTGGTATGTTGGTTAGGTTTTGGGCAGAAAGACAAAATCGGAGTGGCTCACAAATGGCGGAATGAACACAAGGTAAAAATTTTTCAAGCAGATATTCAATCAGGTATACAGTGTTTATTTTTAGGTGTGTTGATAAAAGATTAACATAGTTAATTGCAGAATTAAAGGATTAAATGATGTTTTGGGATAAAAAACGTTCAGAACATAATACTTTTCTTGTTTGATTAAAATTATTTGAAACTAGATCTGGCGTGAATAGATGGGGACATTTTGTTTCTGTTTCGTCACGTTTTTTTCCATTTTGTTAATTGGCATTAGGGCAGTGGAAAAACTAAGGATGCACAGTTTGTTGGAGGTGTTTTGGCAGCAGCTAGAGCCATTTGTTGATATTCTAGTATCAGGTATTATTGTGGGCTGTTTAGGTACGTGTTTCAATGCGTAAAAGTGGTTGAAGCAAACGTTGCTCAAAACTCGTAATTCAGTACTATTGAACTTGTAGGCACATAAAGTATCTGGTATTATTGTGGGCTGTTTAGGTACGTGTTTCAATGAGTAAAAGTGGTTGAAGCAAACGTTGCTCAAAACTCTTAATTCAGTACAAATGAACTTGAAGGCAGATAACAAATTTTTGTTAGTAATATTAATAATTATGTTGTTCTTATTATGGTCAATGATGACTGGGATTGCTTGATGTTTAATGTTTTTGTTATGGATGATTGAATGGTTAATTGACTTGTGTGGTTGAAGAATTCTGTTGTACTACATAATTGCTTCACAAAGGTTTTGTGTGGTTGGATGCAAAATTATTGTCTGATAGGTGCAGCGTGTCATAAATTACCAGAGATGGTGTTATTGTTGTTAGTAGAGGTGAAGCTTAGTTGTAATCTGAAAATGGCTGTGCTGTCTCTGTCACTATATGAATTAGCTGGCAGAAGCTCTGGGGGAGGCACAGGAGAAAGAAAGAAGGAAGCTCAATCTCATTATCACTTATGTGAAAGAGAGCACAAAAACGACAACCCTCGAAAAACAGACGGACGACCTGGAACAGGCCAAAACACTGATCAGACAGATCACTGACTGGTATAGACTACCAGAGATACATTATTGAGAGAAATCTCTCAAAGAGAATGATTAAAAATGCAAAGAAAGGGTATGAGAGAAAAATTGCTTACCGAGCAAAGAGTAACCCTAAAAATTTATGGAAATACGTGCAAGAAAAATTGAGGATAAACACAAGTATCAACGCTTTTGAAAAGGGACTCGGGTGAAATGGCAGTAACTGACTCTGAGAAAGCAGAAACACTAAATGACTTCTTCTCAAGTGTATTTACTCGTGAGAAAGTAGACAATCTACCCAACATGACCAAATCTCCTAAGCTAGAAGGCATAACTCTTTCAGAAATAAGAGTCACCCCAACAGTGGTGGAGGCTAAGCTTAAAAATCTTGACCCCTCTAAGGCTCAGGGACATAGAATTCCAGCCAAAATACAGAAGGAACTCAGTAAGGAACTATCAATTCCTTGCAGCATACTGTTCAACAAATCCTTAGAGACGGGAGGTATCCCAGATGACTGGAAAACTGCTGATGTTGTTGCCAAATTCAAAAAGGGCTCCAAACAAGACCCGAGTAACTATAGGCCAGTCAGCCTCACCTGTGTTATATACAAGGTACTAGAGTCAATTGTGAGGGATGTTATTGTAACATATTTTAATGACTTTAAACTTTTTGCGGACTGTCAACATGGCTTTCGAAATAAAAGATCCTGCATGACCCAACTGATTCAAGTAATGACGACTTAACTGCACTTACTGACGACAGAAAATCAATAGATATAGTGTATTTAGACTTCCGTAAAGCTTTTGACTCAGTACCGCATAAAAGACTAATCAACTTGAAAAATTATGGAATTGATGGATCCCTCCTTATTATTTCTTCAAGCAGACTGTCTATGAACAACTCCTTGCCTTCCTCTCTTAAAATTGGAGATTCAGATGTAGACTTTGTATCTTCAGTGAAAAATCTGGGTGTGATGTTTGATTCAAACCTCACAATGAAGAAACGCGTAAACAATCTCTGTAAGGCTGCATACTTTCAAATTCGAAAGATCAGTTCCATCCGACATCTCCTTACTATTCAAGCAACACAAACTCTGGTGTGCTCTTTTGTCTTGTCCAGACTAGATTACTACAACTCATTCCTCATTGGTTGTCATAGATACTTAATACAAAAACTCCAGAAAGTTCAAAACGCAAGAGCAAGATTAATAATTAGAACCAAAAAGACTGACAATATCACTCATCTTTTGCGTTCTCTCCACTGGTTACCAATTTCTGCCTGCATTCAGTACAAAGTTGCAATTCCCACCTTCAACTCCATTTTGGGTGCTGCTCCTCAGTATCTGAGAGAATTGATTCAAACCTACACACCCCATCGACAACTCGGATCATCTTCCGATTCACAGCGGCTACTTGCTCCCCGTGTTGAAACCCGATCCTTCGGTGATTCTTCCTTTTCTTATTCAGCTCCATAATGTCTGGAACAGTTTACCTCACGATCTTCGCCACTCTCCATTTCAATCTTTCAAAACTGGTCTGAAAACATCTTTTTGAAAACGCCTACTCCATAGATCTTCCATACCTTTTCAGTTAAAAGCCATGCAAACTCACTCTCTCTTCCGTTTGTGTGTGTGTGTGTGTGTATTTAGTCTCTGAACCTGTTTTATATTATTGTGCACTAAATAGGAGGAGTTTGTATTATACTCCATGTTTGGTGATACATATACTGTACCATGTCAAACTGATGCAAACTAGGCCTATCTGTTTGCTCTGCTTGGCCAAATTTCGCGCGGCTAACAGTGAAAAGACGAGCCGTCTTGCCCAGTCTGCGCTTAGCCAATCAAACGCCTCTAAAAGCTATAAGTGCTGAATCATTCCGTGGCCATAAAAAAAAATGCCGCATGAGAACTACGGCGGAGACACGGGGACGGACGGGCGGCATTCGAGTTTGACATGGTAAGTATATGTATCACCAAACATGGAGTATAATACAAACTCCTCCTTTTGGTGTCATATACTGTACCATGTCAAACTGATGCAGAATTTAAAGCAAATGGAAGAGGGCAACGCCTACTGGTTCGTATGGGGAGCCCTTGTAATTGAGACGGCAGTGTTAGCCGCAACAAAGGAAATCCCCTTGGAACCGTCAGCCCTCGCCATACGGAAATCCCTGAGGTAGAAGTTGATGAAGGGATTCTCAGACCGCCAGAAGGCTGCCTCCAAGACATGCTGCAGTGGCACTGAGTGCTGGAACGCAGCCGAAGTAGCTATGGCCTGCACTTCGTGTGCTCTGGGATTAAGACAGCTGATATCCCTGTGAGCATGAGAGTAGGCTCTACAAATGACTTGGGAAACCCAGCGGGAAATGGTGCCTGCAGCGATGTCTTTCTTGTAATTCTCATTGAGGGAGATGAGAAGACTTCTCTGAGAAGAACGCCTATGGCGAGACCTATCCCAATAGTATTTGAGACACCGAACAGGGCAGAGATGCCTATCCTCATCATCTTGGGCAAGAATATCAGACAAAGGTCCTCGGGACCTCGGGGTCTTGGTTCTTAGCCAGAAACTCTGGAAGGAAACGAAGGGTGATGGAACCATCTCTGTGGAAGGCCAGATCTTGTGGCATTCCACTAAGACCATGAATCTCGATTCTGCGACGGCCTGTGGCCAGCAACAGAAGGAAAGTGGTCTTGAGGGTGAGTAAGTCGAAAGAAATAGTCCCCAATGGTTCGAAGGGTTGTTTTCGAATGATATCCAGCACCAGGAACAAGTCCCAGAGGGGCACTCTTCTGGGGTTTCTAGCTTCCTTCAGAGAGGCGCCCCTAGCCACCTCTCTCAGCAGGAAATCCGCTTCAAAGGCGGGACCACATAGCTGTTTAATTGTGGTACAGATGGCTGACCTGTACCCTCGCACAGAACTAGCAGACAGGTTGAGAACCGAGGAGCAGTGAGCCAGAAAGTTGGCCAGCTGCATGCTCGTAGGGTTAGTAGGGGGAACGTCCTGAGCTGTACACCACCGCAACAATTTCTTCCAGCGAAAGTCATACAAAGTCTCAGTTCCCTCCCTCCTTGCTTTGGTGACTATGGAGAGGAGGCACCCCCTGGGTCAGCACAGCCGACACAGAGGCCGACCGAGGGGTCGAAGACTTCAATGGTGATGCTGACAGTTCCGACTGCACAGCAGCCACGCGTGCGGGTAGAGCAGTTGAGGATTGGAATGAGGAATGCCCGAACGAGCTGCCTCAGCAGATGAGGTTTGGTTTCGAGTTCCAGGGGTGGACAATGTGTCAGGGACTGAAGGTCCGGAAACCAGGGCTGGGCTGGCCATTTCGGTGCAATGAGAATCATTCTTTCTTTTGTGAGTTATTGCGAGTGTGTGTTTGATGTTTATTGTAAAGCGCTTTGAGCTCTCTTTAAGGGAGGAAAGCGCTCAACAAGTGTCCATTATTATTATTATTATCGCATTGTTGTATTGGTATGTATTGTGTTGCATTGTATTGTATTTCTTGTGTTATATTGAATTACAGTGTAGTGTATCGAATTATACTGTATGATGTTGTATTTGTTGTGTTGTATTCAGTGAACTACAGTGTAGTGTATCGCATTGTACTGTATTGTGTTGTATTATATTGTGTTTGTTGTGTTGTGATAAATTGCAGTAGAGTGTATAGTATTGTACTTTACTGTGTTGTATTGTATTTGTTGTGTTGTGTTGTATTGAATTGCAGTGTAGTGTATCATATTGTACTGTATTGTATTTGTTGGGTTTTATTGAATTGAAGTGTAGTGTATCGCATTGTACTCTATTGTATTGGAATGTATTGTCTTGCATTGTATTGTATTTCCTGTGTTGTGTTGTATTGAATTACAGTGTAGTGTATCGTATTGTACTGTATTGTGTTATATTGTATTTGTTGTGTTGCATTTAATTGCAATGTAGAGTATTATATTTTAATGTATTGTGTTTTTGTTTTTTATTGTCTTTGTTGTGCTGTCTTGTGTTGTATTGAATTGCAGTGTAGTGTACTGATCGTATTGAACTGAATTGTGTTGTATTTTGTTTGTTGTGTTCTGTTGTATTGAATTGCAGCGTATCGTATTGTATTGTATTGTATTTGTTGAGTTGTGTTGAGATGTATTGAATTGCAGTGTGATGGAGTCTCCCGTCGGTCCGACTGATGAGTAGGCACGGAAAGGCTTATCTGTCAGTGTGTGTCCTCATATGGGAGAAGAGGCCGATTCTGGATGTGCAGCACTTCCCACAGGTATTGCAAGGGAAAACGTCTCCAGAGGTTGAGCCCTGCTTCCTTCGCTCACGCTTCTTTGTAGCCCGGTTGGCTACAATCTTCGTTGGGCCAGCTTAGCAGACGACTTTTGTGACTTGCCGAAGGTTATTGAGAAAGTTGGTAAATCGGTCGCAAGTTATCTCCCTTCACAAGGAGCCGTATGATTTTTCATCAATTTTGTTAAATTATAAACACTTTCTTATAGATGAGATTATAGTTTTTATGTTATTGGACTTCAGAAAGATCATACTTCTCAACTGCAATGATATCATTTGGCCAGAAAGCCTATAACTCTTTTAAATTAATATTTATGTGAATGAATTTTGGCGCGATCTTTGAAATCCACTCAGCTGAAACATACAAAATACCTTCGTTTTCTATAAATCGATATAGTTGCCGTGGAATTTAGATTGTGCATTAAAATGTACATGATTAAGCTTTCTTCTCGTGTACTGCTTTCCGTGTACATCTAAGTTATAGGCATGCGATGGTACGAAATGTCTGACAGCATTTCGGCCCCACAAAACTATCTCTTCTTCAAGCCATTGGAATTCGTTAGTGCCGATTTGAGCAAAATATATTTTTACAATACCTAGACATTTTTATAGCGTGTCTTGCAGATGTTTGCATTTCTGTTATCAATCTGATTCGTATCAAACATGTATAGTTGTGTTGTAGTTGGTTTAAACGAAGTATTTCATTGCTGATCACTAGTGCCAAAAGCACCGCCAAGCAGTGCCGACATGGGAGCTGTCCGTTGAGTTTTCTCTTGAATTTTGACATAAAAAATCTTTACTCTAGAAGCAGATTCTATAGATGATTTTAATATAGTTGGAAATTCAGGATTTTCAGTTACTTAACTGTTGCAATTATATTACATATCGCGACGTATTAATTGTTGTAATGTACAAAAATGATACATGAACTCGTTAAAATCTCGTTCATTCAGTGACTCTTTTTGTTTACAGTTTTAACTACATTATTTTTGTAGAAAATGGTTTAGCTTAAGAAAATGCTCGTCTCTTGTAGTTTGGTGTGATATCTAATATGTCTATGTTAGTTTCCCGAGCCTAAAGTTAAACGCCGCTAAATTTGGTCAAACAAACACAAGTTTGGCCCCTTAAGGCTCGTTTCGTGAGTCGCTTCGCGGCGCTGGCTTTGCGGTTCGGCGGAACAGAATATAAGGAGTGAGCGAGTGCCAGACAAATAGAGAACTCTCCTGGCCTGGAAGAATGAAAAAATAAAAGAAGAAAACCAGCGCACTGCCTTCCCGTGTCTACCTTGCCTGGCTACGGCTCTCTTCTACAAACACCTTCTACCTGTCTTCACCTTCTCTAACACCACCTTACCACTCCATCACATCTTAATGGCCAGCGTTCTCCTGTTTTCAAACGTCTTTATGCCACTAGAGCACAGCATCCTCCAGCGAGAGCGGTCAAGGGCATCAGCTTCCCAGGAGGGTTTGAGGTTTGTCTTCAAGGTGTCTTTGAAGCGCTTGCAGGGTCTTCCAAGTTTACGGTGGCCTTCCTTCAGCTGGCCATACAAAAGCATCTTCGGGATCCTGCTGTCTGTCATGCAGACAAAGTGTCCTGTCCAGCGTAGCTGGCACTGTATCAGCAGACTTTCGATGCTGAGCAGGCCGCTCCTCTCTAGGGCCTGGATGTTGGAGACCCTGTTTTGCCACTTTATGTCGAGGATCTTTCATAGGCATCTCTGGTGAAACTGCTCAAGTTGTTGAATGTGACGGCGATACGTCGTCCATGTTTCACAGCAGTACAACAAGGTGGTCAGCACAACAGCTCTGTAGGTTTTCATCTTGGTGCTGAGCCTGATGCCTTTGTTGTTCCACAACCTGTTGTTGAGTCTGCCAAAGGTGGATCTGGCCTTGGCGATGCGCAGCGTCACTTCTGCATCAAGGGCTCCGTTGCTGCATAGGGTGCTGCCCAGGTAGCAAAACTTTTTGACTGACTTGATCTCTGTGTCATCGATCTCGATTGCAGGTGGGGGGGGGGGGGAGGCACTGGCGTTCTGTGAGCTAGCTGGTACATGGGACTCGGTCTTGCTGAGGCTGATGGTGAGTCCAAAGCGCCTGCAGGAGGTTGAGAACCTGTCCATAATGAACTGCATGTCCTCATGGGTGTGTGCAGCAAGCGCGCAGTCATCAGTGAAGAGGAACTCTCTCAACAGTGCCTCAAACACCCTGGACCTGGCATGGAGTCGCCGCAAATTGAAAAGTTTGCCATCTGTGCGAAACTGAATGTAGATGCCCCGGTCACAGTCTTGGAAGGCGTCAATCAGCATGGCAGAGAAGAGAATGGAGAACATTGTGGGTGCCAGGACGCAGCCCTGCTTCACTCCATTTACCACAGGGAACGGATCCGACATGTCAGTATTTTCCTGTACTCTCGCCTGCATGCCATCGTGGAATGACGCAATCAGCTGGATAGGCTCACTGGGCAGCCGAACTTTAGGAGGATCTTCCACAGACCACGGCGGTTCACCGTGTCGAAGGCCTTAGTCAGGTCTACAAAGACCATGTGGAGCTCCTTGTTCTGCTCACGGCACTTCTGTTGCATCTGGCGTACGACAAACACCATGTCTCATGTTCCCCTGCCTGAGCAGAAGCCACACTGTGCTTCAGGGATGACTGTGTTGGAGACATGGTCAAACAGTCTGTTCAGTATGATGTGGGCGAAGATTTTGCCAGCGATGCAGAGGAGAGAGATTCCACGGTGGTTATCACAGGATGATGTATCTCCCTTCCGTTTGTAAATGGATAATTAAGCATCCTTGAAATCCTGGGGGACCTCCCCTCTCTCCCAGATAGACTGGAACAGGGCGGTCAGCTTGTCTGTCAGTACCTCTCCCTAGCGGGCAAGGATGCCTTTCTTGTCTGTCAGGTCTGGTCCAAGGCTTGGTCAGGGGTTGATCCTGTGACTCTCAGCCCATACACAGCTCGGAGACCATCATGGAAGGTCTTCATGTCGTGAGCATCAGCAGCAGACTGAAGCTCTTCGGACTTTCCCACCAGGTGTTCTTCATCTCACGCAGCCTCTTCTGTACGAGTTGCTTGGTTTGGAAGAACTGGTTCTCCTTCCTCTGGCAGTCTTAATCGGAAATGTGATCCTGATGCCGTATATGCAGTGTGTTCAGAAGCTTGGAGATTCCAGAGTCGTTCTCGTCAAACAAGACTTTTTGGCTCCTCTGTACAAAGCCGAGTGTGTCAGCTGCTGCTGTGTACACAGCATCTTTAAAGGTGCTCCATACCTCTTCTACATCAGTCAATACAGGAATTTCTTGGAGAGCCGCTCGGATTTGCTGCTGCAGCACGTCCTTGGTGATAGGGAGGCGGTGGATGTTCAGCTTCCTAGGGGGTTTCTGCCTGGATGGTTGGAGCTTGCGTGTAAGCCTGATGTTCATCTTGCTGCGTACCAGGCGATGGTCCGACCAACAGACTGCTCCTCTTATGCAGCGTGTAATGGAAACATCACCTCTGTCCCTCTGCCGGACAATCACATAGTCCAGCATGTGCCATTGCTTGGAGCAGGGGTGCACCGGCAAACCTGGTTTCGCTCCGGGCTGCTGTGTCCACCTCGTAGCGATCAGCATTCTAGCAATGAGCGCTGTGCGTCTTTCTGGTCTGTCGTCTCTGTCTAAGAAGGTGCGAACATTCCAGGCACCCAGAGTCAGGGCATGACTCCTGGTTCTTTTCTTCTGTTGTTTTCGACCGCTAGTGTTGGATGTCCAAGTAAGTGCGGTTTCCTACTAGGTACTAGGTGAGGCAGGCTTTGTTTGGGGATCCTTATATGGATATTTAGGGACCATCTTAGACAATAAGCTGACTTTTGACAGAAATGTTGATTCCATTCATAAGAAATGTCAATCTAGAATTTTTTGTTTACAGAAGCTTAGAAATGTTGGTATAAATTCAAATATTCTTCAAAGTTTTTATCGATGTTGTATCGAGTCCGTGCTCACAGTTTCATTTATGTGCTGGTATGGAAGTTTGGGAGTGAGGAGTAAGCGTGTTTTGAACGATGCCATGAGTGCATGCAGTAAAATTGTGGGAGTGAAACAAGCTAGTATGCAAGAGCTGTATGAAAGTCGAGTGGTTAAAAAAAAAGCAGGCAGATAGCAACTGACGACACCCATATTTTAGCAAAGTATTATGAGCTATTGCCATCAGGACGACGCTACAGAACTTTTAAGTTGAAATCCAGAGCTCTGAAGACTTTTATTCCACGTTCAATACACCTTTTAAATTCTTGAGAACTCTGTGTGTGTGTGTGCGTGTGTGTGTGTGCGCGCGCGCGCGCGCGCGCACTCTCATGTGAGACGTGTGAAAGTCCGTGCATGATAGGCTGTACCTTGTTCTAGTTGTGGTGTGTGTGTGTGTGTGTGTGTTTACTGAGCTTAAAAACGTGACAATTGGTTATAATGAATGTGCAATATGCAGGAAGAATAATGTGCAATATGCAGGATGAATGTACAATGGAATATGTCTAATGCTAACGTCCATATTCTAGATATATTTCTGTTTAATAATTACGGGTGTGTGCTGATTATCTGGTTGTGGTTTTCCGCAATTCATCTTTATTCTTATCTTATCTGTCTATTATAATCAATGCGGCTATGTTTATAATTATATTCAAATAATGTTTCTTAATTCTTTCTGTTTATACATTAAGAATACTAGTTATTACCTGCAGTGTGTGGATGTATGTATGAAACGATGTATGTGATATTTTTTACATTTGTATCTTCGTAATATTCGTAAAAGCTGTTTTTGACTTACAGTTATGGTCCCCATGTTGTTTACTTGTCTATGTTGTGATAATGCACCTAACCAAATTTCTCCAGTTGGAGATAATAAAGTTATTCTTATCTTATCTTATCTTATCTTATCTTATCTTATCTCCCCTTCCCCGTGTGGGGAGAGCAGTGCTGTCCCTAAAAAGGGCTGCTCTGACACTTTGGGAAGATACGGGCGCCGCATCTGCCCCAGTCTGCGGCAGACGACCATCACCCCACAGCCGCCTGCGTGCAGAGTCGTGACTTGGAACTGCCAGCAGCATCCTTCTGCCTGTCCTCGTTACCACTTCTCCATCGCCGCAGGGCTTGGGAAAGCTGGGTGTTGAAGGCTAGCTCGTCGTTACATTAGCCTGATTGCCTGACCAGCACAGGTGACTTTTTTTTTCTTTTTTTTTTTTAGTGAGGAGTTGTGCAGTCCCTTCCCCCACTCTCTCGCTTACCGACACTCACAGTCCCACAGGTGCAGATACTGCCACGTGTAGGACGGCCTCGGCAGGTGCAGGTTTTTTCTTCGGAGCTCCGTCTCCTAGGTGGACTTCCAGCCAAGGATAAGACCTTCCCCTGCCCTTTGGTCATCCTCTTCCGCCTTCACAGCCGTTGGGAAAGGTTTCCTCCTCTGCCTGGTCCGTCGTTGGGAGACTTCACATGCGGCAGGTAGTACTGGGTTACATGGTACCAGTAGCAAGGGCTATGCCCCTAACCTGACTTATTGCAGTATTAGTATATCGTATTATACTGTATTGTATTGTACTGTATTGTTTTGTATTGTATTAGTTGTGTTGTATTGAATGGCAGTGTAGTGTATCATATTGTATGTTGCTGTGTTGTATTGTATTTAATGTGTTGTATTGAACTACAGTGCGTTGTGTTGTGTTGTGCTGTATTGAATTGCAGTGTAGTGTATCACATTGTACTGTATTGTGTTGTATTTGTTGCGCTGTGTTGTGTTGTATAAAATTGTAGTGTATAGTATTGTACTTTACTGTGTTGCATTGCATTGCATTTGTTGTGTTGTAGTGTAGTGTATCTTATTGTACTCATTTGTATTGAATTGTATTTCTTGTGTTGTATTGAATTGCAGTGTAGTGTATCGCATTGTATTGTATTTGTGTTGTACTGAATCACATTGTTGTGTATTGCATTGTATTCTATTGTATTGGTTTGTATTGTGTTGTACTGTATTTGTTGTGTTGTATTGAATTAAAGTGCAGTGTATCGTATTGTGTTGTATTTGTTGTGTTGTGCTGTGTTGTATTCAGTTGCAATGTAGTGTATCGCATTGTCCTGTATTGTATTGGATTGTATTGCGTTGTATTGTACTTGTTGTGTTGTATTGAATTTGTTGTGTTGTACTGAATTGCAGTGTAGTGTATCGCATTGTACTGTATTGTATTGGATTGTGTTGTGTTGTATTGTATTTGTTTTGTTGTGTAATATTGAAGTACAGTGTAGTGTATCGTACTGTACTGTATTGTGTTGCATTCTGTTTGTTGCGTTGTATTGAATTGTAGTGTAGTGTATCGTATTGTATTGTGTTGTATTGTTTTTGTTCTGTTCTGTTGTATTGAACTGCAGTGTAGTGTATGGTATTGTGTTGTGTTGTATTGTATTAGTTCCGTTGTGCTGTGTTGTGTTGTATTGAATTGTAGTGTAGTGTATCGTATTGTCCTGTATCATATTGTACTGGACTGTATTGTATTACATTGTATTTGGTGGGTTGTGTTATGTATTACTGTATTTTTTTGTGTTGTGTTGTATTGAATTGCAGTGTAGTGTATCGTATTGTACTGTATTGTATTGTCTTGTGTTGTATTGAATTGTATTTGTTGGGTTTTATTGAATTGAAGTGTAGTGTATCGCATTCTATTTTATTGTATTGGAATGTATTCTGTTACATTGTATTGTATTTCTTGTGTTATATTGAATTACAGTGTAGTGTATCGAATTATACTGTATGATGTTGTATTTGTTGTGTTGTATTCAGTGAACTACAGTGTAGTGTATCGCATTGTACTGTATTGTGTTGTATTATATTGTGTTTGTTGTGTTGTATTAAATTGCAGTAGAGTGTATAGTATTGTACTTTACTGTGTTGTATTGTATTTGTTGTGTTGTGTTGTATTGAATTGCAGTGTAGTGTATCATATTGTACTGTATTGTATTTGTTGGGTTTTATTGAATTGAAGTGTAGTGTATCGCATTGTACTCTATTGTATTGGAATGTATTGTCTTGCATTGTATTGTATTTCCTGTGTTGTGTTGTATTGAATTGCAGTGTAGTGTATCGTATTATACTGTATTGTGTTGTATTGTATTTGTTGTGTTCCATTTAATTGCAGTGTAGTGTATCGTATTGTACTGTATTGTGTTGCATTGTATTGTGTTGGTTGTGTTGTATTGAATGCAGTGTTGTGTATCGTATTGAACTGTATTGTGTTGTGTTGTGTTCTGTTGTATTGAACTGTAGTGTATTGTATTGCGTTGTATTTTATTGTATTTGTTGTGTTGTGATGTATTGAATTGCAGTGTAGTGTATCGTATTATACTGTATTGTATTGTACTGTGTTGTGTTGTATTGAATTGCAGTGTAGTGTATTTGTGTTGTGATGTATTGAATTGCAGTGTAGTGTATCGTATTATACTGTATTGTGTTGTGTTGTATTGAATTGCAGTGTATTGAATTGCAGTGTAGTGTATCATATTGTATTGCACTGTGCTGTATTATATTGTATTTGTTGTGTTATATTGAACTACAGTGTAATTTATTGTGTTGTATTTGTGGTCTTGTGCTGTATTGAATTGCAGTGTAGTGCATTGTATTGTTATAGTCAGGTCAGGTCAGGTCATTAGATCTGCTACTGGTAACCTGTAATCCAGTACAACCTGTTCAGGGTCGGGTTGCCGTCGACTAAACCGGCACTCCAACCGCCGCTCCCTTCCGGGTGGCTAGACACCCTTATGGAATTAAAAACGAGATCCTTAAAAGGGCGTCGACTCAGGAGAGCCACCGACGGCCATCAAGCTCCACCGTGTTGTGTGCATGCCACATGCAGTTGGCCCCTGGGGTGTGTCTACCCATGCATGTGAAGTCTGGATCAGGCAGAATCTGCGGAAGAAACCTATCGGTTCAACGGAGAGGAAGGCGGTTACAGTAACGCACTGTGGAGTGCAGAGAGCAAGATGAGACACCGAAAGGATATCTTGGTCATCCACTGCATCCGTGTCTGCCCCAACTATCAGCAAACATTTCGTGCGCAGATTGGACTATTCAGCCATCTGCGCATTCACAGATAGACTCATGAGCAGCATTCCCCCCCCCCCACCCCCACCCCCACCCCCCACCCCCCACCCCCTCTCCCCACCAGGACTATTCAGCCATCTGTGCATTCACAGATAGACTCATGAGCATCCCCCCCACCACCACCACCCTCTCCCCATTTTTGTACGCCTATAGTTGACTTCATCAAGTTTTTGCGCCTTATACATGTTATTATTATTAGTAGTAGTTCTTTTTTTATGTATTTATCTTATCTTTTTCTTTTTCTTTTTTTTTCTCTTTTTTTTTCTTTCTTTCTTTTTTTTATTTTTTTCTCAAGGCCTGACTAAGCGCGTTGGGTTACGCTGCTGGTCAGGCATCTGCTTGGCAGATGTGGTGTAGCGTATATGGATTTGTCCGAACGCAGTGACGCCTCCTTGAGCTACTGAAACTGAAGCTGAAACTGTGCTCTATTGAATTACAGTGTAGTCTATCGTATTGTGTTGTTTTGTATTGTATTTGTTGTGTTGTATTGAATTACAGTGTAGTGTATAATATTGTACTTTACTGTCTCGTATAGTGTATCGATTGATTCTCAATCTGTCTTAAAAGGTTTGCTGCTTTTTGAGAATAATCAAAGAGAAGATTTATTTTTTGAAATTAGGTATTTATTGCACTCCCTATTTGTGAAGGGTACAAATGTTGATTTTTGTTGGATACCATCCCACACTGGATTCCGTTATAACGACCAAGCAGATAGGGCAGCAAAAAGGGGAGCAAAAAATCATATAGATAGTATAAAAGTATATTGCCCATTGTCATACAAGGAAATAAGCAATATACTAGAAAGAGACTTTTATAGGTGCTTGAATTCAAGTCTAAAACCTCGTCAGTTGACTCTCTCAGACTTTGGTCCGATTCGCAGACCAATTCTGAGCTTAGCTCTCAGACTATTATCAAATTCATTACGGACCAAGTATTGTTCTAATGTCAAGTGTATATGCTTTAATAACCTGACAATTGAGCATATAATTTTTCACTGTAGCTTGATGAAGCCTTTTGTACACGAAAGTGTGTCTTCACAAGTGACTGAGAACGTTGATGTTTTTGACTTTTTGCATTCATTATCAGTTGTTTCGCTTGTCAGTTTAACGACTTCTCTTTTACGAAGTCCTTTAAGTAATTTCCTGTAACTGTATTTAGAGGGGTTTTTTTTGTTTGTTTGTTTGATTGTTTGTTTTGTTTTTCTTTCAAATTTCACCCACATTTTTACCCTCATTTGCCCAGTTTCCCCAAACCCTCCATTCATCCACATCTCCCACCCCTTCTAACCGATAATACTCAGATGTATTCATAAATACTTTTACAAAATGTCTTCAATCACCGATATGTGTGACGGGACATTAAACAAAAATTCCTTCCTTCCTTCCTAGTGTATCGTATTGTACTGTACTGTGTTGTATTGTTTTGTTGTTGTGTTGTATTGAATTGCAACGCAGTGTATCTTATTGTATTGTATTCTGTTTTATTGTATTGTATTTGTTGTGTTGTGTTCTATTCTGTTGTATTCAATTCGAGTGTTGTGTATCGTATTGTATTATATTGCGTTTTATTGTATTATATTCTGTTCTATTGTATTCTATTGCATTTGTTCTGTTGTGTGCTATCGAATTATTGTGATGTATTTGTTGTGTTGTTGTATTCACTTTCAGCGTACTGTATCGTATTGTACTTTATTGTATTTTCTTCTATTGGGTTGTATTGCATTGTTTTGTGTTGTTGTGTTGTATTGAATTGCAACGCAGTATATCTTACTGTATTGTATTCTGTTTTATTGTATTTGTTGTATTCTGTTGCATTTCTTGTGTTGTGTGGTATCGAATTATTGTATTGTATTGTGTTGTATTGAATTGCAGTGTAGTGTATCGTATTGTGTTGTATTCTATTTTTTGTCTTGTGTTGTACTGAATTGCAGAGTATTGTATCGTATTGTACTGTATTGTGTTGTATTGTATTGTATTTTTTGTGTTGTTGTATTGAATTGCAGAGTAGTGTTTCGTACTCTAAAGCATTGTGTTCTGTTGTATTGTGTTTGTTGTGTTGTGTTGTGCTCTATTGAATTGCAGTGTAGTGTATCGCATTGTACTGTATTGTGTTGTATTGAATTGTATTTGTTGTGTTGTATTGAATTGCAGTGTAGTGTATTGCATTGTACTGTATTGTATTGTGTCGAACTGTACTGTATTTGTTGTGTTGCATTGAAGTGTAGTGTATCGTATTGTATTATATTATACCATATTGTGTTGTATTGACTTGTATTTGTTGTATTTTATTGAATTGCAGTGTAGTGTATCGCATTTTACTGTATTGTGTGGTATTGTATTGTATTTGTTGTGTTACTTTGTATTGAATTGCAGTGTAGTGTATCGTATTGTACTGTATTGTGTTTGTTGTATTGTATTGAATTGCAGTGTAGCGTATCGTAATGTATTGTGTTGTATTGTACTGCATTTGTTGTGTTGTATTGAATTACAGTGTATTGTATTGTATTGCATTCTATTGTAATGTGTTGTATATGTTGTGTTGTAAATTGCAGTAAAGTGTTTCGCATTGAACTGTATCCTATTGTATTTGTTGTGTTGTATTGAATTGGAGTGTAATGTATCGTATTGTGTTGTATTTGTTGTATTGGGTTTTATTGAATTGCAACGTAGTGTATCGTAGTGTATTTTATTTTTTTGTATTGTGTTGTATTTAATTGCAATGCAGTGTATTATATTGTATTTGTTGTGTTTAATTGCAACGTAGTGTAATGCATTGTATTGTTGTATTGTATTTGTTGTGTTCTGTTGTGTTATACATATTATTAATAGTAGTTCTTTTTATGTATTTATCTCTTTTTTTTCTCAAGTCCTGACTAAGCGCGTTGGGTTACGCTGCTGGTCAGGCATCTGTTTGGCAGATGTGGTGTAGCGTATATGGATTTGTCCGAACGCAGTGACGCCTCCTTGAGCTACTGAAACTGTTGTGTTGTATTGAACTGCGGTATAGTGTATCGTATTGTACAGTATTGTGTTGCATTGTATTCTATTTGTTGTGTTGTGTTGTTCTGTGTTGTGTTGTATTTAATTGCAGTGTAGTGTATCGTATTGTACTGTACTGTGTTGTGTTGTATTTGTGCTGTTGTGTTGTACTGAATTTCAGTGTAGTGTATCGTATTGTACCATACTGTATTGGATTGGATTGTATTTGTTGTGTTGTATTGTCTTGTATTGAATTGCAGTGTATCATATTGCACTGTGTTGTGTTGTGTTGTATTGTATTTGTTGTACTGCATGACGCAGTCAAAGAACCAAAAGGCAGCCGTCTAGGACGAGGAAGATCATGGATGGGGCAAGCAGAAGACACAATCCAGCTAGTATGCCGACTACAAGACCTGAAAGAAACAATGGGAGAAAAACCCCGAAAACCTCAACCATCTATTCAACACAGCCATTTCACCCACCCTAGGAAGACATTGTCGGGAATGGCTAGAGAGCAAAACTGATGCAGAAGTGAAGCTACTCATAGAAGTAAAGAAGAGGACATCATCAACACAGATAGCTCAGTCACCAAAGACCAATCCGGTTGGGGATTCACTGCGAAACAAAATGGAAAAAACAATTAGGGAAGAGAATGCTGCCTACAAAGTCACAACCTCCAGCCTAACGATGGAAGTTGAAGCTGTGACACATGCCCTCCAGTGGCTATCGTCCATATGCCCGGAAACCAACATGCCATGATTCTAACCGACCCAATGAACCTCATACAGAAAATTGAAAATGGTATGGGAAGCCCAGAGTGGCATAAGGCAATGCGCAACTTTCAGATTAAAAAACTTACATGGTCATACTGCCCGGGACATGCACGTGAAAAGGGAAATGAGCGAGCTGACAGACTTGGTAACGCAACAACAACGAGCGGCATACATCTAGGAAAATCGGAAATCCTCAGAAAAGTCAAAGAATATCAAAAAGAACAGGTACAAGGCCATCACATCATCGATCGCCTCAAAGAAATAAAGGTAGAGAGATGGAGTGGCCGTAAGCCTAGCATGAAAGGTAGAGCACGATGCTTCGCAAATCAAACAAATATCGGCATCATTTCCAAACCAACATTGCGCAGATTTCTTCAAAACGGAACAGAGTCTCTGTGGGCTTTTCCAAATACAATACACTGAGCAACACACTAGACCCCACGTTCTTGGCATCAGAGATCTTTTCCCGCCCCTCTTGCGGCCAATCAGTGGCAGCCTCTGTGTGTTTGTGGATCTGTGTGTTCGTGTGCGTGCGCGAGGGTGTAAGTGTACACAAGTGTCAGGAGAGTTCTGTGAACGTGCGTTGGGGTGGGGGGTGGGGTGGGGGTAGAGGATGAGGTATGTGTGTGTATGCATGCCTACACTGTGGGAGCAACGGAATATAATTATTGGAACGTGCGGGTGTGCATATATGTATTTGTATATATTATGTTTGGGGGATATGGGCGTAGTATGTGCGTGTGCTTGTACAAGTAAGTGTCCCCATGTGTGTGTGTGCCGTGGAAGCTGCGATGCGTAGCCCAGAAATGACTGTGTGGAGGAGGGGGGGGGGGGGGGTAGAGCGGGTGCAGGGTAATATGTGTGTATTGGGGCTCATGTGCGTTTATGTGTATTTGATTGTGCTTTCATTTCTGCGAAAATGCATGTTTGGTGCATTTCTGTTATGCGTATGTGTGTCTGCATGTTTTGGATTTATTTGTTTATTTATCATCATTGTTGTCTTTTTTATTTTATTTATTTATTTTATTCCTTTTTTTTGTACGCTTATCGTTGACTTCATCAAGTTTTTGCGCCTTATAAAATTATTATTAGTAGTAGTTCTTTTTTAATGTATTTATCTATTATTTATTTCCTTATTTCTTTCTTTCTTTCTTTGTGTGTGTGTGTGTGTGTGTTTTGTTGTTGTTTTTTGTTTTGTTTTGTTGTTTTTTTTCTCAAGGCCTGACTAAGCGCGTTGGGTTACGCTGCTGGTCAGGCATCTGCTTGGCAGATGTGGTGTAGCGTATATAGATTTGTCCGAACGCAGTGACGCCTCCTTGAGCTACTGAAACTGAAACTGTTGGGATGGGTTGTATTCAATTGCACTGTAGCGTATCGTAGTGTATCGAATTGTATTATATTGTGTTGTATTGTATTTGTTCTGTTGTATTCGGTTGTATTAGACTGTAGTGTAGTATATCGTATTGTATTGTATTTGTTGTGTTGAGTTGCAGTGTAGTGTATCGTATTTTACTGTATTGTGTTGTATTGCATTTATTGGTTGAGTTGTTTTGTATTGAATTGCAGTGTAGTGCACCATATTGTCTTGTACTGTATTTGTTGTCTTGTACTGTATTTGTTGTGTTCTGTTGTCTTGTATTGAATTGCAGTGTAGTGTATCGTATTGTACGGTAATGTGTGTCGTAGTGTGTCGTATTGTATTCTATTGTGCTGTATTGTATTGCATTGTATTTGCTGTGTTGTAATGAATCGCAGTGTAATGTATCGTATTGTACTTTATTGTGTTGTATTTGTTGTGTTGTATTGAATTGCAGAGTAGTATATCAGTCTATCGCATTGTACTGTATTGTGTTGTATTGAAATGTAGTGTAGTGTATCGAATTGTACTGTATTGTGTTGTATTCTATTGTTTTTGTTGTGTTCTATTGTGTTGGATTGAATTGCAGTGTAGTGTATCATATACTGTATTGAATTGTATTTGTTGTGTTGTATTGAAATTGCAGTGTAGTGTATTGTATTGTATCGTATTGTATTTTACTGTATTTGTTGTTTTGTGTTGTATTGAATCGCAGTGTAGTATATCGTATTATACTGTACTGTTTTGTATTCTATTCTATTTTTTTGTCTGGTATTGTGTTGAATTGCAGTGTAGTGTTATGGTATTGTACTGTACGGTGTTGCATTCTATTTTTTAGTTGTGTTGGACTTTGAATTGCAGTGTAGTGTATCGTATTATACTGTATTGTGTTGTATTGTAATTGTGTTGTATTGAATAGCAGTGTAATATACCGTGTTGTGTTGTGTTGTATTGTGTTGTATTAAACTGTAGCTTAGTATATCGTATTGTACTGTATTGTGTTGTATTGTATTTGTTGTGTTGTATTGAATTCCAGTGTAATGTACTGTATTGTATTCTGTGATATTTTATTGTATTTGTTGTCTTGTGTTGTATTGAATTGCAGTGTAGTGTATCGTATTGTACTATATTGTGTTGCATTGTATTTGTTGTGTTGTGTTGCATTGAATTGCTGTGTAGTGTATCGTATTATACTGTATTGTGTTGTATGTTGCGTTGTGTTGTATCGAATTGTGGTGTAGTGTATCGTATTGTACTGTATTCTGTTGTATTGTATTTGTTGTGTGTTGTTGCATTACATTTTGAAATTATACTCAATACATAAAAAAGCTTGTGTGTTTTACTCTCAGTACAGGGCTTTCACTATGTTCATTCGCCCAAGTGGTCTTTTTCGGAAAATACTAAAATCAGTACCACGAGTGGACTTTATAGATCTATTGGCTGAGCCCTGAAGGTCATGGGCAAAAATCAATTGCGTACACATATTTATACATATTCAAAGCGCATGCTCATATTCCTCGCGAACGTGAAGGACGCTATTTTGTTTCAAGTTGTTAACCTGCCCGTTCAATCCTATATTCAATCGACAATACACGAGAACATGATGGAAAGTTGGAGAAGGAGACCGTTAAATATATATTCAGAGAAAGATTTGTGAACGCCTCATCACTTAATGGATTATGCCCCAAACTGCCATAAAAATATCAACAAAATCAGTTGGAATTCACAGTAAAAAATAATAATCCATGAGAGTTAATACCCTTGATGAAACGTACAAACTTCCAATCTTGACTTTTCTCAAAATGAAGTCCTTTCACTTCATACGATGTTTAGAAGTACTTGTACTTGGCTCTACATGTTATTAGTTTAACAAAATACTCAATTTTCATATCAATTTAAAACTATAAAACTAGAATGAACATAAAAGAGAAATTGAATCGACCGTGTGTACATTTCCGGCGGGTGTAACTAAACTTGTACATCTATCTAGATCCAGAGAAAACGGTTAAATGTTGCAGTGTGATTGCTGCGGTAGCCACGTCTTATTTACCGCGGACTTAAAAAGAATTTTTAATTGCCCTTAAAGATTTTTTGAATGCCCAAGATACACCACAGTAATATGATTTACACAGCGTTCTCACTGCAAATACCGCAATCGATTTATCACCCTTAAAAAAGCCTGTTTAAATGTTAAATTTTGGAACGTCAGTTAAGGAGCCACGATAGTGTATTGAGTAAGATAGTTTCTTCTCACCCGAACACGCGGGGTTCGAATCTGCCTTCAGGGCTTTTTTTTTTTTTTTTTTTTTTTTTTTTTACCGGAAGCTTTATAATAACAAATACAGAACACATTTTAACGATTAGCTGCTTTTTTTTTAAAGTGTATCACAAGTGAGTCTTGAAGACCTTGCCTCTCTTGTTATTCATATGAAGTGATTATCAGCAAACCAAAAGCAGAAAATCATTTTCATTTGGGTAGGAATGTAAACACTTGTAACCACATACACTCTGCTGCTCTGCATTTTCGGTTTTGTTGTTGTTCAGTAGCATTTACACCAGAGCCAAGAAGGCTTTGCCTCTTGTTTAACTTTTATTCATTACTTTGCGAGCGTGTTACTTTCACTGAGGGTGTTTCAGTCTTTGGTATATGTAGTGGTCCGTAAGGTAAAGGCATAAACTACACCACAGTAGTTTACTATGTTTTTCAGCGAACACACACACACACACACACACACACACACACACACACACACACACACATGTAACTTGCCACATGTATTACGGTTTGTTTATTATCCCACCATATAGGCAGCAATACTCTTGTTTACGGAGGTGTGCATGCTGGGTATATTTTTGTTTCCATAACCCACCGAACGCTGACAAGAATTACAGTATCTTTTACGCGCGTGTTTGATCTTCTGTGTGCGTATACACACGAAACGGATTCTGGCACTAGCAGGTCTGCACATATTTTACATATGTTAACCTGGGAGATCGGAAATATCTCCACCCTTAAATCACCAGGTGCGCCGGGGATCGAACTCAGGAAACTCGGACGAGAAGCCAGCGCTGTTACCATTCGACCAGCGCACCCGTCACGAGAGAAAGTGAGAGGTGGGGAGGAGAGAGAAACAGAGATACATTGTGTAGAGGACAAAAAGTGCAGGTAAGCAACTCTTCCGTTACATAAAAGAAAGAGACAGAGAGAAAAACTTTGCACAGATACTTTAGAAATGATGATGGCAGTTTCTTCGCATCCGAAGATCACTGGGAAGAAGGTCTAGTCCGGGTGAGGCAAGCCTTCTGGTGGCTGTACAGGCCAATCCTGGATTTGCATTGTCGGGAACAGCTGGCGCACGTGAAGGTTGGCTGGTCGCTGGAGGGGTGAGCTTGAGATGATGCCTCCTTTCTCCGCTTGCGTTTTTCCCTGGCTGTCTGTGTCCTGACCTTTTCAAAATTCCTGACAGTTTTCCTGGTGGAAGTTTTCCAGGCAGATCTGTTTGCCGCCAGTGTCTCCCAGCTGTGGTGGTCAATTTCGCTACGTGACATCTGCTGCTTCAGTTGGTCCTTGTAGCGTCTGCGTGGAGCTCCAACGCTGCGTTTACCTTCACGCAGTTCGCCGCAGAAGACGGCCTTTGGCATTCTGGAGTTGTCCATACGCGCTACATGACCTGCCCAGCGCAGCTGTCGAAGCATCAGCATTGACTCGATGCTTGGGAGATCAGCTTTCTCCAGGACTTCGATGTTGGTGGTATAGTCCTGCCAATTGATGCCCATGATGAAGCGTAGGCATCTCTGGTGGAAACCTCCAGCAGTTTGATGTGTCTTCTGTAGAGGACCCAAGCTTCAGATCCATACAGCAGGGTACTGATGACGACTGCCCTGTAGACCTGGATTTTGGTCGAGAGTCTTAGGGAGTGGTTTTGCCAAACACGTTTCTGGAGACGACCAAATGAGCTGCTGGATTTGGACAGACGATGGTCCACATCCTTGGAGATTGTGGCATCGTTTTAGAAATACAGTGGGAGAAATGAGTGGAAAGGGGGCTGACAGCCTAAGTTTTCGCAATCCCACACTTTCTAGCACTTTGCGAGAAAGTATGGGAAGTCCCCCTTATTTATGAAAACAATGTCCTTTATCATCATGATTGGTTTCTTTTTTCTTTTTTTCCAACACAAATCGCAGAGAAAAATAAGAGAGAAAAGACAACGACAATTGCGATCATGATGCTCATGGTGGCGTTGGTGAGGACGTCGACGGTGATGACCCAGGATCGTTTTGAAGATTTTATACCTCTGTGTGTGTGGTCTATATTTCCTTTTTTTTCTGTTTGTTCGTTTGATTTTTTTTTCCATCTTTGACTCACAGATGAATATATTTACAAACATGGAATGAAGGAGCATACGAAATGAATGTGAACAGAAAGGTTGCATCACAACAAACATCAGAACTTAATTTGGTCCTGTTTTCACGCTACCTACGCAATGGCATTGCATTCTGAAACTTTTTTCTCAGTCACACTTACATTGAAAGTTGTTTCGTTTCGATGTTATTCCCAACATCCGTCGGGAGAGAGGGTCAGGTCTTGGTTTATGTATTTCCGTTTGATAATTTTGTTGTTTGCTTTAATTCCGATGTTGAATTTGAGGTCGGTGCATTGTATGGATCCGCCTTATGTGTAATGTAATAAACAGTTGATATTTTCAGTGTCATCACCGCCATACCTTCGTTGACGTCGCCATCATTATTATGATCGTCGTCTCCCTTTTTCTATCATCTTTTTCTCTCTCTCTCTCTCTCAATGTTTTCTAAGGTTTGTTTTGGGGAAAAAACAAGAAACCAGTCTCAATGACAAAGGGAATGTTTCTATTAAATAAGGGCGACTTCCCACACTTTCTGACACATTCCTTCCAACTGAGAAAAAGTGTGGTAAGGGAATCTCGCAATCCTACGCTTTTTCGTAAAGTGAAAGTAAAGCATGGGAGCGCCCCTACGCTTTCTCTCAAAGTCGGGTTGCGAGAAAGCGTGGACTACCAGGGGGTTTGAACCCCTGTCGTCAGGAAATTATCCCTTATAGTGGGTAATCTAGAGACCCAACTTGCACTTAATGGTGTTCTCAATTCAGCGGGGAAGAATTACCAATTACTTCTTCAAAGTAACAAAAGTATTAGGGAGACTAGGCGAAGAAATGTATTGCTGAAAAGGAAATGTAAACGTAAGACAACAAATAAATAAATAATCTTTGCACCTTAAGCTTGGGAATCTAAAAGCATGCATGGGAGGTCAAGATGGTGCATACAGTATGAACAGCCCAGGTAATATAACGCAAACATTGTCCATTCATATATAAAAAGAGAACACACACAAAATATATATACATGCAAGTAGTGGAGCGTATATTGTAGGTGTTTGTTTAGAATGACTGTTGTCTAATCATGCTGATAATCTGATCACATTAGTAATGACTGGAATCGGTTTAATGAGATATATGTGTATGTATGTATATATATATATATATATATGTGTGTGTGTGTGTGTGTGTGTGTGTGTGTAGCCAAATGCTCAATACCACTGGGTACTGACCGTGGCTCAACTCACAGTACAAGCTGAAAGCTGAGCTTTCGCAGACGCCTTTTTCGCAACTAACTTGCCAGTCTCCAACGGCTGGCACAGAATGTGTGACGCCATAATTCCCGGTTTGAATGCAAAGCCCATTCTAAACCTATTCTCTAAACATCTATTAAATCAAGTCTCTGTATCGTTCGCTGCAATATCATCACACTTGTGCTTACACACACACACACACACACACACTTAAATCAGAAGGATGCTTGCTTGATTTCAGTTTAATCGTTCATCAGTCTAAAGATTTCAGCTGACGCTAAGCTTACGTCATTTTATATTTCTCGTAACACAACCACTCGATAACTAGTGTCGCTGTACGCGGCCATTGGGTAAGCGGAAACTTGTGTTTGTGACGCAATGTATTTAATTAATATCTCTTTTGTTGATCAGTAAACTTCAGGTATTATATACTGGCAGTATCGTGGCAATTCCATCTTTAAATCTATATTCCACTTGTGTTTGCCTACGTTAAATTGATTTAGCGCAGTTTGTAATTTTCCGCGATGAGCTCTCTGAAACTGACCCATTTCAGGTGACTTAAATAAAGATTATAAATTCATCATAAATAATAAACACTTACACTTCATTTTATACTCATTAGAAAGTAGGCGTTGAGCTCTTTCTTTTGCGACCTATCCGACGTAAATCGGTTTAGGAATCATTTAGAAATATATCACTGAACACCTCGAAACAAACACAATGCCAATCAAATTTAGGGGATTTGAGCCGATTCATGGGCCACGCGAGCGCTTTTCAGTTCTGAGTGGGTGATGACTGGTCACTTTCCACCTGGCCAGTCACTGGCTAGAGCTTGCTCTCTCTCTCGCTTGCTGTGTCGCAAGCAGTGTGTGTGTGTGTGTGTTCCGACAACGGCCGACATCTCGCTTGGTATCTCTTGCACTGTTTCAGTTCTTGTTTTCTCCCTCTTCTCATCTTTGTTTTCTCATTTTCTCTTAGTCTTCTCATCGTCTTATCTTCTCATCTTCATTTCTTTGCCTCCGTTTAACTATTGTAAATAAAACAATAGAAAAACCCTTTTGTGACTGGCCTCTTCATGTTCCTGGCCTGCGCGGGGATTCTTTTCTATCCTTTAATTCAGTGAATCAATTATTAATTCTGTTATAGTACCGTCCCCTTTCATAAATATAATAATACCACTCGAGTACACAGCTACATATATGTGTGTGTGTGTGTGTGTGCGCGCGCGTCAGTGTGTGTCAGTGTTCTATCTCGCAGCTTCACGACCGTAGAGGTACCACCTGTAATGATTTGGCAACTAGTTCTCTCCATTCCTCCCTGTTCCTCGTCTCTCTCTGGGCATCGCTCAGACTCAGGCCAATTCATACTGGGATATGGTTTTATGGAATTAACAGACCAGACTGAAAAACTGGGTTTTGGACTACCGCCAGTTCTAACAGGCTTCTGACGTGATATTCGAGCACCAAGGTGGCCGGTGGTTTGCTGGTCTGTGGCAGGAAAGCTGACAAGCCTGGGAAAGTCGGGGCCAGGGCTGCTTGACGTGGCTAAGAGCTCTGATACATCAGCTGCCGTAAGCACCACTTCAACCGCGGCTTCACACTCCGCTTTGTCCACCGGGTCCCACGCTGTGGCTGCCTCTCTCTCTCTCTCTCTCTCTCTCTCTCTCTCTCCCTCTCGCACTTCTCTCTCCCTCATCCCTAACCTATCCTATACATCTCTGTCTCTCGATGCAGTTGCGTTGCAATGAGGTTACACTGCCAAGCATTCCACTTGGAGAGTGAAGGACAATCGAAAACTGTACATTCAGGTCTTTCCCTTATGTCAAAAGTTTCGATACGTTTTATGAGGAAGAGGACAAACGAGAAACCGGTACTCAAAAGTTTTATAATGACAATGTGCAAACCAATGGAAAAGTAACTATCTGATGCCATACGTCTGAGTTATTCGAAACCAAGCACTGGCCTGGCAAAAGAACTGGCAAAAGATCTTCCGCATGTGACAGGATGACAGAAGCAGAGCGATTATCAAAGAAATTCTTTAGAAATCTGTACTTGGAACTGAGCAAGTGTAAAAACCCAGAATCTCATGACCAGCAGCACCCTGTGTATCATGCCAGCCACCAACATGAAGTCTATGCTTACCTGATGCGGAGAAATATAAAACGTGATGTACTTTCAAGAATAGATATGTATAGAATAGATTGATAGATGGGTGGGTGGGTGGATAGACAGACAGATGGATAGATAGATAGATAGACAGACCGAGGTTACAATGTATTTGTTTCGTCTCGTCTATGTGCAGCATGTTTTAGATTTGAGGGCCTTGTCCAGTGTTTGATATTCGTGTTTGTACATTTGCTCCACCGTTGTTGCTGTATATATACTCGTATATGTAGCCGCGTACCGAGTGGTTCTTCAAGGGTACGGCACAAAAGACTAAACTAAATGATTGATTGAATGAAAGGACAGACAAGATCCCACGCACAGGCCAGGAACATATAGAGGCCAGTCACAAATGGGGTTTTCTATTGTTTTATTTACAATAGTTACATGGAGAAAAAACTAAGAGAAGAAGATATATAGGAGAAGAACTAAGAAGAAGATAAAAAGAGAAGAAGACAACTAGGAGAAGACACTAAAAGAAGACAGTGCCTGGAATGACACAAACAAATGTCATAAGCACAACATGTCGACACAAGTGAATAGTAAAGCACATGTATACAAGGAAAGACTATCACTCGGGTTTGGGATACGCAACAACATAATGCATATGTGTGAAGACCAAACGCTGACATCAAATGACATTTCTAATACATTTAAATAGTGCAGTTAAAGTGATTGAAGCGATGCTGACTTGGTGAAAGTACACTGACAGTATAGATTAGGTAAAGCTTATACTGTGTCAAAGTGACTCAAATGAATCAGTTTATCATGTTGCACTTTACGGGAGTAAACCGTATAGGAGAGAGCATGACAACTAAATTACAATTAACAGACTGATACATATCAGGTGGTTTTAACCAATAACTGATATTAATCAAACACTATCTTGTAATCACAACAGCAGAATACCACACACCTCTTAGAGTACTGAGCACACTGTAGCAGTACAATTGATATCAGCATGTAAAATAATACATAAATAATAAACAAGATAATAGAATCAGTGGCTTTGATATTATACTGGCAAACTGATAGACCAGATAGTAAGTGAAGAACCATCATGGCTTAATCATTAAGTGGTGAATGAACTTTACGCACTCATTAGAACATTCTGGAACAAACTATTAGTGTCCAGAGACGTCACTGACTGTGACGTTAAGAAGAATCAATGGACTACTGCTACGAGCATATGACGACATGGTGATTATTTAGATCAATCATAGCTGAGCTGTGACTAACATATCAAAGCAATAACTGAACATACTCATATGAACACAAGTACTGTGTCAAATAATACAATTTACAAATCAACACATTCTACACATTAGTACTTACAGCAATACGAAGCGAAGTGTCAGCCGTTGTGGGAGCACACACGACACAACACACTGCTCGATGCAGCAAGAGAGAGAGAGAGAGCAGGCTCTGGTCAGATGACTGACCAGGAATGAAATGACCACTCATCGTCTATTGGAGTTTAACGACCTATTGGCGTCTACACCCTTAAGGTCAAGTTTGTTCGGTTGTACCACTCATCACTCACTGTGCCAATTTATGCAAGATTAGCGGACCGCAAAGTCCGTCACGTGTGCTTGCGAGCAGATCGTCACTAATCACGGAGAATCTGATGACAATTGTGTTCGTTTAAAGGTGTTCAGTGACAGATTTCTAAATGATTCCTGAACCGATTTACGTCGGATAAGTTGCAAAAGAAAGAGCTCAACACCTACTTTATAATGAGTATAAAATGAAGTGTTGGTTATTTAAGATGACTTTATAATCTTAATTTAAGTCACCTGAACAGGGTCAGTTTTAACGAGCTCGTCGCTGAAAATTACAAACTGCGCTAAATCAGTGTAACGTAGGCAAACACAAATGGAATAGATTTAAAGATGGAATTGCAACGATTCTGCCAGTATATAATACTAGTAGTTTACTGATCAGACAAAAGAGGTATTAATTAAATACTTTGGAACAGAAACACAAGTTTCTTCTCAGCCAATGACGTACCGCGATGCGACACTGGTCGAGCCGTCAGCAGGTGGTTTGGCCAGGACAAAATGATGTAAGCGGAGTGACGTCACACATTCTGTGCGCGGGTTAGGAGGGAAAACTGTCGTCTGCTAATACAGCTTGTGCGTGAGGCAAGCTAATACAGCTTGTGCGTGAGGCAAGCTAATACAGCTTGTGCGTGAGGCAAGCTAATACAGCTTGTGCGTGAGGCAAATATTGGAGCAAGCATAGCGCTTGGTCACATATATATCAATGAACGGTATCATGAACAGACTTGGAGCTTCCTTTTCTTCAGGAAGATTCTGGTTTTATTTCGGTCTGATAGGAAGCGTAAAGCAGCAATAGCTTGAAGTTGTGTGCCCTTTTCTCACCACGAGGACACTTGCCGTTTTGTTGTTCTTATCTCTTTGCCTTATTCAGTTTCTAATCGCATCGATTATACCGTGGTGTTTCGTTTTGTCTGTTTTTCTTTGCGTGACATATTCTTGACTAAAGGATTTTGTTCAGCCTTGATTGATGCAACATTTCTTCACGTAATTATGTGTGTGTGTGTGTGTGTTTCTACACTTTACCGAGGGTTCGATCTTAAGAGGGCAGTATAATTAAAGTACTCAGTCCAAATCGTGGAGGTGGTTGAATAGCCAGAGTAGACGCTTGGGAGGCTATAGGTAATGCCTTGGCAGCAGTGAGGTCCGCGCGTGCTGTAAGAAAGGAATAGGTTTTCAGGCACCAGGGTGGGCTAGCTTATGCGTTAAGGTGGTTGAGCGGTTACTTGGAAGCTGAAGAGTACCATGTGGAATGTTGCAATTTTCTAACCTCAGGTTAAGAAAGAAAATTCATATATATATATAAATTCTTACCAATAGAATTGGCGATGAACAGTCCCTTTAATATTATCACATCAAAATACAAAGAATTGTTGCTGCTGTCAGGCGGAAGCGGATATAAATGCATTTAAAGTTATAGCGCATTGATGTGCAAGAGTTTTGTGTTTTTTATGTTGGAAAAACAATGGAAATGTTGTGCACGTGATATACAATCTTACACACTGTGGAAGGATGAAAGTAGCCACCCAGATGTGTGAGGGACTTCTGGTTTAGACCTAAAGAGCGAGAGGCTTGTGAGGGACGGGAGGAACGAGAGAGAGAGACTGAAGCGAGAAGTGAAGAAGAGGTGAAAACAGAGGAGCAAAGGCATCTTCCGAATAACGTCCACAAAGACACTTTCCAACCTGTCGGAACCAGCAGACAAAGATCCAGAAGACTGACCAGGTGTGCGGTTCTACACCTGTGCAGAAAGGTCACTGCCAGACATCCCGATTCTTGAAGCCAGATCAGTATGGTAAGCAAGAGTAACTGTACTTGGGGCGGAACTGTGGCGTGAATGTTTGAGTGCAAACCTGGTAGCGGAACATCCCGGGATAAGGATAACAATTTGGATTCATAATGTTATCATAATTCCTTGTGTGAAGGATCTGGTTGGATATATGTAAATCAATATCACCATAAATGTAGAGTATATATAGTGTCCTCTCATGTAAAAGAGGAATGAATCCGCAGTGTTTGTTTGTGTGTATAGAAGTGTGCTTCATTGAGAATCGAACCAAACCTGTGAGCTAACCCTGACAACAGATTCACTTTAAACAAAACCAAATACATACCAACCTCTGTGTGTGTGTGTGTGTGTGTGTGTGTGTGTGTGTGTGTGTGTGTGTGTGTGTGATAGAGAGAGAGAGATACAGAGAGAGACGCTTATATATATATATATATATATATATATATATATATATATATATATGTACATATATGTACATATATATATGTGTGTCATATATATGTATGTGTGTGTGTGTGCATTTCCAAACAGAACTGCATGTTAAGTGTGATTTAGCTTTGAGTCACGTCTTAAGACAGGTCGGACCCAGCACGCCTCCAGCGGACTACTCACACACTGGAAGCGGACCACTCAACACAAGCCGATAGGAGCGTCAGGGCGTCGTCCTCTTGAGAGAGCGAAGAGAGGAGTGTGTGTGTACGTGTGTGAGTGTGCGTGTGTTTTGGATGGAAGGTCTGAGACACTGGTCACGTACGTATTTGCATGGGTACGGTGTGTGTGTGTGTGTGTGTGTGTGTGTGGATCTGTACACACACGCACAGGTCCCCCCCCGCCCCCCCACACACACACATTTTTATCTTCTTGTTAAAATTATTTTTTGTGTCTCGTATATGTGACTGTGCATGCGTGTGTTTTAAACTTGTTAAGGTTTACTTGACATTAAAATTGATTCTGATTTACATGCGTCGACTTCTTGAGAGAGCAAAGAGAGGAGAGAGAGAGAGAGTTTTGGATAGAGGGTTTGAGACATTAGTCGCATGCGTATCAGTATGGGTACGAGTTGTGTTTGCCTGCATGCGCGCCTTTAACCACATCTAATATATATATATATATGTGTGTGTGTGTGTGTGTGTGTGTACATATACGTCAGCGCGTGTGGGTGTATGCGTGTGTTTGTTCCTCCTTATGAGTTTTTAGATCTTAAAAGCACGAATATGATCACACACACGCGCGCGCGCGCAGACGTATATGTATATATATATATATGTGTGTGTGTGTGTGTGTGTGTGTCTGTGTGTGTGTGGTTAAAGGCACAGTCTAGCGGACTTTCACATATATGGAGAATACTGAACATTCCCCACCCTGAGCCCTCCGAAAACTGCATGACTTTCGCACTTTCTCTTAGTGTCAAATAAATGTTCGATGTTTAAAAATCCTTGTATAGCCTTCGCTGGCTATCGTGGGTCGTACACGACCCAGAAGGGTACAAAAAACGCAAATATCTCAGCCAATTCTTAATATTTTTCTACGAAATTTCAGAAATGCTTCCTACACGTATAAAGCCAACTTTTGCCAAAAAATGAAAAAAATTCATTAATTAGTTAATGAGTAATTAAAGGTGGCGTTTTAACTACACACGGACGCTTGCGTGGGTTGTGTATGACCCATGCTTTTTAAAGAGGAAAAAACGTGGTCACCCCTCGAAAGCTCGTGTGGGTCATGCACGACCTATACCTTTTCGATAGTGATTTCAGAAGGTTTAATTTGCAATTAGTGAAGGATAATAAAGACGTTTTACGTTCAATAGCCTCACTACCCCACTACTATCCCACTAACCTCCCCCTCCCCGCCCCGTCCCTTTCGCCTGTCTTCAGCAATAACCCCCTTCCATCCCTTTCTCTAACAGCATGTACCTGTGTGACTGAATATCTTTGTGCGTGTATAGGATGCTATGAGTCATCTCTCTCTCTCTCTCTCTGTGTCTCGCTGTCTGTCTCTCTCTCTCTCTGTGTGTCTCTGTCTCTCTGTCTCTCTCTCTCTCTCTCTCTCTCTCTCTCTCTCTCTCTCTCTCTCTCTCTCTCTCTCTCTCTCCTCTCTCTGTGCGTAAGTAGGGTTTGTATGTATCTGCATGTGGTGTTATGCGTTTGTGTGTGAGATCAGTTGTGTGTGTGTGTGTATGTGCGTGTGTGTGAATGCGTGAGCATGTGTTTCTTCTGAGTGTATGTGTTTGTGTGAGTCTGTGTGTGCGTGTGCGAGCGCATATGTGTGCAATCAATTGTTACGATATGTTTTCCTTTTCTATATTTGGTTATAAGCTTTGGAGGAATATACAGGTTTTTGTCTCTTTACAAAGTATGGGTCGTGCACGACCCACACAAGCTTTGGAGGAATATACAGGTTTTTGTGTCTTTAAAGATATGGGTCGTGGACGACCCACATGAGCTTCCGTGTGTAGTCAAAAGCGACAGCCAGCGAAGGATACAGATATCGTGCATGTATTGTTGTTGTCGGGTTGTTGTTTTTTTTATTTGTTTTTTGTTGTTATTTTTTCATGACGTTTTTCATATGAACTTTTGAGGTACAATGATATCGGGGTTTTTCCACAGTAACTTGAAGGGCACAGTTTGCCTCGATGGAGAAACAAGACCCACAACCAACCGCCACCACGCCCCTTTCACCCATGTAGAAACGTGATAATAATTAGCAATATAAATTTGAAATACCTTGCACCAACTCATTCATATTTTTAGTTTGTCCCAATCTCCGAATTACTGCACTGTAACTTATAAGATGTACTTCAGGTTCTCTTTACATCAGATGTATTAGTGTTTTACACTTGACAGTAGCACACATAATTTAAAAGCTACATTTTATTATCTTATTATGGTTCCACGTTTGTTTTAGCCACACAAATTGGTCTTTCGCTTCCTCTTATAACTATCTTAAATTTGCATATAATTATGTTGTTCTTTGTGTATGTTGTCGTATGTTAATGTAAGATAAGGAATATAAAAGTTAACAATAACAAAACAAAAATGATAAACTAAGATAGAAAATGAAAATTCCGTGTGTTTGCTTTTAAGGTTACGTGAACTTCCATTCTTTTCCTCCGCTATTGTTTGTATTTAATGGCGTCCTTCTCGCCGTCACCCCTCTTTTGCCCCTGTGGTTACTTCTGATGCATGTATGCGCGACGAGTACTCTCTGGGTATAAATGCGGGCAGGAGGTTAAGCTCAAATGGCTGCATTCGAACCGGCAATAAAAGTTGTCAACAATGTGAAAGGTCGGCTCCAAAGCTGACTGTCAGTGTGTTCATGTCTGAATCCAGGGTTTATTGAACGGAGAAGCTGTCAGGCCGACTATAGTTAAGAAAGGCGTGTCATGGGAGTGCTGGAGCAGACGCTGCAGAAACCGAACTTGTTTCGTCTCACGGACAATGACGACCAAAGGAAGGGGTTTATCGAAGAATACAAATAGAACAGGGTTTGCCAGGAGAAAGCAACATATCCGGGTATCTCAACTCACCCGCCCTTAACTGGAACAGATAAGATGTATGTATATAAACAAGGAGGCCGCATGTAGTTTAATACGGCAGTTGAATTCATTTGGTACAAAAGTAAAACTGGTCGTACGCACAACACGCACCCAAACCGGCATAAAAAAACACGTCACTTTACATGGTGTACCCGTGTGTGTGTGTTTCTGCGCAACTGTATCCTTCGCTTATTTCTGACATTCGAGACGGTAACTGTCTTATGACCATTTCCTATTACCCCAAATAAAATGAAAGAAAATAAAACGATGTTTTTGTTTTGTTCTGTTTTTCTTTAGTTTCCCTTCTTTCCCTCTTTCTTCGGGTCTTTTATCTGGCCTTTTTTCTTTGCTATCACTGTTCTTTGATATTTCTTTACATGGATTTCCGGGCACATGATCGAAAACTGTACAAATAAATGACATCATTGGATCGAATGTCTACCAAGACGGGCGTGTACGTGTGTCTGTGTCCGTGTATGCAAGTACAATAATACTCGCCCTTCTTTCCTCCCACCCCCTTGGGCTTACTCCACACGTACGAACACATCATTCACAGGTCATGGCGAAGTGTGCAGAGATCAGAGGCCAATTAGTATAGGAAGTCATTAGAAGCTCGTAAAAAAGGGCCGATGGGGCGTAATACTTGATGGTGAAGGGCCCCGTATTGCCTCTCATCGCACTTGTCACAGCGCTCAGCTCTCACTCCTCTTCGAGCTATATAAAGTCTCCCAGCCACTTCAGGGAGAGCCAAGTATTTCATCCCAAGGCACGGACCTCTCGCTACAGTTCAACAACTGGCCCTATCAGCAGACGGCCGATCGCCACGACGGACAGAAGTGCTTTCTGGAAGAGTTGGGTCGCCTTTGATTGGACCTCTTATCACAGACAGAACGAAGAATCAAGGAAAACATGACAACACTGACTGACATATTTCAGCTAACTGGGGTTTTTTTTTTCGTATTGGTGTTTTCCTGAAAGGAAAAATAATTTTGTAAGGCAATGGATGTTTAGTTTTCAAACGTTTTATTACAGAGATTAAGCAAATTAGCAAATGAAGAAGGGGTTGTCAAACGATCTCCATAACAACAAAAGAAATTCTCTTAAGTAAAAGCAACAAACCAGTATCATTTATTCACATTCTTAGAAATCAGTTTACTCTTTAATTTCACGGCCAGAGTGAAATCAAGATTTTAAGTTGAGTGCATTCAAACTCCAGGAGCGCAGAGCGAGGACAAATGGTGCAATCCACTAACAACCGCGTGAGGATTGGACAGAACTTTATCTTCCACTGAGCTCAAGCACTTTGTAGAGGTTTGTTGTGGAGAATAACTGTGCGTGCTTGTGCAGCCACTGGCCGGACCAATCGGCGCCAAGCACTCATCTGATTCACCGAGCTCTTCCAATAAAAATGGGTCTGTGTCGGCTTCTGGCTTATTGGTTCAAGAAATAGTTTCTTGTTCGAGTTGTTCAACTCCTGGCGACTGTCACCGAAACCTTTCAGGATGCCTGTTTGTTCATGTTGGTGAAGACTGAAAGCAACGTATCCACTTTACAGAGTTCACTGTCAAAGTAAGGACTCTCTCCCTCTCTCTCTCTCTCTCTCTCTCTCTCTCTGTGTGTGTGTGTGTGTGTGTGTGTGTGTGTGTGTTCCCTCCGATGACAATATGCACAAGAAATATTGCAATTTGATGACATTGGATTCAGTTTTAACAACTCATATTTATTGACCTTGATAGTGTTGCCCACTCAATTCTTGGCACGCTTTCTTCGCTAAAATTATTGGACACAGGCTTATAAATAATCAGATAATATAATTGAGATTGCCAACTAAGACAAGAAGAAGAATGCTCGATGCTTCTGATTATGAATATAGATTGTTGCATTCAGGTTTCTAAGAACACAATGATTTCAAAACTTGAAATCTGTATTTCGTTTTCAAAAGTTGAATTCACATACCTGCCTTTTTTCGCTAAATTCAATGCTAGACATACGAGTATCTTTAGTGAACAAGCAACACTTCTATTCAGCTGCTGTAATGATATTCCATCAATCAACGTGTCCTGCGCTCTATCCTTGATTCAAACACTCCACTGTTGGATGCGTTCTTTCTCTGTCTCTGGACCTGGCATTTGCAATGAACTTCCTCTTTCGCTTCGTCAGGTCTCCGCACTCAGCTCTTTCAAGTCTGGCCTTAAAACCCACCTCTTCACAAGATAGGCTCCCTCCCCTGACTTTCCCTTGTCTTCAGTTTTAGAGTTATGCGTGTGAATGACTGGTGTGAAAGCGCTTAGATTTGTCTCTGCACAAGATTCATCGCTATATAAATAGCACTGTTATTATTATTAGTAGTAGTAGTATGCCAGGTATACCTTGACCCTTAAACTCTGATTCTGAATTTCTTTAGGAATTATGTTGCACCCATAACTAGTCACAAGACCAAGGTTGATTAAAACTGAATTCATATCACGGTCTTTATCTTACATTTTTCTATTTTGCCAAGTAGTGACCATGACCATTTCATCTTACCATATAATCATGACTTTAAAGGTCTTATTCATACCTGCCATCCTGTCAAGTTCACTACCTATGCCACTTGTGTTAGTCAAGAAAAGGCAACTTTAAAGTTTATGACCGGTATGCACAATATATATATATATATATATATAGAGAGAGAGAGAGAGAGAGAGAGAGAGAGAGAATTCAAACACAATAAAATGCATCTGATCTATAGTTTCTAATGTGGTGATTGCAAATTTCATACCATGCATGCATGAACATGATTATAATATATACATATACACACAATTAGGTCACACTGTCTTGGTATTTTCGGCTCTGCTCCATGTAAAAAAAAAAACACTGTGGTAAATACCCAGACCAACAAAAATGTATATATATATATATGTGTGTGTGTGTGTGTGTGTGTGTGTGTGTAATATAAAAAATATATGCCAAGTCTACTGTTGTTGATATATATAATATATCTATATTATATATATATAGAGAGAGAGAGAGAAAGAGAGACTTGAGTGCATGCTTATATATTTGTCTACCTATTAGTGGATTTTGTTTCCCTTTTTTTTTTCTTCTTTTTTTTCTTTTCTTTTTCTTTTGTTACATAAATTTGCCAGAGGACAACACTCACTTGTTTGACATGAGAGAGAGGGAAAGAGAAAGAGACAAAGAGAACACTGAACACTTTAATGTCAATAGCTTTACAGCCCTAATGACATGGGGGCTCGTAATACAAATAACAACATGCATCAATAGTAATAATATTGATGAAAACCAGATCCAAAACGAAATCAATCATTCTGTGCAACTAAGTGCAGTTCGACCATCCATTCAAAGTAATGTGATGTAGAGAGAAGAGAGAAAAAAAGATGTATAACATAAATATTTTCTACATGAGCATGACAACACAAATGTCAATTTTCGCAATGAACAACACCTGATACTATTTTATTGTTGTTTTTTTCGTCGCATGTTATTCGCTTCGGCAATATATTTTGCAAGTGACTGTAGTGAAGTTTCCTGATTTAGATTAAGCATTCCAAAAATATCTTCATTCCTTGCTGAATTTGTTTTAACTACAACACATTTTTCTCGAATTTCATCATAAGCTTTACAACTAAACAAAAAATGTAACTCGTCCTCCCTTGAATGACCGCACATCGGACAAGGGGAGAGTAACGAGGGCTCAGCTTATACCATTTTTTATAAGCATTCATTTTGACCCAGTCGTTCTCGATCTAAATCTGGCGAGACTTACCAGCCGCCGTGGCAAAGTGGTTAGCGTCGCGGACTGACGGCTGGGAGGATGCGGGTTCGAATCCCAGCGGAGGTGGGTTTTTCGGCCCGTGGCCGGCTCCTACCCAGAGTTGAGTGTGCTGTGGGCTTAAATGGGGAGACTGGGACCACACAGTCGAGTGTCATCCACTTCAAGGATGCGTCTTTGGGTGTGCTGCTCTAATTACCTGACCAACACTGCAAGTGTCTGTATCTCTCGGGCCTGGTTAACGCCGGGATATCATTATGACAGGAAGCGTAGAGTACAGCCTTGTCACACAGTCCCAAACCAAAATGGACCTCCAAAGCAACATCGTCATCATCATCGTCATCCTCCTCCTCCTTCATCGTTATCAATATAAACAAAATAGTCTCAATGAAGTCTGTGGCCTTTCATGCCCTGCTCTCATGGTGACCTCAGTTTCGATACCCCTCCACTTCCGTGCTTGGGGTGAGTCCTGTCAATGTCGTCAGTGTCGGCAGATTCATGGGGGGCTGTTGTTTGAGGGACGTGGTGGCGGTCTTCACTCTGGGAGGGACGCTCACTCAGTCTGGCTCCGCGACTAAGCCATTATTGTCGTTAGTAGGGGGCTTAGTAGGTGGTGTCCTAAGTACGTTAAAACAGAACAGGCACCACTGAACACCACCAAAGTGACTCAGCAGCAGTGCAGGGTCTCCTCTGGTGTGTGGCCTCCTGGCGACCTAACATCGATGGTTCCATGTGGACTGCCGACGCTGGAACTGCGACGGACGAACCCGGGTGTGGCAGTGTATGGGGGAATCTAAATGAGCGGCGTGGGAGTACTGCCACTGAAACGGTGCAGATGAATGGGACAGCAAAAAAAATAAAAATAAAAAAAATAAAAATCTGGCGAGACTTGTTCGATGCCACTTGTTTGTCACGACTGTGATATATTTTTCTGTTTGAAATATACTTTTAAAACTATAAAACCATCTATATTTCTCAGTGCTTTCCATTTTACAGTGCCAATGTTGTTTATATGAAGCAGTTAGCCTATCTCTGAATTCTGAAACAAATCCTTCTTCACACCCAACTCCCTGACACATCCACACAATCCCAAATCCATTTACAGCTAATGTCTTCTTTACAAGATATACCCAGTTTTCCTTCCCTCTCTCATGTTCCTTTACTAACATTTTATACGCCTGCTTACATTATCTTCATGTGGGTAGCCTTATTAATTTTAATCAATATTTTATACATTTCACACATGATTTAATATATAATGGGTATTTACCACTTTCTCCATATAATACCGTATTTGAAGCATGTAATGGAACATTTAAGAAACGTTTAATAGCTGATGTATGTACTTTTTCTAAATCTTTGATATCAGAAAGAGGAAACACAGAGAGAGAGAGAAAGAGAGAGAGAGAGAGTTAAATAATTTTCTAATAAAAAAACAACTTGTTTTTATATAGTAGCATAAAATCTAATACATGTTGAAATGACACTCATTCACAACACAAACATATACACAAGCACACTGACACAATGCCATAGAAATTCGTATTCCATATTCATGACAAGAAGGTTATTCTCTGATGGAGAAAACTTGCTGGAACCATGTCAATAAACTAAAAACAGGAGTCTGATCCTGACAGAGAAAATACTGACAATAGCTCGCGAAAAAATTATCGCATGTTTTCTTTTAAAACAAAAGGACATCACAGTAGCAGAAGGCTCGCCACAATTTTATTATTATTTTTTTTATTATTATTTTTTATAGGGTCTTGCTTCTGGAAGTGGGGCCTGGACCCTTCCGGCCGAACCAGAGGGTTTGATGGTCTTAACCCAGGATAGACAGTTTTCTTTAGGTCTTTCTCAGCCTATTTTTTCCGCGAAGTACATGCGTCCTAGTTCCGTCGCGTCAATATCGCCAGAAGTGGCGTCTGCGACGTACAATTCCAGATCCAGATCCACGTCGATGTTGTAGTTAGCACCATTCTCAAATGTAGATAGTGTAAGACATTCCCACTGAGTATAAACCACAAAAGCCTTTGTATGTCCAGAGTCATGTTTCAATTTTATACTGCTTTAGATGATTGAGATATGTTATTAGAAAATTATCCCCCTTACTAATGATTGGTTTTCTGCGTATAACGTCCTATTAACAGGTACATTGAGAGATGTGTGTGTTAATGTAACTTACATACTGAGCAAAAGAAGTTCCATTTTCAGCAACAAAAATTATAATTAACTGCTATTGCTCAGTGTGTCAGTATGTCACAGAAAAATGCTAAGTTTTGTGTATAAAAATGAAAAATGTAACAGTATTTGTTGTGTGAAAATATCTAAATCTGTTTTGTGCCCTTCCCGGAGGTGCAATATTATTATGATTAGAATGTTTGGAAAGAACTGATTATTTGCTATTTTTATGCCAAATGTGGTATCAACTGACAAAATATTTCCAGAGAAAATGACAATGTTAAAATTTACCACAGACTCAAACATAACACACACACGCACAGAGACAACCGAACACCGGGTTGTCACATACTCATATTGTTGACCCAAGTAAGCAACAACAACAAAAAAAACCAACAAAAAACCACAAAAAAACAAAACAAAAAACAAACAAACAAAAAACGAAGACGAAATAAATAACATTAACGTAATTGGTGTACATACAGCTATCAAAGAAGCTTACACACACACGTGCACGCACACGCACGAGCGCTTTCTGAACATGGATACACATTTTACACTATCATGCAACTCGCACTCGCTCTCTTTCAAACACTTATACACGCATCGCGATAAAGACACGAACACGACAGATACACGTACAGTGATAGAGAGAAGCAGATAGATACGCGGATATGTGTAAAGAGGTGAGGGGATTGATTCTGACTCCTGCATACTGTATCATCACAGATAAAGAGCACCTGTATCAAGAACGACTACCACAGGCAGCCATTGTCCCTGTCCGGCTTCGTCATGGACGTTCACATCGGCCAGACCAGCTGTTTGGTCTTCAGTCCCAGTCGCCTCCTTAATGGTGACAGCAACCGCCCGTTAAATAACGAACGGCATTCCACTTCTCTTTCCGCAACCTCCTTACCCACCTCACTTACGGACAAAAGCCTTCTTCAATGCCTGAACGACGAAAAGGCTTTTCTCTATATCCCCGTCATCGTCTTCCTGGCCGTGCTGGTCATTGTGGGCACCCTCGGCAACACGCTCGTTCTGTGTGTCTACTGGCGCAAACCATACAAGGCTTCTTCACACTACTTCATCTTATCTCTGGCCGCGCTCGATCTGTTCAGCTGCTTGGTAGGTCTACCCACAGAAATTGCCGATCTGCGCTTTCCTTACCTGTTCGACATCCCCATCGCCTGCAAACTACTCAGGTTCACCCATTCCAGCACCATCATCGCTTCGAGCAGTATTCTGATTCAGGTACTGAGTGGCTGGGGAGTAAGACAATAGTGTGTGGTATGGCGGTAGTGAAAATATAAGGGAATGGGGGTTGTTACGTGGGGAGGGTTGAAAGCGGGTGTTTAGAAAAACTGGTGTGGGGGCGTGTGGGCGGTAAGGGAATGGAGAATGTTGGGAGGCACACACACACACACACACACACAAACACACACACACACACACATATATATATATATATATATATATATATATATATATATATATATATATATGAGAGAGAGAGAGAGGTTATGCATTCAGTTACAAGACCCTCAACTCCGTTTTTAACAAAAACAACTGGGCCTGAAAAGGTACTATTTTAGGTGCTTGTTTTATTTTTGTGTCGTTGTACCATCTATTTACCTGTATACAAACGAAAGGAAAACGTTCAGCTTGTAAATGTCACTGATTTATTTTTAATTGAAAGCCAGAATACTCGTTCATTGTTGAAAATAATACGAACTACAGGCCTGTGTTCACCCATCCACTCTGTACTCAGTAGAACCTCTTCAGTGCATGATGCAGACGTGTTACTTGACTCACTATGATTATTGTGTTTTGCCACAGGTTGCCTTTGACCGCTATTATCGCATCTGCAAGCTGGGCCAGCAGTTCAGCGTGAGGAAGGCCAAAATTCTGTGCATCATGTCCATCATCATGGGAATCCTCACCTCCTGGCCCTCCTGCCTTCTCTTTGGTCGCAAGACCCTCAACCTGCACGTACTAACTTCCCCACCTGACGGGCGTTATTACGGCAACCAACAGAGCCAAACTAACGGGATTCACTTTGGTGACAGGGTTCCCATTCAGCGAGAACGGCTGTTGCGGGCCAGTGACTGCTCTACTGAGGATTCTATGCGTGCCACGATCTACCCGACCATCTATTACCTCTTCCTCTTCACGCTCTTCTTCCTCACGGTCACTTTCTTTGCTGTCCTCTACATCCGCATAGGTGTCGCCATTTGGAAACGAAAGCAAAAAACGATCGGGGCCAAGGTCGCCTCCAAGGTCAATAGCCATGTGAGTTATGATCTATGTTGTTTTTTTTCCCCAGGCTTATTGCATAGAAAAAAGCTTAGACAGAGTCCAGTCATTTTGTGAAGACCTTATCAAGGCCATTGACATATGCCGAAACGCCTGACTTTTAATTTTTTTTTTTAACCATTTAGTTAACAGACAAATCTATTTACCTCCATGTAAAACCTGAGATTATACTCTTTTTTATCATTCAGATGTCCGTCTTCACCACTACACCTCATAAAACAGTTAAGCCAGGCCATGCTGACGGTGCTGGCAACTCCGAAGACTAAATGGATGTAATGATACCTGCACAGCTCGAAAGACTGAATGGATGTAATGATACCTACACAGCACGAAAGACTGAATGGATGTAATGATACCTACACAGCACGAAAGACTGAATGGATGTAATGATACCTACACAGCACGAAAGACTGAATGGATGTAATGATACCTGCACAGCTCGAAAGACTGAATGGATGTAATGATACCTACACAGCACGAAAGACAAAATAGGTAACACTGGCATGTGATATTACACAGTGAACAGCCACCCAAGTGTTCAATCTAACCGCACAGCTGTGCATTCTGATAAGCATCTCGAGGACTGGTGAAGGTGGGAGGACAGAGGGGCAGTCAAAAAGGATGAAACGACAGAATTTGAAAAACAAAAGATAGACTACAAAGAAAAATATAGAAAAGACTACATTTCTAATGCAGATTTTAAGTAGACTTGGAGACTGTTTTATAACTAAATAACATCCCTGGTATTTGCACAGAGTTTCTGCTCCAATGAAACGGGCAGGGTCGGTAGGACAAGACGTATTTATTCCAGGAAACCCTGTGATGGCACATGAAAATGTTAAATATTTCATATAACTTATACAAATATAAATAACATTTGGTACTGCGCTTATTTATGATAGATTACAGTGGCCACATCAACTGGTTTGTTGAGACATACATAAGACATACATTTTTGAGGAAGAGACATTGTGCAATGTATACATGCCAGAAGTGAGAGGGTATTTATCCCAAATGCAAGTAGGACAAATTCACTGTTTCAACACACACACACCCAACAACAACAAAAACAAAGCATTCATTCATGATTTTCAGGAATCATATGATAAGGTGGGTCAACAATCGTTTTGTTTGTACTAGTGAATTCATAACATTTCCAGTAAAAGTTTGGTAAATATCTTTTTCATGCCCCCTCAAAGGTTGGACAATCAAAGAGGTAACTTGTGGAATTCGTCCCCAAGGTCTCTCCGTTCACACTATATACAAAGACGGTCTTCATTGGGGATGTTTAATAATCACCCCTTTTGAATAGTTTTTGATTTAACATCATGAACTTCGCAAATGTACAAGCCTGTATTTCTGGCAGAACTCTATGATAATTTTCAAAAACAAACCTATTCTAAGCCTAACTGTGTACGATCCAGTCGAAGCGACCAGCTCAGCGTGTGTACGGATAACAGGATAACAGGTTGTATGGTCGTCAAATGTAGCTCTTCTGTTTTTAAAGGCTTTTTCCGATCAGTTGCACCAGGAAGAGTTCGTCTACACCTTTTCAGCGTTTCTTCAACAGTAGAAATTGCAGGAATGCGAACGGGCAAGTCTAGTTGCGGACGATGGGTTTGGGTACACGTGGTCAATTAAAACAAAAGCAGGTCATGAACTCATTAGATATAACATTTTATTGGAACACCACACCAGACTGTTGTATTGTTGGTTTTGATCACACACACGCACACGCACGCGCGCGCACACACACACACACACACACACACACACACACACAGAGAGAGAGAGAGAGAGAGAGAACAAGAACAAAAACTTTATAATCTCCAGGCATCCGGCCCCTAGAAAGGTCAAAAGTACACAATATGGTGATAACGTTGCGACAACAAAATATATACTTACTTAAACCTGTAGAACAAAGGTGCTTCTTGTGCATTGTAAATTAATTCTAAAGTTCTTCATTGCTGTCAAAGAATTCCACTCGTATCTTCAGGCCATTAAATATACACACACACATTTTACGAATACTGTAAACAGAACCAATCTTTAGCAGGTGATCATACGATTGACCTTCAGAGTTAAGATGTTTTTGCCTTAAGTTATTGTAAATGCCACAACTGTTTATAAGATGATTTTCATCGACCACGTTACAACGTTTACATGCGTAATCTGAATTATATTTGAATGTTCTGAAAAATAATCTATTTACTGGATGCAAACCAAGCCGTAATTTTATCAAGCAGTCCCTAAACCACTTTTTAACCACAAAGTAAAAATATTACTCACATTCATATCCAGTTTTGAACAGTCTGTAGTTATGATATATATCTTTAGACATTACTGGCTCGTCCCACTCTTCCATAAATATACCTTTCATTCTTTGCTTAAACAATGACATAAAAGTTTGACAACCAACGCCCTGTTTGCAATCAGACATACCCAAATCTAAGATCTAAATAACGGTTTTTTTCACTAAGACGCCCAGCATTTTTTCCCCTTTCGTCCAGGTTAAACAACTATCAAATATTCCTGTCTGGGTAACTGGTGCATATTCATATTCAACAGCCTTAACCAGTACCTGATGAACCTCATAACATTATTTATATACAGTGGATAACGTCCTAATTCTCCGCATGCAAACTTGTTTGGTGCTCTAAGTGGATGTTGCATTTTACTGCTTAGGTATCTACGCCTCTGTTTATACTCATTTTTGTCGTAAAAACAAACCCTATATAATTATATTCATTCACTACTTCTAGATAATTTCAATCGAGATTCTACTTTTCATTTCTTCCCAAATAGTTGCCTTTTCGAAAAACCATCACTTTAGTCTTGTCAGTATTTACACCCAAGAAGATTGACTTAAATGCATTATTCAGAACATTAATGTGGTTTTGCAGGCCAATCGCAGTATTCTATAGCAGTACAATATCATCCGCGAACAGAAGAATGTACAACTCCAATAAATCAGGCAAAAACCGAATTCTATGAATACTACTGTTTTCAATTGCTGATACAATTTCGTTAACAAACAACGAAAACAATGTAGGGCTTAACATACATCCCTGCCTTAGGCCAACTGGACAATCGAAAAACTGTGTTAACCTATCTTCAATACATTCACAAGACGTAACACATTTATACATAGCAATGATAGCATTAATACATTTTCCATTTATTCCGTTCTGAATCAAAATATCAAATAAAGACTGACGCTGCACAGAGTTAAATGCTTTTCTCAGGTCAACAAAACATGTGTAAAGCTTGCCTCCCTTCTTTGATAAAGATTTCTCAATAACCGCGTTCAAAGTAAAAATGTGATTTGTTGTGGTATAACAACGCCTGAATCCAGCCTGTGATTCTGTTAGCTTACCATTTTCTTCAGCCCATTTAACAAGTCATGCGTTTAGCACTGACGTATAACATTTGCCGAGCAAACTGAGCAAAGACACGCCCCTGTAGTCGTCTGTTGAACTACTATCTCCCTTTTTTTTCATTGTATAATTATTGCCTTCGCCCACTCTTCTGGATACGTGCCCTTATCAAACAGAATGTTAAACAGTTTTGTTTTAAAATGTACAGGAGTATTATCAGCTGGTTTTAACATTCCTGCCAAAATATTGTCTGAATCACAAGCCTTGCCTTTATTTTATTTTATTTTATTTTTTAATCCGAATAGCATCTGCAACTTCTTGTTCTGCATTAGCACGACTCAGTTCAGATATATTTGTATCCTCTGGTTGCACTTCACTAATGGCTTTGCTATCAGTAGTTATAACCTCGTTCTGAGTAGATAAATTCCGAAAGAGACAGACAGACAGGCAGAGAGAGACAGAGTTAAACACATAACCCCACACCACACACAAACACACCCTTTTGAGAGCTGTCGGTAACTGTGCACCATCGCACGAAAACAAACTCGCGTCAAAATATCCTATGTTCTGATTGCAAACGACATTACCTTGAAGATTCCTGTCAAAACTAACATTCTGATCTGCCACCAGCATGCTTTCTTGAATTCTTACAGCACTGGTAGTGCAACATTCATTCAACATATCCAATCAAATCTTCTATTTTAAACTGTCACAGTTCAAGTACTACTACTTGCTTCCCTTGATTTTCGGATTTTGAGAGCACGTATGTGACTTGATCGGCAGTAGTGCACGAAGAGAAGCACGGAAATAGCCAGAAAAAGCTGATGTTTGACTGGTTCTTGGAAATGGATAATTATGGTATCAGGACGAGATCAAAGCAGACGTTAAATTGTGAAATGTGTGTTGTGAGAATGCTTCGAAGTGGAGCGGTACACGAACCGTTCGCAATTACACGCTGTTACCAAGTTTTTGTTGAAACAAAGTAACAAAACTCTGCTGATAGAGAAATATGTTTTCCCTCACACCATGATTTTACGATTTGTTGTAATTCTGAACAATTCTATGAACAACTAATCTGACTAAACAGAAATATTACCATTTCAACTCAAACATTCCCCATTCTCCACTTTCCAACTTATAAAGAAACAATCACATGTACAGCGAATATGCATTCGTATTAGAGAATAAAATATTGACAAGCAAGCCATCAACTTCAGTTTTGGCTCCCCTCCCAAAATACGCTTTCTCTCACACTGAAAGAAAGCGAGGAATTGCCCCGGAGAAAATGTGGGCGGGCGAACAAACCCTACTCAAAGTAAAATAATTTTTTTTTTTTTTTTCGGTTGTCATTTTTAAAGAAACAGTCAGTTACAACAGTTCTTTCCGCAAGTCCAGTCGCTCCGTTATGCAGTTTCAGTGTCATCATTTTTGTATTGGACTGAGTATCACGTAAGTCCTGAAGGACTTGTTGACATTCTGTTATGTGCTCGCTTGGCTGATATACAATGGCCTTGATGTAGGATAATAGAATCATGAACAGTACCAAACATACAGTATATTTGAGTACACATAATCTTGTGCATAGATTTATGTAAAGGATTTTTTTTTTTATTCTATTCTTACAGTCTGTATGGAGGTGATAATTTTAGCTGAGCGTATACTTAACACAGCCCACACTGACATGTCAGAATAAAGTGGTGTGAGTACCATTGTCATAAATTATGTGCTTCATTTTTCACATCTGGGAAATAATGACTTGTCTTGAAATTGGTGTTTTTGTGGTTGTTGTTTTGTTCGCTTTTGTTGTTGTGGTTTTAGGGGCTGGAGGGGATTTGGAATTAACAACCATAATAAGGCCTCCATAGTCGACTGAACTGTAAGCATCTACGAATAGTGTGTGGATTCGTTCTTTAGTTTAGCGTCTTTTCACTATCAGTGATATTAGACGATTTATAAAAATAAAAAATAAAAAAAAGGAGGAGGGGAAGGGGGGTTGAGGAAAACAGAAAAGGTAGAAAACTACAAAAAAAAAATGTATAACTAACATGTAGTTAAATTTAATAGTAATAATTTAATAATGATAACACATTAGAAACCATTAACGCAATTCTGAAGTACATTAGAGGAATGTAGAAATATAACTATGAACTAATGCCTGTGAAAGTTCGACCATAAGGACCTCGTCGGAAATAACTTTCCAAAAATCATCTGCAGAATAGTTATTTTCTTTGAAATACTTGGACAAGAAGGTATGTAACTGCTGACAGTGAAACAAACAATGATGCAAGCTGAACTGTTTACCACAGATGCATGTAACACTTTTACTATACTTTGTCTTCAGCGCATCACGTTTTATACGGAAGAAAGTAGAGGTTATTAATCTTGTATAGCAAGCTGATGGATTCAGTATCTTTTCTTTAATACTGAATATTCTCGGGGAATAATGTCCCTTTATGTTTTGAAAACTTTTCCTTCCATGCTGATTTTTCTAACAATGTGTATGCCTCTTTTACGGAAAGACGGACATATGTTTTTGTCGATTTTTCTGATTCTTGTGCTCCTCTTTTAGCTGCTTTATCAGCAGATTAATTGCCATGAATGCCCACATGAGAAGGCACCCAACAAAAACTGACCTCAGTCCCTTTAACCCTCAATGTACCAAATGATTTGCCTCAATAACAAAGTCAGGTCTTGTTTCAAGGCTAAATAATTCGAGAGCATAAAGTACTGATTTGGAATCAACAAAGAATGCTATTTTCCAGAAAACTATTTGATGGCTCACTAAGTAGTTCAGAGCTTGTATAATAGCAATTTGCTCAGCCGTGAATATGGAAAGATGTTTTCCAATAAAGTAAGATTTTTCAACTTTAAAAGCAGGAATATAGAAAGCCGCACCAGCATTTTTGTCATCAAGGACAGATCCATCTGTAAATATATGGAGTGTGTGTGTGTGTGTGTGTGTGTGTGTGTGTGTGTGGTTTAGAAACTTTCCAGTGACATCCCCATCTTTTCTTCAGGGTTCTGACCACACCAGCACAGAAGTCTCCTCCGAGGTGGAAGCAGCAGCTGACAATGCCCATCACCACCCTCCGCCAACCCCTTACCTAACCGGCACTCTGACACGCGGCAGTGGTAAGAAGAAGGAAGCAGAAGCAGAGATGGTGCCGCGACAAAACAAGAGGAGACAAATTCGTGTGGGGAAGACAACTACTGTGCTCTTTGCCGTAACGTTGGCCTATATCCTGAGTTTCCTGCCCTACCTGGTCGTGATGATTTTACGCAGCACTATCAAGGACTTCGAGGGACGTCTTAGTCCTGTGGGAGAGGTGGCCTACAAGTTCTGCGTCAAGTCCTTCTTCATCAACAACGCAATCAACCCCCTCATCTACAGCTTCCTCAATGCCAGCTTCAGAGCTGATACACGAAAAACCCTGCGCAAAATGTGGCACAACTGCTGCTGCCACTGCTTCTGCTGTGAGAGGAACTGTTGCTGTGGAGAGCTTGATTTGGACGTGTTGCCCCAGCAGAGTCCTATTGCTGTGTGATGGGTCACCCCTTCATCTGCTCTGATGGAAAATTTCAGAAATTCTTTTTCCAGAGAATCACGACCGGTCTACAGTCGGTCCCGCAGACATCGGTATGTTTGCGCATTGAGTCTTGTTTGAAGGCACGTTTCCGCTTCAATAGTGCAAAGACAACTTCAAGGCGCATATCTCGATTCATTAGTATTGACATTCACGTTGTGCACGATGAACTCTTACTGGCGTCTGATGCTTTGATCCCATCACTATTCCAAAGGGCATCTCTGATTTTTGTTCCACAGAGTGTTGATCTGAATGCCAAGAATCTTCAATTGTCCAAAGTGAGGTTTCCTGACTCAGAAATTTGTGTCATAAACATGCTGAGGCACTCAAGCTTTATGGTCTTCAGTATATTGCTCTCATTTCTGATATACCTCGTTCTCAGGGTCAAGCAGAGTTTATGCCTTGACCCTCCACCCAATCCGAAGAAACATTCTGACAAACTTTTGAAATCAAAGTTTGACCACTGCATGACATATCCTTCCTGATTATGACTGATTTTCACACAACATGTGTTTAAGCTCAGACTGACAGCACTTAGCTGACTGAGGATCGTTACGGTATCTCAACTTAGCTGGAGGATCTTTACATTGGACGACGTGACTGTAGCCATGTATGGAACGTCTTCTGCTCCGAAAGTGTTCAGACCTGACAGTTCCAAACAATGACAGGTATTGTTTGAGTTACCCCTTTGACGTAGGCCATTTTATGCCACTGAAAATTACAGGTTGGGCCACTCACATCCTAGGATTTACACCTCGGTTGTGCTTGGTGTTCTTTGTGGTTCAAAGAAACTCATCTTTATTATGACACTCATCTGCGTGCCCCCCCCCCCCCCCCGCCCCCGCCCCCCCCCCCCCCCCCCCTCTGTGTGTGTGTGTGTGTGTGTGTGTTTCCTTGTGCGCGCAATTGGATGTGCCTGTGAGGGGTGTTTAATTTTTCACATTTCAGATATATTAAGAAAACGCATTGACATCTTGGAATAGTTTTATAACCATATAATCGGTGATATATTTACTACATGAACTTATCTGAGACCATGCTGTTGACGTGTAATATCTGACATATCGAACCGCTTTTCTAAAATAAAAGCTGAAGTTATCAGAAGAATTGTTTTTCATAAGCATGAGGTTTATACACAGAGTCGGTCTGTGAACTGAGATATGTACACATTTGGTTGGTAAAATCTGACAAGCAGCTGGTTTAAATATTCTGTTGCAAAAAAATTCTTGATGGGCTGCACAAGTGTGTCCATGTGCATCTGTTTGTATGCATATATGTGTAACACGGTTGTTTTTTCTCCAGTATATCGTGTTAATCATTATCTTTGACGATACTGTGAGAATAATTCACCAACGTTCATTTCACTGTTGGGTGTGACATTTTGTCCAAAATCATGTGCATATGAAGTATTAAACGATATCAATTATTACAAAAACTCAACTAAATCCGTTCCGAATTAGTTGACTAACCAACTGGCTAACAACATAGACGCTATTTGAAAGTTTTGATCCCTTGCACAAGAACGTGACTCCAGAACGTATCAATAAGAAAAGACGAGGGAGAGTTCACATTCTTTAAAACGTCTTAGTGTTATATCTCCGGACAAAACCCTGTTACATGTCACTTTATTGCATTGCAATTCTATTATTTTTTTGTTGTTTTTTCCACACGACTGTTTGTAATAATTGATATCGTTTAATACTTCATATGCACATGATTTTGGACAAAATGTCACACCCAACAGTGAAATGAACGTTGGTGAATTGTTCTCACAGTTTAGTTGAGTTTTTGACAACTGGTACGCATGCTTTGTAATGTCTTACATTGATTTACCTGGTGTTTTTCCAGCTTTCACTTTCGGCAATTTTTCAAAGACCTATCACCTACTATTTTGTGTTGTGTGACGTTTATTTACATTTATTTGCTAATCTGTTTATTATCATTATTGTCTTTTTACTTTATCTTCATTTATTATTATTATTAATCTTTTCTTTTTTTTTAATTTAGATATCCATTTACTTTTTTCTCTTTTTTTTTCTTTTTTCAAGATGTATCCCTCACACCTGATTGCGCCATCTGGAGCGGATTAGTCAGAGACTGATCTTCCCTCTGCAGGGAAATAAGTTTGTCCCTGTCAAGGGACAGATGGTCTAGATTCACGGATTCAAGAGGCACCAAGTCCTCCTTCGCCTTCCGCGTCTGAGCCTTCTTGCTTGTTTCGCAAGCTTCCGTGACTCTGGGGGTGGGACTGACAGAACTTCCGCCTTTCCAGAAACTTCTGAAACCTGTGGTATTTGCGGTGCATCTTCCCAGCGTCTCCCAGTGACAAGCCCTATGGTTGCAGCGCAAGCCTTTGCATGCTGCTTTGGATAGGCCAAGGACCAAGTACCAAATCAGCAACAGGATCATTGACCACACAGCATCGTAGTAGACCTGTATAGAGGGTAGTATCTACATCCACCACAGCCACAGTAAACTTTTCTTCTCTACCACTGAAAGTTTTGACGACCTGGACTTGATTGAAGAATTGGTGCGGCTGAACCAGTGTTTTTCTGACCCTGTTAACATTCGCACCTGAATCCTTGAGAACTGTACGCTGCTGGCCATTAAAAAAGCCTTTCAACAGAGATGAATCCCGGCGATAGGTTTGATCTACGTCATTGTCCCTACCACACTTCGCTGAGCAACTCACATCTGAAGCCAATTTCGGGTTAGGACAATCTTTTCTTATATGTCCAAAACCTTTGCATGTCCAGCACTGCGGTGGAAAGTCAGTTCGGGAATTTCCACCTCTATGAACCCCCCGTGGAATTTTGCTCCGACTGGGACCTCTCATTCCCCTGTTCTGTGCATTGAATTGGTCAGACCCTGAAAAAGACTGATTCTTCTCATAGCCGTAACCTCGGCCTCGGCATGCATTTTGGGGACCACGGTGACGTCTGAAAGAACTGCCCTGACCTCGCACAGAGAAAGAGTTTTCCCCAGAAGGAAATGAAGTCGCGCTATTTCCGAATGGAGGCGCACGGGCACGACGACCCAGGTCCTTCCCTGGATGTGCGAGCCGGTAATGTTCAGTATGCTGCGTGAGCTCTTTGACAGTTTTACAATCGCGCTCACGGAGAAAAACTGCCAAATCCGGGGAAACACTTGATAAGAATTGCTCTGCCAGAACGAAATCAGAAAGAGCAGCAAACGTGTGATCGAAATCAGACAGCGATAACCACCGATTGAGCAAGTGTGTCAGACGGGTTAAAAATGCCTCACCAACCTCAGTTTTGGCGCTACGGAATTTCTCCCTGAAACCATCCTTTGCACATGAGAATTTCAAGAGCAATTCTCGTTTCAGGTTCTCATAGGTCATTGTACCTGCTGAGAATAGGGAATGGTACAGCGAAAGTGCAGTACCCTCTAGGTATGCTGACAGGTAAACAGACCATTCTGTCTGTGGCCACTTGTTAGCTTTCGCATGTGTCTCAAAACGACATAAAAAAAACTGTCTATGTCGTCCTTGTCTTCCCTGAACAAAGGCAGTTTAGGGTACTGTGGTCGAATCCCAGGAGCCTTAGCCTCATTTCCAGAATTGCTAGCAGTTGAACTTTCAAGTTCCAACTTCCGCATTTCATATTCATGTTTTCTCTGCTGTTCTCTTTCTTCTGCCTGTATTTTTCCCCTTTCTTCTGCCTCTGATCTTGTCTGTTCTCTAGCTTCTCTACGTTCCTGTCTTTCTGCATCTGCTTTAAGCTTTTCTTCATACTTTTCAAGCCGTGCAAATACAAATTTTTGAAGGCTTTCCCCTGTCAACCCCATTTTCTGGCCTGCCTCAACAAATTTATTTGTTGGGTCTAACTCCCTGTCACCAGAACGTGACTGATCTAAATCAAAATCATCCATGGCCAAAGTTATACACAACAATAATAATGGATAACCACAAAATCTTTTCTGACTGACTGACAGGTCACAATGAAGTGATTCCAGTACGAATAACACTAATTCACTAATAATGTGCATTCAACAGCAGTAACTAACGCAACTATGAAATTCAGAATTAATTTCGAGATGTACACAAAATCACGCACATATAAACCAACCAACTGAAAGAACAAAATATACCTTTCAAAACTAATTTATGTACAAGGTGCCATAATAAATGAATAAATACAACCAAGAAAAAAGGTTTTGAGTTCTGAGAGAGAGTTTAAGTGAAAATGTTACTAGGGAATAAGAATATTGACTGGGGAGACTGAATTAGATTAGTTCAGCCGGAAAGAATTTTTTTTTTTTTTTAAATTAAAAAAATAAAAAATAAAAAAATAATCAAGAATACGGGAGAAAAGCACTGAAAATCCGCACGACAAAGGAGAACAAAAAAAACAAACCAATAGTTTATCTCCCCTTAAAAAATATATCACAGACAATGGCACTTTCAATCTAAGTTCAACCTTAACAGTTAACAACTAACCTAATTCATAATTTTTTTTAAAAAATAGACTCGGGGGCAAATCAACTACTCATTCACACCAAGAAAGATCCTACCACGATAGCGGGGGGAAAAAATAGAGCCTAGAAGCCGAAGACAGAACTATCAACAAGAGAAAGGCAGACAAAGTAACTATGAGTCCCGCGTACCCAGAAAGAAAATATACAGTTCCAGGTACCCCGTGAAGCTGGCGACGGGTCAACTAATAAAAAAAAAAAAAACACTCATTCCATAAACGACTACAACAATCACACAAAGGAGGAACTAATAGAAAGCAATAAACGTGAGTCTGCAGTGGCCTGTTCTAATGCGTGCAAAGCCTACATTCTAGAGATCGTCGGGGTCGCCAGTGTTACGCAAGAGAGTGGAAGACAGACTAAAGGGAGGCAACAAACATTCACATGCGAGTTCAGTCTCATTCTCCCGCACTCTTCCGTAAACAAAACAGACAAGGTATTGCCCCTGAGCCTATATAATTTAACAACAACAAAAAAAAGTTCACAATTTGTTCTGCTTAACAAGCAATTAGTAGGCCGACACACACACAAACGCAGGCATCTAATTTTGAGTCTGGGGAATGTCGACTTCTGTTCTTCAATGTTTTGTGGGTCCACAAACTAACAGTCAACACACATATCACCTCTTGTGCTGCACACACAAATTACGTAGTTCTTCGGACGTGTCTTAGTCTTCCAGACACATGTCTCGAGGCTGTACCAGCCTCACCAGACCACAGCCAGGTCTGTCCCGCTCCAGTCTCCCCGGACTGGGTCGCTACCACGTCTCCTCGGACGGTAGGTTGATCCCGTCTCCTCGGACTGGGCTGTCTCTACGTCTGCCCCGGAACTCTGGGACGGTGTATTAAGACCCGTAAGATATATGCTCTATATAATTTCCACATTCCCCTTTCACCAAATTCATCCTTTCCCATTCATGCCCCTACATTAGTTCAAATGATTATTTTAGACTATCCAGACTATCCAATTATCAAATATCTATTTCTCATTAAGGCCATGCTGCTTACATGATACAAAAAGAGGAAAACATTTATTCATTATCCATGCGTCGGGACTATCAAGGGGAACAGAATATTTAACAACAGTTCCTAGGTTATTATGAAAAACATGGCCACGTTTCTCAACATTTAGAAATAGAAAGATAGCACAATTCTATACTACCTTTACTCTTCATGCTAGCGATTATATTGTACAGAGAACATACTGTCCTTTGGCCAATCTCCGGTGTAGCCAAGTTTACACAATATATCGCAAAGCATAGTTCCACCCAAAATATGCACAACAAATATCAACTGCATTTACAATGCATAAAAAAACATGCTTACACGAAAAGACTATCTTTAAACTCTTATGAAAAATAATATGTAATTACCTGTAGCCAGACTGTCGCTGGCCAGTTAAACCGGGCAGAGAAAAATATACTCACTGACCAGTACAGAAAAAATGCTCACTAACCAGTACGAAAAAACATGTGCAAACAAACAGAAGCACTTAACTCCCCTGCACGAGGAAATCAGATTGCGGCACTCCGTAACAGAAGGGTATGTATTTTAACATACCCAAAGAAAAAAGACTGCTGAAAATATGAGAAACAGAGAGGATAATAATCATTTGTTAGTTAACTGAACTATACAAAGATAATCAAAAATACTTCATAAGCTCACACTGGAAGACATTTTTTTGAAAAATGAAAATAATATATATGCATGGTTGGATGTTGTCAAAACACTGATGGTCGGTTTTCGGTGTCCGTCTCACTTTGTGAAATTTATTTCATCATAGTTATCAACTCTAGATGTAAGATTATATGAACATTCAAGTCGCTTTCTATGATTCAGTATTATGAAATGTTTATGGAATGTATTATTTGGCAGAAATTATTTTCCCACGGGAAAAGTAACGATGGAAAACCACACTTGTTTTCAGGAGGTGGTGAATCACTGATGCTACCAGAAGGGGCAAATCTGCTTGTAAATTATCAACTTCATACTGCAGAAAGTCAACTTTATAAAAAATAAAACCCGTACTTATCTCATTGTTATGTATATAACAACAATTCTTTATCATTCTGTGTGTGTGTGTGGGTGTGGGTGTGTGTGTATGCGTGGGTGTGTGCGCGCGCGCGCGAACAGAACAGATAAACACATATTCATGCGAGTGTGAAAAAACAGATATGCATACATTCATCAACATGCATGTGCACAGCACACACACACACACACACACACACACACACACACACACACACACACCAAGAAGACATTTTACTGGCTTTCAATAGAACAATTGGGTATTTGAAATTTTGACATAATTCAACGACCCCTCCACACCCATGTTATCTGTGTGTATGTGTCTATCTGTGTGTCTGTGTCTGTGTGCGTTCTTGTGTGTCTGTGTCTGTGTGTGCCTGTGTGTCTGTGTGTGTGAATCAACTCCTGAAGGCCTCTCCGTAAACGAGCAAATGATGGGGACATCCTGCAAGGCAAGGCAAGACGTTCGTTTCGTGTGCCCTCTGTGGGCAAAGAAACAGTTCCTTCATTCATCTTTTACGAATATCATGCAAACAATAAGAGTGATGTCAAAACCTAGAAATAGGCCCATTCGTTCATGAATAATTCAAACAAAATTCTTTATCAATAGACAAAATCTTAATGAAAAAGAACTGCGAAAAGAAGAAACAAGGGTTTTAAGTTTTAACAGGGTTTTTTTCTGCGCTGACCTGCTTTAGTCACAAGATTGTGACCCCTTTTCTGCGGCACCATGTGAGTCATGCGATCAGGCCGTCAGTCATCAGACGAAAGGAGGCAAAGTGTACCGGAAGAAAGAGAGAGTCTCAATGCCAATGTTTGAGGGACGCATGAGGTCATGAACCAGGTTGCCTATGCGTCCCAGAGACTCTTAAGGCGTCGGTCATATTCTTGGATCGCGATATTTCGATGTAAGGAAATCACGGAACAAAGAACCCTAAAGATCGGGCGATCGCATCTTATTGCTGGCCAGGAATGCTTGTGGATATTGCACAGTACAGCCAGTCATGCTCCTGATGCCAACGCAATGTTAATAGAAGAGTTCCCCCCGAGTGCCTCAGGAAGCCAGTCGCGTGTGTCAGTGTTCTTCCATGCAAACCTACTGCGGTGATTCATTAAGAGAAATACATGTGAGCCTAACAAGCAAGCGATTGCATGGTACTCAAGCTAAAGCCGTTCAGGTTTCTTGTCCAGCCCATCCCTGGATGAGACGAGGTTTCTGCTGATTTCCTCAGTTGCCGTCTGAGCAAACAGTCGAAATTAATGCTGCTCCAGTGTATATGGATTATTGCTGTATATAATCGTCCGTTACTTACTTGTTTTTAATTTTCAAACCTAGTGTTCAATCTTGGGAGGGGAGTATTGTCACGGACAACTTAGTGGTTGCGGAGTTTTTGTTGTTTTTTGTTTCGAATCTGTTTTGTCTCCCTTTTTCCTTTTCACACGGCGTGTAACTTGGCAGAGGCAGGAGGGTCGCTGGGCTTATCCATAGACACTGATATCTAGTGTCTGTGGCTTTTCTTTGGAGGCGGGTGTGTCTAATTGAGTGTGCACGAGCTTTTCATCGTGTTTGTTTTGTCTCGTGCAACTAAGTACATATACTCGTAATCCTGAGTGAGCGGAGTTCTAATACTTCGTATCATCCGTCTCCTTCCACTCGAGAGGACTCAAGGACTGGAGGACGATTTTGTTTGAATGGCGTCTGGTTGCTGTTGTATTTGGACCCGTTCTGTCCGCCATACGGGTCTGCAGGTTTTTAGTCCACGTTTTCTGTATTTCTTCATCAGGCACTATTCGTTTAAAGAACCCCCGGTGTGCAGACGTGCACGTGCATTAATTTCCGTTCAGTCAGTTTGTTATTGCACAATCTTCATGTCGGAACCTTTACGTTGAACAGCACCTGGGCCAGGGGTCTCTATCGTGTATTCAGTTGCGGGTTGCTGGAGGCTGCTGCCGCCGTGTGTCTCTCTGGGTAGGAGCCATTGTCTTATTTGTTCGTCGTGTGTCGTTATTCGCTGCTGTGTTACTGTTGTCTGTCCTATGTTAAGTGATTTCATCAGTCCTTTTTTTTTTCTTTCTTTTTTTCCGGGGAGGGGGGGGGGGGTTGGAGGGGGGGCAGTGAAAGAGAATTGGAATGGTTTAGTCACAATCAGGCCACAGCCCCGAGTGAAGGGGGTATATGTAAACATAATACAACTCAACGAAAACGCATAAACAAACAAGGCCTTCAAGACTCACTTGTGATAAATTAAGTCCCCTAGCATTAATTACAGAGTAATTTCCCTTCTTTACTATCTGCACCAAAACGTTTGCAAAATAAATAAAAATTCCATGCTTAGCAAAAGAAGTTCCTGTTTGAACAAAAAATGATAATAATGACTCCTCTTGTTGTTGTGTCAGAATAAGAGGTCAAACTGCCAAGTTTAGAGAATACAAAAAATATAAATATAACAGTAAATGAGTTCGCATATAATTAGGCTTCTTTTTTCTTTCTTTTTTTTTTGTGCCCATCCCAGAGGTGCAATATTGTTTTAAACAAAATGACTGGAAAGAACTGAATTTTTCCTATTTTTATGCCTAATTTGGTGTCAACTGACAAAGTATTTGCAGAGAAAATGTCAATGTTAAAGTTTACCACGGACACACACACACACACACACACACACACACACAACCGAACACCGGGTTAAAACATAGACTCACTTTGTTTACACAAGTGAGTCAATAAGCATTAATATGGACAACAAACCGTACATCATATCCGTGTAAATACATAGACAACAAAAAGTGCTTACATCAGTCAAAGAAATGCCTCTGTAATTGTTTGATGCCTCTGTAATTGTTTGGGTCATTAATATCGCCTTTCTTAAAGACTGGATGAAGCACAGACTCAGTCTAATTATCTGGAAATATGCCATGATCAAAAAGTCTGTTAAACATTTTAAAGAAAAAATGCACTACCTGGTCATTCGAGTTCTGAAATAATTCAGCAATTATGCCATCAAGACCTGCTGCCTTTCGACTTTTTAATTTTTTTAAAAGCAAGTAATATTTCTTCTTCAGAGATCGGACGATTCATATAGTCCTCTGACTCAACATCAGGCCTGTCATCGTAGAGAACACTATCAACGTCCTGTTCTAACAAAGCTTGAAAATGCTGAAACCACATGTCAACTGAAACGTTATTCCTATATTGTTTTCTTTTAAACGACGCCCCGCGAACAGCATCCCAAAATTCTTTTTGGTTATTAACTGTCGTTGTGAGTTTATCTAACATAGATCTATCATAATGTTTCTTCTTTCTCTTAAGTAGATATTTCTACTTACGTTTGCAAATTAAATATTCATTACTATCCTCGATTTTTTTGGGTACGACGACATTTACGTAAGTCTTCTCGTTTTTCTTTTAGCAAGAGCACATTCCTGATCAAACCAATTATTTGTCTTCTTATCGTTATTGAAAGATACACGTTTCTTAATGTAGTATGCACTTTCTCTAACACAATCCTTAAACACTTTAAGAGCTTTATTAACATCAGTATCGATTAAACCAATAGCCGTGTCTATTTTCATCCTCATGTCTTCACTACATAAAGTGGAAGTATATAAATGGACATATTCATCATTCCATACAAATCTATATGAAGCATAATAGTTTTCATCGTCATTAACAACACACTGGTTTTCATTTGGAAAAACAACACCCATTGTCACTGGTAAATGGTCTGAGTCAATTCGTTCAAGAACAGATAATTCACATGAGTCATACAACATTGTAAAAAGTTTATTTGATAAGATAAAATAATCAATAACACTGCACCTTGAATCAGATATATAATTATGTATAACAAACTTCAAGGTCGTCTTTACACGTTCCATTCAAAATATTCAAGCCTAATGCAGTACACATGTTCAGTAAAAATTTCCCATAACTATTTATATTACGATCATTAGAAGAATGAGCAGTACTAAGAGACTGGCCACGTTGTTGCACATAAAAAAAATATCTTCTACAGTATGATCTTGAGATATGTTAGATGTTCCGCTATTCAAATCCCCATTTAGAATAACGTATACGTCTTTCTCTAACAATAAATCGGTCAAACAGTCTTCAAACTTATTTATTCCATTGTCAATTTCAAAATGAACATAAAATGAAGAACCTTCTGGAGGTAGTATGAACACACATAAAGGACATCCTTATCGATTCCAAATAACTGTTTGTCAATCAAAAATATACATACGTTTATGTAATCAATGACATGTTTAACATGGGCAACAATTTCATTTCTTACCAAGCAAAGTAATCCTCCTGATCGTCTCCCCTGTCTAGTGAATTTTTCTGCAGATTTATAAAAAGGTGTATATCCTGCAAAGACATCAAACTGATAATCCTCCATAAAAGTTTCAACTAAACAAACGAAATCAAATCCACAAACAAATGAAACGAAATCAGGATCAACAATTTTTGATAGCAAACCATGCACATTCCACAACAAAAAAGAAAAGGGTTTGTTTACATTTTCACGCTCTTGCACGTGCTCGTTCATGCTGTCAGCCGAATGCTCGGCCTCGCTGTCCTGACCTATATAACAGGGTTCGCGCATGTCACTGCCACTTGCAACAGGTGAGCACACAAACGGTGCTCTGTTTTCTCGGTTCCCTTTTTCTTTAGGAGAAAAACAGTGCACATCGACTGGCCGGCCAGGTCCCTATCCAGACTCCTGCAAGGTGTCCTGACTACCGAGGAAGTACTTCTTGCCATCTATAAGCAGACTGTACAGTCCTTGACAACAGATCAGCATTTGCCTTTGCTAAGTCATCATTCTCCTTTCGGAGTACCGCGACCTCCTCCCTTAATTCGTTTATGCCATCACACAATACGCTATATTGTCCACTCAGTTCCTTCATGCCACCAACTCTACTGTACATATCACTGAACTTACTGTTCAAAGACTGAAGTTGGTCCATGATGTCGGCAAGAGTAGGCTGCTGCGATGGAGTTGTCTGCCCGCTGCTGTCGGAGGTGGTGGTCCTCTCTGTGCTGGCCCTGCGTCCGCTGCTGCCCAACCTGGTCTGCCTCATGCCGTCCGCCTTGGGTCCAGGTCCAGGGTTCTGCTCCACGTCTCCACACCTCAACAGCAAACTGCCCCAGAACAAAAGGGTGAGGAGCAGGCCAAGGGTGACACCGTGTAGTTTGGTTCGCGCTGTCAACATGGCGAAGCGCATTGCTTTCTCCTCAGTGGCCCTCTTCAACAAGAATGAAAAGAAGACTGGGAGAAATAAAAAGGAGCCACGGGCGATCCGAAAGGTTAGTTCTGGTTCCCTATCTTGATACTGGCGACAACTGGCAACGAAAGACAGCTTCTTTGCGCCACAATTAGCGGGACGTCGTGACCTGTGACCCGCACGCTTCAACATCAGTTCACGCCCTCCAGAGTGAGAGAGATAGAGAGAGAGAATAACGAGCGTTGGCAAGGAAGAATGAATTTTCATTCTTTGATTATTTTTTGTTAATGCCGTACTTTTGAAGATGCAAAGAGCCAGTATTTTATATATATATATATGTTTATACAAATATATGTATTTGACATTTTGGTGGGTACATGGGGAAACACATTTGTATTTGTATTTTTTCTTTTTGTCACAACAGATTTCTCTGTGTGAAATTCGGGCAGCTCTCCTCAGGGAGAGCGCGTCGCTACACTGAAAGCGCCACCTTTTTTTTGTTTTTTGTTTTTTTTGTGTTTGTTTTTTTTTTTTTTGTTGTTTGTTTTGTTTTTGTTTTTCCAATCGAAGTGGATTTTTCTACAGAATTTTGCCAGGAACAACCGTTTTGTTGCTGTGGGTTCTTTTACGTGCGCTAAGTGCATGCTGCACACGGGACCTCGGTTTATCGTCTCATCCGAATGAGAACATGAGGGGATAGGGTGCTGGTTTACACAAGTGTCACACAACTTTGTTCGTCAATCAGAATTGATTTGACTTCGTTTTACACAGTTATCTCCACGTATAAGAAATATTCGAGCGAACTGACACACAATATCAGTATAATACGTGAATCATAACAAACGTTATAACCATCCTGATTCATAACACATTACAGTGCAGCAGACCCTGTGATAATTCTGTGCATGATTTTTCACAGTTTTCACATAAGCCACCATTTTCTAGTAAACGTTCTGAATAACATGTTCAGCGAATGTGCATATCTTTCGACTTTATAGTTGTTTCTTAAATCTGTAAAAAATGCTTTAAACAAGGTCTAATTTTGTTCAGTCTGCATTGTATCGCTAAAAGAATGATATAATCGAATATCTCATCCGTTTTTGTTTGTTTGTTTTTTACTCACTTGTGTAAACAAAGTGTGTGTGTCCGTGGTAAACCTTAACATTGCCATTTTCTCTGCAAATACTTTGTCAGTTGACACCAAATTTGGCATAAAAATAGGAAAAATTCAGTTCTTTCCAGTCATCTTGTTTAAAACAATATTGCACCTCTGGGATGGGCACGAAAAAATTAAAAAAGAAGCCAAATTATTTGCAAACTGAATTTACTGTTATATTTTTTATTCTCTAAACTTGGCACTTTGATCTGATATTCTGACACAACAACAAGAGCAGTCATTTTTATCATTTTTTGTTCAAACAGTTACTTCTTTTGCTAAGCATGGAAGTTATATTTCTGGTGCATGTCTTTGGTGCAGATCGTAAAAAAAGGAAATTAATCTGTAATTAATGCTAGGGGGGTTAATTTGCTTTGAACTGATTTTTCTTATCTTAAACATTACATTTTGAAATTATACTCAATACATAAAAAGCTTGTGTGTTTTACTCTCAGTGTACAGGGCTTTCACTATGTTCATTCGCCCAAGTGGTCTTTTTCGGAAAATACTAAAATCAGTACTACGAGTGGACTTTATAGATCTACTGGCTGAGCCCAGAAGGTCATGGCCAAAAATCAATTGCGTACACATATTTATACATATTCAAAACGCGTGCTCATACTCCTGGCGAACGCGAGGAACGCCATTTTGTTTCAAGTTATTGACCTGCCCATTCAATCCTATATTCAATCGACAATACACGATAACATGTGATGGAAAGTTGGAGAAGGAGACCGTTAAATATATTTTTCAAAGAAAGATTTGTGAACGCCTCATCACATACTGGATTATGCCCTAAACTGCCATAAAAATATCAACAAAATCAGTCGGAATTCACAATTAAAAATAATAAACATGAGAGTTAATACCCTTGATGAAACGTACAAATTTCCAATCTTGACTTTTCTCAAAATGAAGTCCTTTTCATTTCATACGACGTTAGAAGTACTTGTACTTGGCTCTACATGTTATTAGTTTAACAAAATACTCAATTTTCATATCAACTTTAAAACTATAAAACTAGAATGAACATAAAAGAGAAATTGAATCGAACATGTCGTACATTCCCGGCGGGTGTAACTAAACTTGTACATCTATGTAGATTCAGAGAAAACGGCTAAATGTTGCAGTGTGATTGCGGCGATAGCCACGTCGATGTCCTTTACCACGGACTTAAAAAGAATTTTTATTTGCCCATAAGATTTTTTGAATGCCCAAGATACACCAGAATAATATGATTTAAACAGCGTTCTCACTGCGAATACCGCAATCGATTTATCACCCTTAAAAAAGCATGTTTAAATGTTAAATTTTTGAACGTCAGTTAAGGAGCCACGATAGTGTATTGGGTAAGACAGTTTCTTCTCACCTGAACACGCGGGGTTCGAATCTGCCGTCAGGACTTTTTTTTTTTTTTTAACCCGAAGCTTTATAATAACAAATACAGAACACATTTAAACGATTAGATTTTTTTTTAAAGTGTATCACAAGTGAGTCTTGAAGGCCTTGCCTCTCTTGTGTACTGTTGTCATTTCCAAATATTAACTCTACGTTCAACTTTATATTTGAGCAGTTTTCATGTTTTTGCTAGAGAATATTCTCAAAGTGCCTCCAACACAGTTGAAAAAAATTACAGTACCACGAATTGAATCTTTCTCATTCTTACAAAAATTGCACATGTCACTATTTGCTAAACCCATCTTTATTTTGGATTTGTTTGGAACCAGTATGCCTTGACATATTCTGATGTGTAACAATTTGAATCTTATTTCTTTTGTGTTTTTTTGTTGTTGTTGTTTTTTTTTGTTTTTTTAATTCGTTTCAAAGTGCTTTCCCAATTCATCACAGTATGTATATCTAGTTTTTGTTCCCACTTAACAAAAGAATTTATATTGTACATAAAAACTCGTTCAAGTAGTATGTCAACATTTTTTCGATCCTTTCTTAACATCAGTCAGATATTATTTGTAGTGCTAATGATCTTAGACTGCAAAGTTTACCTCCAAGACTAATGTCGTTCAGTTATAAGGTCCTTGTCGTTGACTGTCCGGGCAGTGCAAGTTTATAACTGGTAAAAGGATATTCTGCCTTTTACGTCTAATGATCATTGTTGGATGATTTCATGGCGCACATTCGACGTGCACTGATAATTTCGTGTGATGTTAATGTTCCTTTGGAAATTTGCAAACTGATACTTTCTTTTTTCTTTATAATTTGCTGAAACGTCTTGAAGTACTTCTTCACTGACATCAGTTTATTTGGGTAGTTTATACATCTTTACTGCACCCTGAGCTAGTTGCCGCTATTTTTCAATTTGATATTTTGAGGGTTTGAGTGGTTACATTTGTGTGGCCACAAGTAGCAGTGTCATTTTTGCTCACTTTGTGCGAAAGAAAAGGGCGAACTTCCTTTTTTTTCTTTTTTAAGATTCTTATACATACACTTATTAAATCCATTATCAAATCTGTTTTTGTATGAGCTTATCTTTGGAGTATTGTCTGGAGAGTAGTCGTCTGCTTTGGAACTCATGACATTGTTATTTTGTTGTTGTTGTCGTTGCTTTTGCTGTTGTTGAGGAGGGATGTGGCAGAGTGGTTGGGACGCTCATCTGCCAATACAGAGAGTCGAGGGTCTGGGTTCGAATCACACTCTTGCCCTTTCCCCCCATGTTTGACTGGAAAATCAAACTAAGCGTGTAGTTACGCACTTGGCGCACTGAAAAAGGACCCATGTCAACGACAGTGTTGTCCTCTGGCAAAATTCTACTGCAGAAATCTACTGTGATATGTACACAAATATATATGCACTCAAGACCTGACTAAGCGCGCTGGGTTGTGCTGCTGGTCAGGCATCTGCCTAACAGATGTGGTGTAGCGTGTATGAATTTTTTTCCGAATGCAGTGACGCCCCAAGAAACTGAAACTGAAAGCTGTTGAAGTTGTCTTTGTCATTCTTGTCGTTGTTGTTGTCGACATTGTTCTTGTTCTTACATGTTATTGTTGTCATTATTGCTGTTGTCATGGTCGTTGCTGTCTTGTTATTAGTGTGTGTTTTTTCATTATGTGATTCTCATTCTTCATACTGTTGTGTTTTCTTCTCTTTTTGTCTTTTTTTGGGGGGATGGGGGCTATTTTTTTTATTACATTCTTTTTATAATGACTACTGTATAGCCATTGCTATTTTTATGGTAGTCGTTATGTTTTGTTGAGAGGTTTTTATTATTGTTTTATTATTATCATTGTTCTTGTTATCTGTTACGAACCTGTGCAATAATAGAGTGCAGAGTAAAAAATATGAAATAATATACTACACGCATGTCTATACCCAAGCCTATACACCAACATTTTTTGAAGTGTGTGTTCTTCAGCGAAGATGGAAAAATGGCGAAAAACCAAAAACCAAACTACGTCTCTTCATTGAGCCTTTTATAACAATAACATTGCAACTAAAAACATATACCACATACCTTTCCACAGAGACAGGATAAGCACTAACACTCAAAATGTCAAAACACATAGACAAGAACAAGAAAATTTTAGCAACTATGAAAGGTATAAATAAGCAAAAATAGAAAAAGCAGGTAAATACTTACAAGGGACTAGAATGGGGAATGGGACCGGGAAGATAATTAGTGAGTCTAGCTTGTTTTGGTGAGACAGTGTAAAAACAAATGTATAGTTGATGAACTGTTTGTCATTCTGGTAGTTAACAAACATTTCAAGGTTCATGTATATAGTCAGTGTATGGCCCTGGCCAGGCTGGGAGTTGGGAGGTTACACGCGCACGCACACACACACACACATACACACACACACAGAGGTACAGGGAGTGAGGAGGAGGGGGGTTGTCAAGTGGAGAAAAAGAGAATTCACATGTAATGCTGCCAAAAAAAGAACACATTTTGAAAAGCAAATTCTTCTCCCTATACACTGAAAAGCATCAAGCTTGAACATTGGGGACAAAATCTTCCAGTTCAGTTGAGACATTATGAAGAAAGGTATTGCAGCACCCCAAGTACTGCATTTTTCCTTCCTGTACAATGGTACCACAATAACAATATTGCAACAACAACAATATGTCTATTATTATTATTATTATTACACAACATTATAAGGTGATGAACACACACACACACACACGCGCACACACACACACACGCACGCGCGCGCGCGCGCACACACACACACACACACACACACACACACACACACACACATGGGGGGTGCAGGGGGCAATCCAAAAAAATCTATTTGGGGGGAAGCACCCCACATTTTAACACGTTTCAAAAAGCAAATCTTCTCCCGTACAGTGACATAGAGGTCAAATCAGACAATTTCAAGAATATTGGTGTGATAATATAAGAATGTATCCTAGCAACAGAGACATGGTACTATCACTGATATTACATCAATACATTGAGCAAAGTATCACCAGTTTTTATATATGTAGCCAAGTACTCTGCTGGCTACTAACCGCAGTTCAACTCACAGCTCAAACTGAAAGCTGAGCTATAGCAGACGCCTTTTTCACAACTAACTGCCGGTCTCCAACGGCTCGCGCAGAATGTGTGACGCCATTCCCGGTTTGAATGCAAAGCCCATTCTAAACCTATTCTCTAAACATCTATTAAATCAAGTCTCTGTATCGTTACTGTAATATATTTATTGTGCTTACACACACACTTTAATCAGTTAGAAGCATATCTGATTTTAGTTCGTCAGGGTAAAGATTTCAACTGATGCTAAGCTTTACCAGTTCAGTGCCAGAGAATTTTGTTTAAAAAAAATAAAATAAAATAAAATAAAAGTGCTCTCCCCTTGCCAGGGAATTTTGAGGATTCAGGGGTAATAAATCACAAAAAAATTCTAGCACAAAAGCTATGGGCGATACAGAAAGAAAGTAAACGTTTTTGTGAAGGAAAATGAGTGTAGATTATGATTCTGAGCTTTTTATCCCAATTAGATTGATTGTAGGTAACTGTTCAGGCATGTAAAGTCAAGATAATAATGTTTGTGCAACAAAAAAGTCTGTTTCCACCCCTACATAATAGTCCGAAAAACAGGATAAAGCTGCACTTCATGGTAAAAACATTCTGTTTGGTTTTTCTGATTCCTTATTCATTTGTGATTTATTTAAACAAGGGATCCACCTTATCACTGCACCGGAAGTGGGTGTAGTCAGCGTCTAAAGTAGGTCACCGAGTTCAAAACAAATGATACTTGTTTTTTCGATTATTTCGTTTTCTTACCCAATTTCACACGTGTAAATGTCCAGAATATGGCCACCGAATGTTAATTATGTTATTATGTACTTGCTATGTTATGTAAATGTCTTCAGGGGTGTTTCGTGACAAAAATGATAAAGATAAAATAGAAAATAGGTCACAGTGTCAGTGATGTTAACTGGTCATTGTTTAATCTCAGTGTCCAGTTATGTTGCTCATACATTTTAAAGAACATGTACATATTTTTCATCTTTCTCTGGGCTACTTCTTCCCTAAACCAAAAACTAAAACAAAAAAACAACAAAACAAAACAAAATAAACAACAACAAACAAAAAAAAACACAAAAAAAAGAGAGAGGAAGGGGAAAAAAGATGTGTCTATATCTTTGGGTGCCATTTATGATAGCAACTAAGCCTCATTTTGAATTTCTTCTGCCATGAGTTGATATTTTGCAAAGTACTTCAGTCTCTTAAGATATGACCTTGATGATACTGATATACTTGTAATTAAAGAAAATCAATCGTAAATCTGTGAATGTAAGTATAATCAAGGTCGATCAACTCTGCCAATTTCCAGAGGCATCACACGCATGTCTAAAACATTTTTGCTTGGATACGTTTTTAATTCATATCAAGCATTCACCAAAAACTACAAACATATGCGCCCAATTCGCTTGTTTTGCCATTCTTTCAGCACTGACAGACAATATCGTACTTACTAGATTCAATGTGGAGAAGACCAACAATGATTGTAGAATAGTAAAATCCTTCTCATTCTCATAAGGGTAAAGAGTGCTTCCAAAGAAGGGTGGTGGGTCTTGTCGCTGATGCTTGACTGCCTTCTGTCCTGCAGTCCTTTACAGCAGTCCGATGTGGGAGGATAAGGAGAAATTTTAATATACCGTTGCGCACACTGGTGACTGTAATTTTGTTAAAGTATCACATTTCACGTTTTTTTTCTTGCCCAGGACATACACAGGTTGGTCCAATGACTCCATGCTGCCCTGTATGCTCCACTGCAGGCTGCACAACGTCCATTACATGTTTTGTCATTGCGATTCAGTGCACATTTTCTGATAGCATGGCCAATGTTGCTAGTATGTCTGTCCAGATACTCATGACGTGCAGCATGGAAGTCTGACCAGGAAAGTGTACCAGTGGCGATCTCACGTTCATCTTCAATGACACCTTTGCAGTGACTTACTTATTGGGTTTTTGCCTCTTGACTCCTTCTGGACCATAGGGATGCAATAATACTCCTCCAGCGGACTCAGTTTTTGGCTGCTGTCTTCAGCCGGGCCTATGTCCATCCGGCTGTGCCTTCATCTCATCCTCCAAGCTTTTTTTCCAGGTCTGCTTTGGTCAGCCCGCTCGCCTCTTCCCTATCTTGTGGTGTCGTCTGGAGGCTTTCGAAGGGTATTGCCTATCCAGCCCCATTTCCTCTTCCTGATCTCCTCACTAATGGGCACCTGGTTGGTTCTTGTCCAGAGGCAGGCATTTGATACGGTCTCTGCTCATCTGATCATTTGAAATACGGTGCAGGCATCTATTGATGAAGGCCTGTCGTTTGCTTGTGTTCGTCTTGGTTGTTCGCCATGTTTCAGAGCCACACGAGATGACTCCTTAACGTTGATGTTGAAGATCCTCAGTTTGGTGTGAGTGGAAAGAGATGCAGAGTTCCAAATTGGCCGCAGGGTGTTGAAGGCATGCTTCACTTAGTTGATGCGGTTCTTGATGTTTTCATCCGCCCCTCCGTCCTTGCTCACTACGCTGACACCATTGCAGTACTCCAACCATTCACTTTCAGTGTTGTGCGTCCTGTTTTCAAGTCTGACGGCTGGTTTTGCACTGACGATACATGGTGGTATTTAGACATCTTTGGAGGTCAGAGCAACTGGATGCACTTTTGTGTAGGTGACGGAGGGGAGGCATTATTTCCATTCTGGCTGACACCGATTCCTGAATTAGGGGTGTGAAGTGCATAATTGCTTCTGCGTCTTCATGCTTATTCTGCATCAAATATCCCATGGAAGGTGTCTCCCGCTGTTGTCAATCTTGAGATGTGGTCAGTTTTGTCGACCGCTCCAACTATGTAAATGTTTGTCATCATTCTTGGCGGAAGAACTACACCGTCTGTTTCAAATTTTTGCTATGTACTGTTTGCAATATCTGTTGAAATAGACAACACATGCTTGTATGAGATCCCAAGGCCAAGGCTATGAAGGATTTCAACCAGCCCTTTCTTTCTTGTCTGACAATGAACTTTAAAGCTGAAGTAGATTGGGAGTGATGTCTGTGTCCTGTTGCGCTGCATATGTGATGTTGCTTTTAATGATTTTTTGCATTTATGTGCAATTATCTGTGATATACTGAGAACAGTTTGAATCTGGGGTGGAGTGGTTAATTCTTCAATGGAATCTGGCCCACTGGTCATCATGCTGATGGGCGCCTTTAAGGTGAAATGTATACAATTTTCTTGACATTCTGTGGATGAATTTGCCATTCAATGAACTATCTGGCTACAACAGATCACTTATCAGCTCAGCGGTTTTTGCAAGATGTGAGGCTTCTGTATCATAACTGCATGTTTCTTGATGGTGTCACCGAGGTTTTTGTCAAACATTAGGACAGTTCTCTGCCTTGTAAAGTGGCAATGGGGTCTGGAAGAGCTGTTCCAAGTTTATGTTTGATACGTGATGAATGCACTTCAGTTAGCTCGATTCCTCATTGTGCCAGTTCATACGCGTATATTCTACACAACTGAGACATATCATCATCCATGTCTTCATTTTTCTCTCGTGAGTTTGCATTTGACGGATTGTCAGCACGTCTACAGAGTTAAATGAGCATGTGTATAGTACACATTTATTGTTACCATGTCCCCTGAAGCAACTTTAACTAAAAGACTTCTATCTATCCTGAAGCTCTTCTGCACAGTTTCTCATCTTGTAATCAAGTCCTAAGTCCAGCTCCTTGCAGTATACCCTCATCACTGTTTAAGAAATGCATTAATTTATTCTCATGAATACCAAACAGGTTTCTTGTTTTCACAGGACTAGCACTGGATTTGAAATTCTTTTATATATATATATATATATATATATATAGAGAGAGAGAGAGAGAGAGAGAGAGAGAGAGAGAGAGATTTGCTCCCAGTCTCCTTTTAGAGTTTGTCCCTGCTTTCCTCTGTTCTACACCTCTTCTGCCACTTAGAAAAATGTAGAAAAGTTGCTTCATATCCATTTCCTTCAATCAACAGAATTTGGGCAATGTCCTAATCTCTTAAAATCGGCAAGGGTTTCAGTAACATAGGCGTAACCAGCACATTCTCGCTTGGTCGGGCAGATCAAATTTTCTTGTGATGCTGTTTGACATAACGCACAAAGATTCCAGTTGATTTCCACCACGTCTTCAGTCATCGACTTGGACTGTGGCGGATCACAGCAACCACATACTTGTCTGCATTGACATGACATAACTCTCTCTGAGAACAAAGCAAGACAGTTGTGGCGAGCTCATTTCTTTAAGTTTCAATTTCACATTGTTCAGAACCCTGTCGACTGTGAAGGCCTCTTCAGGGCTATATGCTCTAATCATTCGAAAAAATCAATTTAACCATACTTCCTTACAGAATATGCAATCTACATGATTGTCAATAGCTACCATTAAGTCCGTAATATAATTAGGTTATTTTGTCTTGTACAAACCAAACAATCTTTTTTTTTTAATTTTCTTCTTTTCTGTGTGTGTGTGTGTGTGTGTGTGTGTGTGTGTGTGTGTGTGTGTGTGTGATTCTTTCTTTCGTTATTTATTCATTTATCTATTTATTCTTTTATTTACTCACTCATTTTGTAAACTGTACAGTTACAGTTCTATAATACTTTCATCTAAAAATTAAACGCAATAGCAGTACCCTATTGTTGATTACCACACTTCAATAGCAGATTTTTTTTTAATTATTTTTTTTTATTTTAAAAGAAAGAAAGAAAAAGGCATGACACCGTTTTAAAAATCTAACTTTTGTCGCCAAGGATTGCCGTACTTCAGTTTCTGGTCTGCCATGGGCGATGAGAACAACCAAACCAGCGCAGTGCGCGCTAAGCGCCAGTCTCTGAAATAGGGAAGGTGCTGACAGCTGCGGGTCAGGCCGGGGTCACACCACATCCCGCCGTGCTAAATACTATGGTGTCCCATTCTCGTGTGAGTGGTATAAATGGTCTTCGTAATTAATTTTAATTAATTTTTACGCTTGCCACAAGCCACTGGAAAAGTGGATCCCTCGCTTAATGGGTTCATTAGGACTTAATGTACATGTATGTCAATTATTATGTTTTTATCACAAAGTGCAGGATTTATATTTAATGCTCCCTACTAATTGTCACATTATACCTGTAGAATAAATTAAAACAGGCTATAAGTTTATGAAAACAAATCACAGCTCTTGCAGACATGTAAGTAAATCACTGTCCCAATAATGACAAAAGTGAGAAAAGTCAACGTAAAAGGTCAATCACAGTCCCAGAAACTGAACTGGCAAGCTTTTTGACAGCTAAGAGCGTTTGCAAATGAGAGGGTGAAGTTCTTTGATGACATTCACTCCTTTCAAGTTGCACGTGGGCTGATTAAATTGACTGCTGTGCAGCCAGCTTGCCACCTCTTCAAACAAGTCATCCCTCTGACTCAGCGAAAAAAAAGAAAGAAAAAAGCTTCCCAAAAGCCACGCACACGCACCCTTGATGACCTCTGGCTGGCATTCGACCTATGTCTTACATCACTCCTCTCCCTCTCCTTCCCTCCTTCCAACACTGGCTGCAGGATTCTGTCAGTCATAGCCAGTTCAAAAACGTTGTCTGATTGGATGGACAGACTGAATTACCATAAAATGGGCTGTCAGTTTCATGACTGTCGTTGTCAATCACCTTCGTTTTCAAACTAATCATCAGATAAGATTGAGAGATCCTTCTCCATTGTGAAATCTGTCCATGATCACAAGCAGAGCTTTCATAATTGTGTAAATCTGCTGACTGTGACTGTCTGCTTTTCTGGACACAGTTTTCAATGCATTTGTTTGCACATGATGCAACCCCCTTTTCCATGTCACGTGGTCAGTCAGCAAATTTTTATTGAGTAGAAAGAGGTCTTCTACCTGATGTCAGTTCATTTAAATAGTATTTTTATAATCCAGACACATCAAACTAAGTGTTCAGAGTCTGTTTATGTGAATTGAACCAAACTCCAATGAAGGAAAAATCGGAACATATGCAGGACGTCAGTGGACGTCTTATAGGCACTATGGCAATACTTTTTGAAGGACGTCAGCTGACGTCTTATAGGCACTCTACTCGTTAAGTTTAACGACATCCACTCCACAACTAGTGTTGCTGTACACCATCGGGTGAGCTGAAATGTGTGCTTCTGATGCACCGTATGCAGAATCGTCGCAATTCCATCTTTAAACCTATTCCATTTGTGTTTGCCTACGTTAAACTGATTTAACGCATTTTGTAATTTTCAGCGACAAGCTCGCTAAAACTGACCTATTTCAGGTGACTTAAATTAAGATTATAAATTCATCTTAAATAATCAACACTTCATTTTATACTCATTAGAAAGTAGGTGTTGAGCTGTTTCTTTTGCGACCAATCCGACGTAAATCGGTTCAGGAATCATTTAGAAATCTATCACTGTGTGTGTGTGTGTGTGCGTTGTCCCAGAGGCCAACATCTCGCTACGTATCGCTGTAAGTACTGTGTGCAGAATGCGTTGATGATCTGTACATTGTCCGACACATTGCTTGTGTTCATACGTGTTCATTGCTATTGCCTTAGTTTGGTTTACTTGGTTCAGTTACTACTTTGACATGTAGTCACTGCTAGAAAATCGCCATGTCGTCATATGCTTGTGGCAGTATTCTATTTAATTCTCTTCGATGTCACAGTCACTGACGTCTCTGACTCTGATAGTTTGTTCGAGAAGGTTCTATGATGACGCGTTCTTTCTCATTTGCTGTCCCAGGTGAAGGTTAGATTACTTATCCCCTTAGGCGGAGGAGCTTTAAATGTTGAGCACGAGCTTAGTTATGTTGGTATTTGGCTTTGATGCAACTAGATATGAGATGACCTTTCCCATACAAAAGGAATCTGAAATAACCTTCCCTGTATGCCGAGGGTGTGAAACAAGCTCTGGCATATATTCCGGTTGTGCCATTACCTTTCCTTTACCATGGTGATGTTAGATAACGTGCCCCTTATTACGATATGAAGTAAGACTTTCCTAATAGGGTGCATGTGAAATAGCCTTTCCCTTACCATGATGATTTGAAATAACCTGTCTTCTGTACAATAGGGATATGAAATCAGCTTTCTTGAACATATTGCATGTGAGATATCCTTTGTCATATGCCATGGATGTTAGATAACTTCTCTGTTATCACAGGGGTGTGAAATAACTGTCCTGTAAACCCAGGATGTGAAGTAAGCTTTAGCACACGTTCTGGATGTGCGATGACCTTTCCCTTAGAACAGGAATCTGAAATAACCTTCCCCATATACCAAGGATGTGAAAAAAGCTCTGGCATATATTCCGGTTCTGTCGTAACTTATCCTTTACCATGGGGATGCTAGATAACCGTGTCTTGTATCACGATATGAAGTACTGATGGAGTCTCCCGCCTGACCGACGGACGAGTAGGCAGGCAGGCTTATCTGTTGGTGTGTGTCATATGGGAGAAGAGGCCGATTCTGGATGCGCAGCACTTCCCACAGGTGTTGCAAGGGAAAACATTTCCAGAAGTTGAGCCCTGCTTCTTTCGCTCACGCTTCTCCTTAATGGCCAGCATTCTCTTGTTTTCAAACGTCTTTATGCCACTAGAGCACAGCATCCTCCAGCGAGAGCGGTCAAGGGCATCAGTTTCCCAGGAAGCAATTTCTATGTCACAGGCTTTGAGGTTTGTCTTCAAGGTGTCCTTGAAGCGCTTGCAGAGTCTTCCAAGTTCACAGTGGCCTTCCTTCAGCTGGCCATACAAGAGCATCTTTGGGATCCTGCTGTCTGTCATGTGGACAATATGTCCTGTCCAGCACAGCTGGCACTGGATCAGCAGGCTTTCAATGCTGGGCAGGCCGTTCCTCTCGAGGACCTGGAGGTTGGAGACCCTCTCTTGCCACTTTATGCCGAGGATCTTTTGTAGACATCTCTGGTGAAACTGCTCAAGTTGTTGAATGTGACGGTGATACGTCGTCCATGTTTCACAGCAGTACAACAAGGTGGTCAGCACAACAGCTCTGTAGGTTTTGATTTTGGTGCTGAGCCTGATGACTTTGTTGTTCCACAGCCTGTTGTTGAGTCTGCCAAAGGCAGAGCAGGCCTTGGCGATGCGCAGCGTCACTTCTGCATCAAGGGCTCCTTTGCTGTTGTCTGGTCCAAGGCTCGGACAGGGGTTGATCCTGTGATTCTAGGCCTGTACACAGCTCGGAGACCATCATGGAAGGTCTTCATGTCGTGAGCATCAGCAGCGGACTGAAGCTCTTCAGACTTTCTCTCCCACCAGGTGTTCTTCATCTCACGTAGCCTCTTCTGTATGAGTTGCCTGGTTTGCAAAAACTGGTTCTTCTTCATCTGGCAGTCTTTATCGGAAATGTGATCCTGATGCCATATATGCAGTGTATCCAGGAGCTTGGAGATTCCAGAGTCATTCTCATCAAACCAGTCTTTGTGGCTCCTCTGCACAAAGCCAAGTGTGTCAGCTGCTGCTTTGCACACAGCATCTCTAAAGGTGCTCCATACCTCTTCTACATCAGTCGATACAGGAATTTCTTGGAGAGCTGCTTGGATTTGCTGCTGCAGCACATCCTTGGTGATAGGGAGGTGGTGGATGTTCAGCTTCCTAGGGGGTTTCTGCCTGGCTGGTTGGAGCTTGTGTGCAACCCTTGCTGCACACCAGGCGATGGTCCGACCAACAGATTGCTCCTCTCATGCAGCGTGTAATGGAAACATCACCACTGTCCCTCTGCCGGACAGTCACATAGTCCAGCATGTGCCATTGGTTAGAGCGGGAGTGCATCCATGTGTTCTTGTACTTGTCCGCTTGTTGGAAGAGGGTGTTGGTTATGGTCAGTCCATGCTGCGCAGAGTGAGAGAAAAATCAGTCTGCTGGAGTTGCACTTGACAGTGCCGTGCTGTCCTAGGACTTTTGGCCACAAGGAGAAGTCCACGCCGACGCGGGCATTGACATCCTTAAGGATGATCAGCCTGTCCTTTCTGTCTACCGCTGAAATGGTGTGGCTGAGCTCCTCGTAGAAAGCATCTTTGAAGTCATCAGGGCTGGTCATCATCGGGGCATAGCAGGTGATGACTGTGGAGAAGCGATCCTTGGACAGCTTCAGACGCAGGGCCATCAGCCTATCGTTTATCCTACGTGGAAGGCTGTCAAGCTGTCGTGCAAGTTTGGTTCGTATGGCAAAGCCCACGCCTGAGGTTTGTATTTGTATTTCTTTTTATCACAACAGATTTCTCTGTGTGAAATTTGGGCTGCTCTCCCCAGGGAGAGTGTGTTGCTATACTACAGCGCCACCCTTTTTTTTTTTTTCCTGCGTGCAGTTTTATTTGTTTTTCCTGTGGATTTTTTCTGCAGAATTTTGCCAGGAACAACCCTTTTGTTGCCGTGGGTTCTTTTACGTGTGCTAAGTGCATGCTGCACACGGGACCTCAGTTTATCATCTCATCCGAATGACTAGCGTCCAGACCACCACTCAAGGTCTAGTGGAGGGGGAGAAAATATTGGCGGCTGAGCCGTGATTCGAACCAGCGCGCTCAGATTCTCTCGCTTCCTAGGTGAACGCATTACCTCTAGGCCATCTCTCCACATCTGGTGCCATCAGGCTTCCCAATGCAGTAGAAGGTGTAACCCAATCCATCTTCCTCCAGCTGGGTTTCACCGGCAAACCTGGTTTCGCTCAGCACTGCTATGTCCACCTCGTAGTGATAAAGCATTCTAGCAATGAACACTGTGCGCCTTTCTGGTCTGTCATCTCTGTCCAAAAGTGTGCGAACATTCCAGGCAGCCAGAGTCAGGGCATGACTCCTGGTTCTTTTCTTCTGTTGTTTTCGACCACTAGTGTTGGATGTCCAAGTAGATGCGGTTTCCTACCAGGTACTAGGTGAGGCAGGCTTTGTCTAGGGATCTGTTTATCTCCCCTTCCTCATGTGGGCAGAGCAGTGCTGTCCCTAAAAAGGGCTGCTCTGATACTGTAGGAGGATACGGGCGCCACATCTGCCCCAGTCTACAGTGGACGACCATCACCCACAGCCGCCTGCATGCAGAGTCGTCACTAGGAACTGCCAGCAGCATCCTCTGCCTGTCCCCGTTACCACTTCTCCATCGCTGCAGGGCTTGGGAAAGCTGGGTGTTGAAGGACTAGGTCGACGTTCCGACATTAGCCTGCTTGACTGACCAGTACAGGTGCAGTCCCTTCCCCACTCTCTCGCCTACCGACGCTCACAGTCCAACAGGTGCACATACTGCCACGTGTAGGACGGCCTCATATTGCATGTGAAATATCCTTTCCCATATACAGTGGATGTTAGATAACTTGTCCATTATCACAGGGATGTGAAATAAACTGACCCTTAATCCATGACTGTAAATAAGCAATGTCATTTGTTCTGGTTGTTATATGACCTTTCCCTTACAACCAGGATCTGAAATAACCTTCTCCGTATGCCAAGGGTGTGAAATAAGCTCTGGCATATATTCTGGTTGTGTCATAACCTTTCCTTTACCATGGTGATGTTAGATAACGTGTCCCGTATTACGACAATATGAAGTAAGACTTTCCTAATAGGGTGCATGTGAAATAGCCTTTCCCTTACTATGATGATTTGAAATAACCTCTCTTCTATACAATAGGCATATGAAATCAGCTTTCTTGAACATATTGCATGTGAAATATCCTTTGTCATATGCAATGGATGTTGGATTACTTGTCCATTATCACAGGGATGTGAAATAAACTGTCCCGTAAACCCATGATGTGAAGAAAGCTTTAGCACACTCTGGATGTGCGATGACCAAATCCGTTAGAACAGGAAACTGAACTAACCTTCCACGTATACCAAGGGTGTGAAACAAGCTCTGGCATATATTCCGGTTGTGTCATAACATTTCCTTTTCCATGGGGATGCTAGATAACATGTCCCGTATCACGACGATATGAAGTAAGAATTTCCTAATAGGGTGCATGTGATATAGTCTTTCCCTTACCATGATGATTTGAAATAGTATGTCCTGTATACCACCAGGATATGAAACAAGCTTTCTCGAACATATTGCATGTGAAATATCCTTTCCCATATGCAGTGAATGTTAGATAACTTGTCCATTATCACAGGAATGTGAAATAAACTGTCCCATAAACCGTCAATGTAAAATAAGCTTTGGCACACGTTCTGGTTGTGAGATTACCTTTCCCTGACCACAGGGATCTGAAATAACCTTCCCTGTATACCGAAGGTGTGAAACAGGCATATATTCAGGTTGTGTCATGACCTTTCCTTTACCAAGGGGATGCTAGATAACTTGTCCTGTATTTCGACGATATGAAGTAAGAATTTCATAATAGGGTGCATGTGAAATAGTCTTTCCCTTACAATGATAATTTGAAAGAACCTGTCTTCTATACCACAGGGATAATCAAACAAGCTTTCTCGAACATATTGCATGTGAAGTATCCTTTGTCATATGCCATGGATGTTAGATAACTTGTCCATTATCACATTGATGTGAAATAAACTGTCCCGTAAAGCCAGGATGTGAAGTAACCTTTAGCAGACGTTCTGGATGTGCGATGACCTTTCCCTTACAAAAGGAGTTTGAAATAACCTTCCTGTATACCGAGGATGTGAAAAAAGGTCTGGCATATATTCCGGTTCTGTCATAACCTTTCCTTTACCATGGGGATATTAGATAATGTGTCCCATATCACGAGGATATGAAGTAAGACTTTCCTGATAGGGTGCATGTGAAATAGCCTTTCCCTTACCATGACGATTTGAAATAACCTGTCCTGTATACCACAGGGATACGAAATAAGCTTTTTCGAACATATTGCATGTGAAGTATCCTTTCCCATATTCAATGGATGTTAGATAACTTGTCCATTATCACAGGGATGTTAAATAAACTGTCCCATAAACCCAGGATGTGAAGTAAGCTTTAGCACACGTTCTGGAATGCGAGATGACCTTTCCCTTACAATAGAAATCTGAAATAACCTTCCCTGTATACCTAGTGTGTGAAAGAAGCTCTGGCATATATTCCGGTTGTGTCATAACCATTCCTTTACCATGGGGATTTTAGATAACGTGTCCCGTATTACGACGATATGAAGTAAGACTTTCCTGTTAGGGTGCATGTGAAATAGTCTTTCCCTTACAATGATGATTTGAAAGAACCTGTCATGTAGTCTTGTATACCACCAGGATATGAAACAAGCTTTCTCGAACATATTGCATGTGAAATATCCTTTTCCATATGCAATGAATGTTAGATAGCTTGCCCATTATCACAGGGATTTGAAATAAACTGTCCTGTAAACCCTGGATGTGAAGTAAGCTTTGGCACATGTTCTGGATGTGAGATGACCTTTCCCTTACAAGAAGGATATGAAATAACGTTCCCTGTATACCGAAGGATATGAAACAAGCTTTCTCGAACATATTGCATGTGAAATATCCTTTCTCTTAGATAACTTGTCCATTATCACAGGGATGTGAAATAAACTGTCCTGTCAACCATCAATGTGAAATAAGAGTTGGCACATGTTCTGGTTGTGAGATGACCTTTCCCTTACAAGAAGGATATGAAATAACGTTCCCTGTATACAGAAGGTGTGAAACAAGCTCTGGCATATATTCCGACTGTGTCATAACCTTTCCTTTACCAAGGGGATGTTAGATAACTTGTCCCGTGTTACAACGATATGAAGTGAGAATTTCCTAATAGGGTCCATGTGAAATAGTCTGTCCCTGACAATGATGATTTGAAAGAACATGTCCTGTATACCACAGGATTATGAAACAAGCTTTCTCGAACATATTGCATGTGAAATATCTTTTCCATAATACAATAGTTGTTAGATAACTTGTCCATTATCACAGGGATGTGAAATAAACTGGCCCTTAATCAGTGAATATAAAATGTTTTGGCACACGTTCTGGTTAGCCCTGTGGGTTGGGCATTGATAGAATAGACCCACTGCCCTGCCATGTGTCGCGAGATGGATTACATTTTTTACCTTTTGACCCTTTTCCTATTTCGTGTGCCTGTGTGGAGATGGATTTGTATAATGTATAAACTTCGAACGCCTGTTGTTTTTGTGTGCTTGAGTTTCATATAGTGTCATTTCCTGGGTTTTCACGTGCTGGGTTTTTATTTTTCCATTAAGCTGTACTCAGGGCAGCATCAGCTGAATTTTTGAAACTGGTTTTTGGAAGTCAGACGCGCGGCAGAGCTCTCAAGAGTAACATCCATGTGGATGTTCTGGGTGTGGCAATATGTATTGCCCAGTTGTGTATAACACCTATGTGTGTTGAAGTTAGGTTTTCCTGACTAGCCAAGTCCACCAGGGGAACAAGTTGTTCCATGTAAGTAGCCAGTATTTATTTTCAGTTAAACGTTTAAATGTTCTCGTTCTTTTTGTGTGTGTGTAAATGCTGCATTGGATAAATAGGAAGGGATCTCTTTCGAAATGATTCTGTAAAGCATAAAAGTGGTTGACTAGCTTGTTTGTTGTTATACGTGGTTAATTGATTTTCTTGCTGCACTGTATTAAATCATTACTCGTCCTAGTATTATGGGGGATTTTGAGTAAAATTCATTGTTGTAATTTTTCCCGTATTGTAATAGGTCTCGGATAAGTTCATTTCCCAAGTAATGGTGGTGGTAGTGCCAGTAGAAGTGGTAGTGGTGGCAGTAGTGGTAGTAGTAATTGTTTTACATTTGGTTGGGTTTTATATAAACCACTTATTGGAACTGAGCCGTGTTTGCCAAGTGCAGTGATTAAAGCAGATTTTCTTATTACGTAATTGAATTAAGTCTTAAAATCGTTATTGTGATGTTTATGCTAGTTTGTGATATTACTGTCATAGTAATATTGGCCTTTTAGGCCTGTTCCTGTTCTTGGTATCTCCCTTTCCCGCCCGAGTCCGCTGGGACGACAGACTGGTAGCGTCCCTTCGCCAGACTCCAATAGCGTCCTGGGTTGAGCGTGGACGCTACAGCCCAGCTATTCCCTTTCGTCCCTTTTCCCTTGTTTCCCTTTTCCCAGCCCATTTGCGTCCTTTGACCCTTCCCGAACATCACCCGTTCGTCCATCTTCTCATCGTTGTCCCTCGTCGTCCCTCGTCGCAGCATCGTCTATCATCTTGTGTCGAACTTATCACTCCGGCTTTTCCGCCAGCCCCCTCAACAGTGCCGCTCACCGTTTGCGGTAGGGGTAGGTGGAAGAGGTCAAGATTGGTGTTTGTCCCCTCCCCTTCTTTCCCTCACGTTCCCAGAAGGGACGCCGACTTTATCATTAGTCATCACTCGGGATCCAAGTTTGTGTGTGTGTGATCACGAGTATGTGTGTGTGTGTGTGTGTGTGCGTGTGCATGTGTGTGCTTTGATTGCATGAGGGCTGTATGCCATAGTTTGACAGTATACTTTTTGTCTGGGGGTTTTCTTATTTGTATTTGCAATTGTTTGTCGTGTAATAAAACTTTATTTAACCTTTCTAGTTCCTCATTCCTTCTGTGTGAGAAGGTAGGTCCCATCCAAGGAGGGTCGGGGCGCGACACCATGCATGTCGTAAGAGGCGACTAAGGCAGGACCACCACGCCTGGAGGATAAAGGGGTTTGCGTAGGGTAACTACCCTGCCTGTAAAAAAGACCAGTTACCGAAGCATCGACGACAAAGAACCAAAACATTCACCTAGGCAAGGAAGGGTCTCCGTCCCGGAGACTTATGACGCGGTGCAGTGAAAGCTGAAAGGAAGCTGCAAGGCTGACTCCCCTTCTGAAACCCAGGACAACAATGCGAGTAGCCAGATGGAACATCAGGACGATGTATGAAGCAGGAAGAACCATCCAAGTAGCGAGAGAGATGAAAAACTACAAGATCACAGTGCTGGGATTGAGTGAGACAAGGTGGTTACAGCCAGGACAGATGAGACTTTCATCTGGAGAGCAACTGCTGTATTCAGGACACACAGAGGATGGAGCCCCCCACACTGAGAGTGTGGCCCTGATGCTGGCACAGGGGGCACTCATCGGCTGGGAACCTGTCAACTCCCGCATCATCACAGCCAAGTTTACCACCAAGAAGAATGACATCAGGCTGAACATCATCCAGCGCTATGCTCCCACCAGTGATGCGGAAGAAGAGAAGAAAAATGACTTCTACCAACAACTGCAGACAGTGACAGACAGAAGAGGAGCCAAAGACATAACCATAGTGATGGGAGATTTCAATGCCAAGATCGGAAGGGACAACACTGGCTACAAGGACACCATGGGGACACATGGACTGGGACAGATGAACGAGAATGGTGAGCGCTTTGCAGACCTGTGCGCCCTGAACCAGCTGGTGATAGGAGGAAGTATCTTCCCACACAAGCGCATCCACAAGGCTACATGGAGATCCCCGAACCACGTCACGGAGAACCAGATCGACCACATCTGCATTAGCCGCAAGTTCAGGAGATCATGGCAGGATGTACGAGTGATGAGAGGAGCCGATGTGTCATCAGACCACCACCTTCTTACGACGACAGTGAGACTACGCCTCAATAGATTCACCAACACCAACAACACACAGACAAGGTACAATGTTGGACTGCTCAGAAACAAGGATACACAAGCAGCATTCCAGATCACCCTTTCCAACAGGTTCCAGCCACTACAAGAGCTTATAGAAGACAGTGAGATGGATATCGAGTTTCAGTTTCAGTTTCAGTAGCTCAAGGAGGCGTCACTGCGTTCGGACAAACCATATACGCTACACCACATCTGCCAAGCAGATGCCTGACCAGCAGCGTAACCCAACGCGCTTAGTCAGGCCTTGAGAAAAAAACAAAAAAACAAAAACAACAAAACAACAAAAAAAACAACAACGGGGGAATAAATAATAGATAAGCTTACATAAATAAATAAATAAATAAATAAATGAATAATAATTATAATATAGAAAAGGTAGTAGTAATAATAATAGTAATACTAATAAAATGATAATAATAAAATAAAATAAAATAAATAAATAAGACAACAATGGTGATAAATAAGCGAATAAATGTAAAATATGAAGACACATTCACACATACACCCACACATGCATAACAGAAATGCACCAAACATGCAGTTTCACAGATATGAAAGTACAGTCAAATACATATTAACGTACATGAGCTCCAACACACACACACACACACACACACACACATTACCTTGCACCTCCTCCACCCCCTCCTCCACACACTCATTTCTAGTCTACGTATCGTAGCTTCCACGGCACACGCACACGCACACACACACACACAAACACACGTTCACAGAGATGAACACTTACTTGTACAAGCACACACACATACGCCCATATCTCCCACCCCCAACCCCACACACAAATATACAAAGATATATATATACGTTCCAATATCCTGTTGCTCCCACAGTGTAGGTATGCGTACACTCACATACCTCATCCTCTACCCCACCTCCCCCCGCACTCCCACCTCCCCTCACACACACACGTACACAGATCTCTCCTGACACTTGTGTACACTTACACTCTCACGCATTCATAAACGCACTCAAAAGCACAGACCCACACATCCACACAAACACACACATACACACACGCACAGAGGCTGCCACTGACTGGCCGCAAGAGGGATGGGAAAAGATCTCTGATGCCAAGAACGTGGCGTCTAGTGTGTTGCTCAGTCTATTGAATTTGGAAAGGCCAACAGAGACTCTGTTCCGTTTTGAAGAAATTTGCGCAATGTTGGTTTGGAAATGATGCCGATATTTGTTTGATTTGCAAAGCATCGTGCTCTACCTTTCATGTTAGACTTGCGGCCGCTCCCTCTCTCTGCTTTTATTTCTTTGAGGCGATCGATGGTGTGATGGCCTTGTACCTGTTCTTTTTGGTATTCTTTGACTTTTCTGAGGATTTCCGATTTTCCTAGATGTAGGCCGCTCGTTGGTGTTGCGTTACCAGCAAGTCTGTCAGCTCGCTCATTTCCCTTAATACCTGCATGTCCCGGGCAGTATGACCATGTGAGTTTTTTAATCTGAAAGTTGCGCATTGCCTTACGCCACTCTGGGCTTCCCATTCCGTTTTCAATTTTCTGTATGAGGTTCATTGAGTCGGTTAGAATCATGGCATGTTGGTTTCCGGGCGTATGGATGGACGATAGCCACTGAAGGGCATGTGTCGCAGCTTCAACTTCCATCGTTAGGCTGGAGGTTGTGACTTTGTAGGCAGCATTCTCTTCCCAAATTGTTTTTCCATTTTGTTTCGCAGTGAATCCCCAGCCAGACTGGTCTTTGGTGACTGAGCCATCTGTGTATATGATGATGTCCTCTTCTTTACTGTTTTCTTCTATGAGTAGCTTCACTTCCGCATCTGTTTTGCCCTCTGGCCATTCCCGACAATGTCTTCCTAGAGTGGGTGAAATGACTGTGTTGAATAGATGGTTGAGGTTTTTGGGGTTTTTCTCCCATTCTTTTGTTTCTTTCAGGTCTTGTAGTCGGCATACTAGCTGGATTGTATCTTCTGCTTGTCCCATCCATGATCTTCCTCGTCCTAGACGGCTGCCTTTTGGTTCTTTGACTGCATCATGCAGTGGGTTTTGAGGGTTTTCTAATGCTTTGAAGTAGGTCTTGACCTGTTCTAACTTGTTTCTGGCCTGCACTGAAGGAAGGTCAAGCAGGTATCGCATGGTTTCTGTGGGCGTGTCTTTTGTTGTTCCAAGGATCAGCCTCATAGCTTCATTTTGTACTCTTTCTAATTTTAGGAGGTTGCTTTGAGACGGTGTTGTTAGCCCAAGTCCGTAGTCGATCACACTGAGGACGAGTGATTGGTATAGCAGGAAGAGGTGGCGTTGTTCAGTTCCTTTGGTTGCCATTGCTTTTAAGACTGAAAGGCCCTTTTTGCATTTGAGAACAGTATTTTCCGTATGTTTTCTGAAGGTCAGCATCCTGTCGAAGTGTATTCCTAGGTAGCGTAGGCATTCAGTTTTCTCAATTTGAATTCCATCGAATGACACAGAAGGTGGTGATTTGCTCGCGGTTTTGTTGTTGAGGGTGCACAGCAACGTTTGGGCTTTCGCTGGATTGATGGAAGATCCCGTGTCTTTGCACCATTGAGCAATATTGTTTAGTTGTTTCTGGACGGCTTTAGTTCTTTCCTGAGCATCTTTCGAAGTTTTGAAGACCAGGCCATCATCCGCAAGGGTGAGCACCCGAGCGATTCCATTGTTGTTTAAGTCTGCAAGGCCCTTCATGTAGACATTGTAGAGGACAGGAGAGAGCGGAGACCCTTGTGGCAGTCCCATGGATAGTTTGGAAGGTGCAGACATCCAATCTCCGAGGCGTAGGACGACGGTTCTTTCCTGAAGCGCTGCTGCTATCCATCTTGTCAGTGTCAAACTTACTCCATAACTTAGTAGCAGCTCCATGAGGTGCGCAAACTGGACTTTATTGTAGGCATCTTCATGGTCAATTGCTACTGCTAGTGTTTCTTCTTTTCTTTGAAATCCTTCATACACCTCATATGCAAAAGCAGCTGCATTTTCCCATGTGGACTTGCCTGTTCTGTAACCACCTTGATTTGAAGGGAGAATGTGCCTGTGTTCAAGATCCCTTGCAAGTTTCCTGGCTATCATGCGTTCCATGAGCTTTCCAGCAATGTTTTGCATGGTTAGGATCCGGTAGCCACTTACCTGATGATGGTCCTTTCCTGGTTTTGGTATGGGTTTTAAGAAGCTGTGTGTCCAGCCCTCCGGCACCTGTCCATTGTGGAAACTGTTTTGATATAGATTGAAAAGTTTGCTTCTGTCTTCTTCCGATAGCTCCTTGATGTCTGAGTAACGAACTTTGTCTGGGCCAGGAGCCGATTCTTTCTTGCATTTAGCTATTGCCTCGTTTAGATCATCCATTGCCAAGTCATCATCAGGTCCAGTCTGCATAAGGGTTTGGTTTAACTCCTCAATATATTTCTTTTTCTCATCAAAGTTTCTTTGATCACTCTGTTGTATGAAACGTTTGAGCAAGGCAGATCCTTTTTCTTCATTTGTCATAAGCTTGGTTCCGTCAGTGTCTAACATGTCTGGGGTTGTTGTTGTGCACGTTTTCCCTTCCATGCGACGATAAAATTGCCAGAACTCTGTCAATGTTGTGTCATAACTGAGTGCCTCGCAAAACTGTTTCCACTTGTCATTTTTGGCCTCTTGAGCAATGACTTCAAACTGTTTAGTTTTTTCTTTCATTTTTGTTTCAATATCTTTGTCCGGGGATGGTTTTGTTTTTTCTTTTTGCCAAAGTTTGACAGCCGCATGTTTTTCTATCCAGGCTCTCTCTGTGTCAGTATTCCACCATGGGGGCTGAATAGTTTGCATCCTGTTCAGTGCCGTTCTTTTGTTTCTTCTGCGTCTTAATTTTTCGATGACAGTTGTCTCTTTGGTTTCATACTGAAATGGATCACGCAGTTTCATACAGGGTTTATCTGACAGTTTCTGTAGACTGAAAACTACCGGGAGGTGGTCGCTGCCTTGGTATGGAAGCGTCTCTGCATTCATTTCTGCTCTGAATTTTGGAGATGTTAGAGCGATGTCGATCACACTGTCACTGTCCCCTTGTCTTGTTCCAAGGCGAGTTGGGGATGTGGTTGTTAAAGGGCTAAGAAGAATTTCCCCTATCATTCCTTCAAGTGCAAGTCCTTGTGGGTTGGTGTTCCGCTGGTCCCATAACTTCGATCTTGCATTAAGGTCTCCACAGATAATGACCGAGTCTCCAAGTTCGTTCTCTATTTCCTCTAAAAAGGCCCAATCCTCTTTTGTTGTGCAGGTGCCTGGGTGAACATAGGCATTGATGAGCACGATGCTTTTGTGAACTCCATCAGGTTTTTCAAGACGCACCCCCACTAATTCACATGAGTTGCTACACCATTTCTCTAGATTTATGGTGGAAACTTTGTTTTTTAGGTTTTTGTTCAGTATGATTGCTACCCCTCTTCCTTCATTCCTTTGAAGGACTGTGAAATTCTCAAAATGTATTGGTCTGTCTGCACTTGTCCTGGTCTCTTGGAGACATAGAATGTCAAAATCATATGCCAATTTCTCAATTGTTGAGATTCTCATTCTTGCGCTGGAACAATTCCAACTGCCGATTCTAAAGAATTTCTTTGACAGCCGCTCTGCTTTTGTCATTCTGCTTCCTAAGCACAATCTTTTCCCACCTCTTTTGCCACGCCTGTTTTGGGGTTTTGGGGATCTGAATTTATGTCTCGTGCTATGCAGCTGATCCCCGAGGTGCACGCGAGACAGGGTTTTTTTAGTATCCATAGAAGGGTGTTCTATGTGGTGAGGGAAAATATTCGGTCACCCTGACAGAGCCTCTTATCAGGGAAGGATATCGAGACACAGTGGGAACACAGCAAGAAGCTCTGGCACGACACATGTGAAGAGATCCTTGGCAAGAAGAAGACTCAGCACAAGGAATGGATCTCTGCCAACACTGTCCACAAGCTGGAAACAAGGAAAGAGAAGAAAACTTCACTGAACACGAGCTGAACAAGAGGAACTAAGGCAAAGGCACAGGAAGAGTACACAGCAGCAGACAGAGATGTAAAGAGGAGCATTAAGAAGGACAAGAGGGACTACATCGACAATCTTGCCAGTCAAGCAGAGGCAGCAGCCAGACAGGGGAACCTGAAGGACCTGTACCTGGTGATCAAGAAGCTGACGGGCAAGTTCCAGCAGACAGACAAGCCAGTGAAGGATAAGAACGGGAACCCACTGACAACAAATGAGGAACAGCTGAAACAATGGGCAGCACACTTCAGGGAGCTGCTGAACTGCCCCGCCCCTGACGCACCACCAGAAAGCCCACCCGCACGGACAGAACTGCCCATCAGCTGCGATAAACCCTCAAAGGCAGAGATCAAGAAGGCCACCATGACTCTGAGAAATGGGAAGGCTGCCAGGCTGGACAAGATACCAGCAGAAGCCATCAAAGCAGACATGAAAACAGCTGTCAACATGTTATACAGCCTCTTCAGCAAGATCTGGGAGAAGGAGGTACCGGCCCAGTGGAAAGAAGGAATCATCATCAAGCTGCCGAAGAAAGGAGACCTCAGGGACTGCAGCAACTACCGAGGGATCATGCTCCTGTCAACGCCAGGCAAGGTTCTCAACAGGGTTCTACTGGAAAGGATGAAAGAGGCTGCCGACCCCAAGCTCAGAGACCAGCAGGCAGGCTTCCGGCGGAACAAATCCTGTGCCGATCAGATCGCCAACCTGCGCATCATCGTGGAGCAGTCACTGGAGTGGAACTCCCACCTCTACATCAACTTCATAGATTATGAGAAGGCCTTCGACAGTGTGGACAGAGAGACGCTGTGGAAGCTGCTGAGGCACTACGGAGTCCCAGAGAAGATCATCTCCCTCATCTGGTGCAGCTACCGGGACATGAGCTGCAGGATTGCCCACGCAGGCCAGCTGTCCGAAAGTTTCGAGGTGAAGACCGGAGTTCATCAGGGGTGCCTGCTGTCACCGTTCCTCTTCCTCCTGGTCATCGACTGGATCATGAAGACCACTACAGCAGGCAGGAACAATGGTATGCAGTGGACACTCTGGACACAGCTGGACGACCTCGACTTCGCTGACGACCTGGCGCTCCTGTCACACAACCACAGCCAGATGCAGGACGACCATTCGCCTGGAGACCACATCAGCCAGGACAGAGCTCAATATCAACAAGAAGAAGACCAAGCTGATGAAGATCAACACCACTGCCAACACACCAGTCACAGTCAGTGGAGAGCCCATCAGGGAGGTGGAGTCTTTCGTCTACTTCGGAAGCGTCGTTGACCAACAGGGAGACATGGACCACGATGTCACAGCCAGAATCGGCAAGGCAAGAACAGCTTTCATCATGCTCAAGAACATCTGGGCATCTGGAGCAATCAGTATGAAAACCAAACTCCGCATCTTCAACTCTAATGTAAAGTCAATTCTGCTCTACGGATGTGAGACATGGCAGACAACACAGACGATGCAGCAGAAAATTCAGACATTCTTCAACACCTGTCTGAGGCGCATCTACAAAATCCGATTGCAGGAGAAGATCCGAAACGAAGATCTGTGGGAGCGAGCAGGACAGGAACCAGTGGCCTGGCAGATACTGCGTAGGAAGTGGGGCTGGATCGGACACACCCTCAGGAAGCCAGCGTCCAGCATCACACGCCAAGCCCTGACCTGGAACCCACAGTGAAAGAGGAAGAGAGGCCGGCCTCGCAACAGTTGGAGGCGAGACACTGAGGTAGAGCTGAAGCAGCAAGGGACCAACTGGACTGGAATGGCCAGAACAGCCCAGAACAGAGTGCGATGGCGAGGGGTCGTCAACAGCCTGTGCTCCACTGGGAGCGATGGAAATAATGAAAGATTGAATGACACGTTCTGGTTGTTATATGACCTTTCCCTTACAACGGGGATCTGAAATAACCTTCGCTGTATGCCGAGGGTGTGGAGCAAGATCTGGCATATATTCCGGTTCTGTCATAACCTTTCCTTTACTATGGGGATGTTAGATAACGTGTCCCGTATTACGACGATATGAAGTAAGCATTTCCTAATACGGTGAATGTGAAATGGCCTTTCCCTTACCAGTACGATTTGAAATAATCTTTTCTGTATACCACAGGGATATGAAAGAAGCTTTCTCGAACATTCTGCATGTGAAACATCCTTTCGCATATGCAATGGATGCTAGATAACTTGTCCATTATCACAGGGATGTGAAATAAACTGTCCTGTAAACCCATGATGTGACGTAAGCTTTAGCACACGTTCTGGATGTGAGATGACCTTTCCCTTACAACATGAATCTGAAATAACCTTCCCCGTATACCAAGGGTGTGAAGCAAACTCTAGTATATATTCCGGTTTTGTCATAACCTTTCCTTTTCCATGCGGATTTTAGAGAACGTGTCCCGTATCACGACGATACGAAGTAAGAATTTCCTAATACAGTGAATGTGAAATAGTCTTTCCCTTACCATGATGATTCGAAATAGCCTGTCCTGTATACCACAGGGATATAAAACAAGCTTTCTCGATAATATTGCATGTGAAATATCCTTTCCCATATGCAATGGATGTCAGATAACTTGTCCATTATCACAGGGATGTGAAATAAACTGTTTCATAAACCTTCAATGTGAAATAAGTGTTATAGTGTGTCAGGCGCCTATGGTGGAAGGTGGGATTTTCTCGGACACACTGCTCACTGATGGACCCCTCCTTCCTACCTCCCTACTCTTCTCCCCCCCCCCCACACACACACACATTCCATGGCATCTATCCCCACCAACACCCCTCCCCATACCCTCTCTCCCTCCCCCCCCCCACCCCCTTCCCTTGGCCAAGTGCAGAGGGAGCAAGTTATCAAGAAATACTAAGATGGTATCTCCTCTGACCATTCTCTTCCTATACACTCCCCTGCCCTTTTCCCTTCCACTTCCATCACCCTCAACCCTGTCCTCCCCCCCCCCCCACCCCCACCCCCAAACCCCCTCCTTACCCCCCATGTCATCTCTGGCATGATGGCATCTGCCTCAATGGTCACTACATGGTGTGGTGTGTTTATCATGAGCTGTTTAGAACAGAATCTTTCCTCCTCCTTCCCTTCCTCTTTTCATCACCCCTGCCCCTCCCCTCCCCTTCTCCTTGACAATGCTGGGTTCTGTGAGAAAAGTGCTGGATGTGCAAGTCTAGCACTGTTGCTCCCAGATTGGTCTGTTAACTTCAGCCAACTGGAAACGTTCTGGGTCGGAAGATAGTTTGCATTCGGCGCCAGCTTGTGAAGAGGATAAAATGAATAGGCAAATGGGGTTTCTTTCTTTTCCTTGCTTGGAGCAGGCCAGGAGAGCCAGACGGTCAAGACAGTACCATGGGGGCTGTGAGTGTCAAACTAGCATCTATTTTTCGGACTTAGTTGAATGCTTGATTTATGGTGTAGCCGTGTCCCGAGTGGTTCTAACAGGGTACGGCACAAAAGACTTAACTGAATGACTGATTGAATGAAAGGATAGACAAGATCCCATGCACAGGCCAGGAACATATAGAGGCCAGTCACAAATGGGTTTTCTATTGTTTTATTTACATAAAAAGAGAGGACCTAAGAGAAGAAGACAGTGCCTGGAATGACAAACAAAAGTCATCAGCACAACATGTCAGCACAAGTGAATAATAAAGCGCATGTATACATATCACATAGAAAGACTATCACTCGGGTCTGGGATACGCAACAACATAATGCATATGTGTGAAGACCAAACGCTGACATCAAGTGACATTTTTAATACATTTAGATAGCTCAGTTAACCTTCGCCGGACGGTGCTATTGACTATACACGGAAGACGGTGTGGGTCCATGTGGACCCATGTCCCTAAAAGAGGGAAAATCATGTCCACCCTTCCACAGACGGTGTGGGTCCATGTGGACCCATGGCCGTCATAGAAGGAAATTTTGTGTTCATCCCTCCAAAGACGGTGTGGGTCCAGGTGGACCCATGTCTATAGAGGGTTATTTTAATCCGATTTTGGCGAAGTTCTCAAAATACTGCTCCATCCTGCTACAGTAGCGGACAGTGCCGCTTATGCTTCCATCACAGCAGAATTTGTGTGTTAGTATGTGTGTGTGTGTGTGAGTCAGGCATGCCTACCGTTACTGAGGGCCCTATTTGTCCCGGAAAATTGGTAGAATTGAAACGGTGTCCCGGAAATACGGATGTTTGCTGCATGTCCCGGAAAATTAAAAAAAATCCGACCATAACCTTTTTCCCCTAAGTATTGAGTGGGTACAAGTGTACCCATAGATGGCTTTCTGACCATTGCCGAAGACACTTCTTTAAGACTTATGGAAACATGGGTGCAACTCTTCCGCGGTCCTGAGACTGATTTTAGGTTTTGGTCAAAAACGGAACGTCCATTTTCTGGAAGAAAAGAGGAGGAAGAAAAACGCCCACGAGTTCGTGTTATCTAATTGATGGCCAGTGAGACCTGTCTGTAGTCAGTCCAAGAGAGCAATGTATTGAATGGCTGTGCCCACCTTCCTCCCTCCCCAATCTTCCTCCATCTCCACCTCACCCTTCCACTACCACTGGCAGAGCTGTCAAAATCACTGCAGCGCTATTCTGGTCCCTTCACTACCCCCCCCCCCCCCCCCCCCCCCCCCCCCGCCCCCCTCCTGTACTTTAACTGCTCAGTCTCTCTCTTTCTCTCATTCTCTCTCCTCTCACTCCCCCTCGTCTCAGTGTGAAGGTCCTGTGTGCTGATAAAAAGAAAAAGAAAAGAAAACAGCCAGAAATAAGCATTCTGTGGAATTATATTCATAAGTGAAATCTAGTCAACACAAACATGACCTCAGTTTTCCTCCTTTCCTTCTGATCCCCTCACTTGGCTACATCCCTCACTCCTCTTGTTTCCCACCACCAGACACCACCTCCCATATGCATACTTGCCCTCCGCTCTCTCTGAGTCTCTGCCACCAATGGTGAGAGAGGGGTGGGGGTGGATAAAACCACACAGTCAATGAGTGTGGCAAAACTGGCACTGAGCCAGGACAGTGACCGCTTGCTCTGGCTAAGAATCCCTGACTGTTGAAATTGATATGACCAGTCACATACCCACCCCCACCTCCCTCCAGTCATCCCCCTTCCCCATTTCTTTCCTCAACCAACACACAAGTCTGTCAGCGGAACAGACACTACAGCAGCAGAGACCAGATGCGTCAGTTATATCGGTACAGTACAAACTTGTGTGAAAAGTACATTTTCCTTGTAAACACACACACACACACACACACACAGAGGAGAGGTCCTCCCAAACCTCTTAAAAATCAATTATTTCGTTTTCTGGCAGGAGTTGAGTTGGCCCTGGATGGTCAGCTGGGCCAAACTGAAATCAATAGTACTAATAGTGATGATATCAATTTAATGTGAAATCTGCAATAGATAAAGAATACAGGTGTATATGAGGGACTTGAATCACAGCCTTGGACATGACTGCACGATGACACAGATCTTCAGGAAGGAACACTCTGAGAAGTAGCCGTTCATAAAGCCGGGGAGGAAAAGAGACGCGTATGTGTTTTGCGACATCAGTCAGACTGATGACAGATGTATGTTTGCTGAGATGTTCCTGAAAATTTAACCCTGTCCCTGATTCTAATGTGTGTTGTTCCTGAAAAGCAAATTTGGGGGTAGGCATGCCTGGTGTGTGTGTGTGTGTGTGTCTGTGTGTGTGTGTGTGTGTGTAAACTGTATGTGTATATGTTGCATGTCTGTATGTGTGACACTAAGGAATGTTACCTGAAATGCAGACTATATTTCTAAGGCGATTAGGCTTCAAGCAGCAAGAAAAAAGAAACAAAAATACAAGCAAGATCAAAACATCAAGAACACCAAGCAGTAGTAAGAAACACACACACACAAAAAAGAACTCAACAAGCAAGAATCATGTTAGGTCATGACATTGTGTAAGAGCCAAATACTATATCTTTACTGCGTTTCGTACAGCTGAAGAACATGTATGCATTTCAGAATTCTCATGATCTAACAAGTTCAGCGTTTTTACTTTGAGCACGCACAGGAAGGGCAAAGAATTTGCATGTGGTCGGGACAAACATGCTGACTGCATTTCTGGCACCTCTGTCTCACTTTTCGATCAGCCTTCCATGAGCAGAAAAAGCAGCGTGCTTTCTTGCGCTGTGTGGGGGCAGCTTCACTTGATGTTCCAGGATCAGAACTGGCTTGCCTCTTGTGCAATGTGCTGGCAGCTTCACCTGATCTTACTGTCTCAGACTTGTCTTGCCTGACCGTTTTTGCTCTTGGCATTTTGTGCCCTTCTGACTCAAGCTCAATCCTCTTGATTGAACGTTTCATCAGATCAAGAGTGCCCGGTGCATGTTTGTGTGCATGAGACGGCGCTTCATGTGTAGCAACATCAGGCTTTTACTGATGCATTGGATGAATGCACTTCGTGCATCTTTCTTTGCAAGAGAATCATCTTCAAATTTGATTGACCAGACACAGCGTGCAGCCACTGTAGCAAGATCAATAATGTTGGCAAACATGACAAATGGCCAGCGTTTGAAAATTCTTTTTGAGGTATAAGCATGGGCAAGCTTATCCAGAGAGTCTACGGCCCCCTTTGTCTCATTGTAAAAAAGAACAATCTCAGGCTTCTGCTTCTATTTCTTCCACTCTTGAAGAATGGAGTTGCCAGCTGAAGGGCAATGTTCCAAGATTCACCTGTCTGTCCTGGCCGGCCAAGGTATGGAATTCCCAAGAGAGGGAAATTATTGGCTGAGTCAGCAACCCAGAACACCTTTATGCCATAGCGATCGGGCTTGCTGGGTAGGTATTGGATGAAATTTCACCTGCCTCTAAAAGGCACAAGCTGCTCATCCACAGTTAGAAGGGGCCCAGCAATGTAATAGGTGCTAAGATTTTTGTTGAATTCGTCCCAAACGTCTCTGAAAGGGGCAAATGAATCTTTTGCTCTTCTGTTTGATCTTGTGGATTTGTCATCAAATCTCAGACAACACATGAGGATTTTGAATCTGTCCCTACTCATGGCTGCTCTTACAAGACTGACCCCGTATTCCTGATCCCAAATTTCGCTGGTGGAAAGCATGTTCTGCTTGGGTCCCCCACAAAAAGCAACACGCCAATCAAGGCCTCAATCTCAACATCGTCACAATCTTGCCATTTTTCCTAGTACTGATTTTGTCTATACAAATTTGTGAAACGGACAGTGTCTTTAATGATTTTGTCTGAAATAAACAATTTGTATGTATCATACGGATCATGCACATTTTGGGTTCCAGGGACCTGACTAGGGGGACGCTTGAAAATGTTCTTAGACGGCGTCTTTCTTTTTCCGGTCACTGGAACTTTGCTCCATCTTGTTCCGTCCTCTGCTGTATATGTGTTGGAATCTGGTGGCACTTCTTGCTCCTCACCTGACTGAGAAAAGACTTCATCTTTTTCGAAATCTGGTTCATCATCGCTAGGGGACTCCGCATCAGGCTCAGGTGGAAGAAATTATTCGTCACTAGTCATCACCACTTTCATGTTCGTGGTCCTGGGAACTGGCAATCCGTGTTCTTTGCTCATCTGGGGTAACCAAACAAAGAAGAGATAGGTACAATATAGTCAGATATGATTCCATAAATTTGCAGTTATGTTTTACACACACACACACACACACACACACACACACACCCTGTCATCGAAAAAACCCGGGCAACATTGTAAGCATTCGCAACTAAAAATGACAAGCAACAAAAATGCAGACTAAAATCATCTTCTGGGGATAGGAAAGCAAAACAGTGGGTTTCATTGGTTTTTATAAAGCACATACGTTAATCCCTCTATCCACTCCTCTATCGGCACCTGTGAACGCATGAACTACTGCGTGAGTACACCTCTGTGATTGTATTCTTCAAGCCTTTTTACGTTATTGATTAGTTTTGGCTAGCTTTGAGATGCAACTTGAACTGAGACAGAGACAGATACAAACCATAGATACAAGCCATTTCTGCACTCCCCAAACCCCCGACCCATCAACCTTATTTCCCCTAATAAATAGTCAAGTGGTTTAAATTCTAACTCAAAATGTTGATATACTCACCAAAATTACGATCTTCCTCTACATCAGCGCAGGTGACAAGGGCTTCAAAAATGTTGGGTCTGTCCATGACGGTATCAGAGTGACTGTCCAGCCTCCATGAGAGATACTGGTAGCAAGGAGAGAACGTGGGAAAAACCCGCCGCTTCATCAGAACTTGTTACTTTCAGAAGTGCCAGTATCGGTTTCAGTTTCTCTCTCCAGCATGCAAAGAGGGGTCCTACAGACCTCCCCATTGTCGCCCTCTGTAGCCAAGGGTTACAATTTTCCTTCTTTGCGAGCCATGGGTCCACACGGACCCACACCGTTTGTGGAAGGGTAAACGCAGTTTTCTTTCTTTGCGAGCCATGGGTCCACACGGACCCACGCCGTCTGCGGAGGGGTAAACACAGTTTTCCCTCTTTGTGAGCCATGGGTCCACACGGACCCACACCATCATCAGTGACTAGTTAAAATGTCACCTTTAATTACTTTTTGAAATTTTGACCCATATTTTCGAAATTTTAGGAAAAGGAGGGGATTTGTGTGTTTGGAGCATATCTAAAATTTCTTTGAAAAACATCTATAAATATACGAGATATCGGCATTTAAAGACCCTTCTGGGTCCAAATGGACCCACACCGTCCGGCGAAGGTTAAAGTGATTGAAGCGATACTGACTTGGTGAAAGTACTCTGACAGTATAGATTAGATAAAGCTTATACTGTGTCAAAGTGACTCAAATGAATCAGTTTATCTTGTTGCACTATACTGGAGTGAGCGGTATAGGAGAGAGCATGATAACTAAATTACAGTTAACAGACTGATACATACCAGGTGGCTTTAACCAATAACTGGTATTAATCCAACGCTATCTTGTAATCACAACAGCAGAATACTACACACATCTTAGAGTACTGAGAATCAGTGAAACACTGTAACCATCAGTGATAGCAAATGAGAAAGAACGCATCATATGCACCCACTAGAATATTCTGGAACAAGCTATCTGTGTCCAGAGACGTCACTGACTGTGACGTTAAGAAGATTCAAATGGAATACTGCTACGAGCATATGACGACATGGCGATTTCTAGATCAGTCATAGCCGATCTGTGACTAACTTGTCAAAGCAATAACTGAACAAAGAATTAACTGAACAAAGCAATAACTGAACATACTCATATAAACACAAGTACTGTGTCGAATAATACAATTTACAAAGCAACACATTCTACACACAGTACTTACAGCGATACGTAGCGAGGTGTCAGCCGTTGTGGGGACACACACGACACACTGCCCGTGACACAGCAAGAGAAAGAGCAGGCTCTGGTCAGATGACTGACCAGGAATGAAATGACCACTCATCATTCACTGTGCCAATTTATGCAAGTTTAGCGGACCACAAAGCCCGTCACGTGTGCTTGCGAGCAGATCGTCACTAATCACGGAGAATCCGATGACAATTGTGTTTGTTTAAAGGTGTTCAGTGACAGATTTCTAAATGATTCCTGAACCGATTTACGTCGGATATGTTGCAAAAGAAAGAGCTCAACACCTACTTTATAATGAGTATAAAATGAATTTATAATCTTAATTTAAGTCACCTGAACAGGGTCAGTTTTAATGAGCTCGTCACTGAAAATTACAAACTGCGTTAAATCAGTGTAACGTAGGCAAGCATAAATGGAATAGATTTAAAGATGGAATTGCGATGATTCTGCCAGTATATAATACTTGTAGTTTACTGATCTGACAAAAGAGGTATTAATTAATTACGGTGGAACAGAAACACAAGTTTGCTCTCAGCCAATGACGTACCGCGATGCAACACTGGCCGAGCAGATGGCCTGGCGAGGACAAAATGATGTAAGCGGAGTGACGTCACACAAGTCTGGGTGCTGGTAAGGAGGGAAAACGTCATCTGCTTTAGCTTGTGTGTGAGTAGTTTTGGAGCAAGCATAGCGCGCTTGGTCACATCTCCCCCCATCTTTTAAAACCCATTGTCCGCAATGGTTAATTTAAAGTAATTCTTGTGAGCAGACTTAGCTGAGCATCAAACAAGAATTATTGGGCAGGTAAGGGAAATAATTTAGCTGATAACTGATAACTAAGCGAATGTGAAATGACTGCAACATTCTTAGGAACAATACCCTACTTCTATATTCAAAGTGGCTTTAGCCATGTTAAGTTATGGATTTGGACTTAGTCGAATGCATCCTAACTTAACTTTGAAGAGGTTGCTATAGAGAAGGGGTTCCAATTTGGTAAATACACCATGAAGTTTGAAAGCATTCATTGTGTGCCTATCAATCAATCTATCTTATCACTGTCAGACGCACATGTAGAATAGCATACATGTATAATAGCATAGATTATGAACATACTTTGCATTGCTAAGACCTTGTGACCAGCTAGATCACAGGTTAAGTTAAGCAAGAAGAGAAGAAAAAACATAAAACATGAATTTGTGCAGAAATATCTGAAAATGAAAACAAAATTACAGCATGAATTATTGTAGCATGTTCATAGACATGAAAACATAAAGCATTGCATAGGCCATATGACAATGATAGGTCATAGGAAAGGCAAGAAGGTAAGAACAGAATAATTTTAAAAAAACTGATAAAACATGAATAATGCATGACGACTGTCTCTGCTGCAAAAGACCAGTCTCAAATCACTGTTAGTGGAGTCATGGTTGCCAGTCGTATAGACCGTCTCGGTGCAGGATCTGGTGGTAGTGGAGGCGGCTCTGGTGCAGCTTGCCAGGTTGGTGTCCTGGGTCTTGGCATGGGCCTGGTCAGCCACATACCACTGTCACTGTCAGTGTCAGTGTCAGTCACTTTGTCGCCCTGGTGGTGCAGTGGGACCGGGTCTGTAGGCATGACAGAGGGTGGTTGTTGGCTGGACCTCTGCGGTGCGGGGCTGATGACAGGTGGGGACAAGTGTGGGACGACAGCATCAGGGTGGTGCTGTGGCACCTCTGTCGTCTGCGTCTCCTGCGTCTCTGGTTTGGAGCTGGTGCAGTTGGCGTTGGTCCAGGTTGCTCAGTGTGTGTGTCAGTGACACACTGTTTGTAGGCTGGAGCTGCAGGCTTGTGGTCTGCACTCAGTTGCCTGGCCCTCAGGTAGCGTCGCTTGTGGCAACACTGGTCCTTGGTGTGACCGGGCCTCTCACACCAGACACAGTGTGGAGGGTGTGGGGTATGGTCAGCAGCACAGTGGCGATGGTGAAGGGCTGGTCTTGTAGGATGCCGGCGGTGTGCTGGTTTGGGGGACTGCAACTGACATCGCAGGCTGGTGTTCTCAGCTGTGAGTGTGGCCAGCTGGGCTTCCAGGCGGACAACAGTGGTGTTGTCTACGCCGGGCAGGTGTTGTAGGTGTGGCTGTCCTCCCGCAGCCATCGCAGGGCCTCCTTCTTTGCTGCCTCGAAGGTGGTGTCAGGGTGGTCACGGATGAAGCGCCTGACATCGCGCCTGAGTGCGGCTGGCTGAAGGCCTCTGGCGAAGGCGCCGTGGAGGATGGTTGCTGGCACCTGGATCACCTCATCTTCAGCCCTGTTGACCTTGGTCCACAGGTACCGAAGATGTGATGCGTAGTCGGTCACCGTCTCCTTGGGCTGCTGCTGCCTGTTGAAGAAGGTGGTGGCAAGCTCTGTGGCGTCTCACTGATCTCCCCAGTTCCCATCAAGAACCGCAAGGATCTTGGCTGGGGTGTCCACTTGTGTTACCGCAGCCTGACAATCTGCTGGCGAGCTCTGCTGGCAAGGACTGAGATCAGCCAGAGAGAGGCTGTCGCGTCATCCAGGGGCTGCAGTTGAAGAATCAGTCTGGCCTCCTGGATGAAGTCGTCGACTTCTATGCTGCTTTCCTCACCGGATAGCGTCGGGAGCTTGGGCAGGAAGTCGGATGAAGCCATCTTGATGGGGCGATGACTCTTCTCGTGGAATTGATGTACCTGCTGCACTGTCTTCTCTCTTCTCCTATGTTAGATTATCCCTATGTGACTGTTAGTACAACCTCTTGTCCCTGTATGATCCTAGCTCACAGCGCCAAGTATGTAATAGAGGTTACTTGGCTAGGAGCTGTGATTTATTAAGAGATATTTAGAGAATTAGCACATCCAATGCTCACAGCGCCAAGTTGTAACAAGGTACACTTGGTGGTAAAGGGCTGTGGTTTAGGGATGGATTGAATTTGGATAAAAGAATTGTGACATTAAATATAAAGGGGATAATTGGATCTATTTTGTTATGGATCTTTATCCTGTTGTAAGGATATTTTTGAAGGATCTAAATCCTGTCGGCGACGCCACTTTTGTAGTGGTCACAATGGTATACTTGGGATTGTGTTCTGCTACATGAATATAAAGTGAACCCTGAAACGTTGGGGGCTGTGAGTAATGCTTGTACTGGTAATTTGGTTTGTTGGCAATTTACTTTCTGGTTTTTGGAAACAGTTTGGAGTTTGTAGAATTGTGATGTTGTGTCACAAGAGCATTGAGAGATCCTTTTTAGCTGATGTGGTATTTCACAGTTAATGTAACTGGAATGTGTTGATGCAGATACCATGACTTGTGAGAGAGCATAGCCAGCATGTGTATGGCTTAACTGTATTTGAGGCTAGTGACTGAGGGGAAAGTGGTTAAAATACACAATGTAGCCAATACATGACTAAACGGAGTACTGGTTTAGGGTATTTGGGTATTTGGGTATCCCCCCGCCCCCTTTCCTGTTTTCTGCAGGTTGATATTATGGTATGATGCTTGGACATCATGTTTGGGTTTATATGTTGTGCATCTTGGCTTACATAAATGATAATGTTCAGTAACATGTCAGTGGTGTGTCAATTGTTGACATACTGTGGGAACAATGTAAGCATTCAGTCACAAAGAAACACAGAGATTATGTGTAGAATGTTTTGGTTGCAACAGTTGGAGTTATTTTGAGGTATGATATACCTGTTTTGTATGTTAGGTGGTGATGGTTATATTCAAGGTGAACAAATCTACAGGCTAACTGTATGTTCATGCTTTTCCATGTGTGTGCACATGGGTGATAATGCAACATGGGGAACATGTGTGACTTGGTAGTTGTGATTACCATGTGCTGTAGTCATGTGTTATATGCCAGTGGGGTAACACATAGCTGTATGTGTTCAATAAGATTTGAGACCACTGACAGGCAGTGCACACAGGTTGCTATATATTTACCAAATTACTTGGTAACTATATGATTCCCATGTAAAAATTTTACCAATGAGATACTTTGCAGAGACAAAGTACAGATTTCTTCAGTCTTAATGGAAACAGCTATTACTGTATGGTGATTTAACTGGAGTTAAACACTGGGAGTTTGTAATTGTCTGCCACATACTTGGTGCGACAGCTATTATTCTATGGTGGTTTGACAGGAGTTAAACACTGGGAGTTAGTATTTGTTAGTCATATATTTGGTGCACATTAACTTATGTGCCACTGATTGTTGATAGTAAGCTAAATGAAGCTTGTTTTACATCTTTACATAGATCTCTTTGAGAAGAGAGTGTACGGCTAGACATTGAGTGTCAGGATGGAGAAAGGTTATCTGTGGAATTGTTTACTTGTCCAGACAGCATAATGATGTTTCTGTTACATCAGTGTAATTATGTCTGGCATATGTTTTGGTATTGATTTAACCTGGGTTTTAATATTGTGTGTGTTCCAGGTGTGCTGTTTAAAGTTAGAGAAATAAACACCTCAATTCATCTTTCTAAAAGACCCTGCTGTGGTACGAGGAGAGAGTGGATTGTGCACCTATCCTCTGCCTGTTATCTTACTCTACCCTTTCTTCCTTCTTCTCCTTCCCCGTACAATCCCTACTCCCACCACCCCCTTTTAACATAAGCTTTGGCACACGTTCTGGTTGTGAGATTACCTTTCCCTTACAACAGCGATCTGAAATACCTTCCCCGTATACGGAAGGTGTGAAACAAGCTCTGGCATATATTCCAATTTTGTCATAACCATTCCTTTACCATCGGGATGTCAGGTAACGTGTCCCGTATTATGACGATATGAAGTAAGAATTCCCTGATAGGGTGCATGTGAAAAAGTCTTTCCCTTACATCCATCATTTGAAAGAACCTGTCTTGTATACCACAGGGATATGAAACAAGCTTTCTCGAACATATTTCATGTGAAATATCCATTCCCTTGTTGTGAGATAACTTGTCAATTATCCCAGGGATGTGAAATAAACTGACCCTTAATCTGTGAATGTAAAATAAGCTTTGGCACACGTTCTGGTTGTTATATGACCTTTCCCTTATAACCGGAATTTGAAATAACCTTCCCCGTATGCCCGGGGTGTGAAACAAGCTCTGGCATATATTCCGGATGTGTCATAACCTTTCTTTTACCATGGGGATGGTAGATAACGTGTCCCGTATCACGACGATATGAAGTAAGAATTTCCTAATATGGTGAAATAGAAATAGCCTTTCGCTTACCATTATGATTTGAAATAGCCCATCCTGTATACTACAGGGATATGAAACAAGCTTTCTCGAACATATTGCATGTGAAATATCCTTTCTCATATGTAATGGATGTCAGATAACATCTCCATTATCACAGGGATGTGAAATGAACTGTCCCAGAAACCGTGAATGCGAAATAGGCTATGGCAGACGTTCTGGTTGTGAGATGGCCTTTCCCTTACGACAGGAATCTGAAATAACCTTCCCCATATACCGAGGGTGTCAAACAAGCTGTGGCATATATTCCGGTTGTGCCATAACCATTCCTTTACCTTTACGTGTCAGATAACGTGTCCCGTATTACGACGATATGAAGTAAGAATTTCCTAATAGAGTGCATGTGAAATAGTCTTTCCCTTACCATAATGATTTGAAATGAGCTTTTCTGTATACCACAGGGATATGAAACAAGCTTTCACGAACATATTGCATGGGAAATATTTTTTTCTTGAAATAAACTGTCCCGTAAACCGTGAATGTGAAATAAGCTATGGCACACGTTCTGGTTGTGTGATGACCTTTCCCTTACAACAGGGATCTGAAAACACATTCCCGTATGCCGAGCATGTGAAACAAGCTCTGGCATATATTTCGGTCGTGTCATAACGTTTCCCTGATGATGAGGATGTTAGATAACCTGTCCCGAATTACGACAATATGAAGTAAGACTTTCCAGATAAGTTACATGTGAAATAGCCTTTCCCTTAAAACGATGATTTGAAATATCCTGTCTTATATACCACACAGATATGGAATAAGCTTTCTCGAACATGTTGCATGTGAAATATCCTTTCCCATATGCCATGTATGTTAAATAAGTTGTCCATTATCACAGGGATGTGAAATAAACTGTCCTGGAAAACCGAGGATTTGAAATAATCTTTGGTACATATGCTGGTTGTGAGATGACCTTTCCCTTACAACAAGGACCTGAAATAAACTTCCCAGTATAACGAGGGTGTGAAACAAGCTCTGGCATATATTCCGGTTGTGTCATAAACTTTCCCTTACCATGGGGATGTTAGATAACCTGTCCCGTATTAAGACGTTATGAAGTAAGACTTTCCGAATAGGGTGCATGTGAAATAGCGTTTTCCTTACCATGATGATTCGAAATAACCTGCCCTGTATACCACAGGGATATGGAATAAGCTTTCTCGAACATACTGCATGTGAAACATCCTTTCCTATATGTCATAGATGTTAGATAACGTGTCCATTACCACAGGGATGTGAAATAAACTGTCCCGTAAACCGAGGATATGAAATAAGTTTTGGACACATTCTGGTTGCGAGAAGACCTTTTCCTTACAACAGGGATCTGAAATAACCTTCCCCGTATACCAAGGATGTGAAACAAGCCCTGGCATATATTCTGGTTGTGTCATAACCTTTGCTTTACCATCGGGATGTTAGATAACCTGTCCCGAATTACGACGATATGACGTAACGCTTTCAAGATAGGGTACATGTGAAATAGCCTTTCCCTTACCACAATGATTTCAAATAACCTGTCCTGTATACCACATAGATGTGAAATAAACTGTCCTGTAAACTGAGGATGTCAAGTAAGCTTTGGAACATGTTCTGGTTATGAGATGACCATTCCCTTACAGGAAGTATCTGAAATAACCTTCCCCGTATACCGAGGGTGTGAAACAAGCTCTGGCGTATATTCCGGTTGTGTGATAACCTTTTCCGTAGGATCTGAAATAACCTTCCCTGTAAACGGAGGATCTGAAATAAGCTTTGGTCCATGTTCTGTTTATGAAATACGCTTTTCTTGATGATGTGAATGTGAAATAATCTGTACCTTTCCATGGGGATGGCATGTAAGGTGTCCCGCATACCAAAGATGTGTAGTAAGATTAGAGACATAATCTGAATATGAAATGGCCTCTCCCTTTCCAAGTAGATAAGTATACAGAAGATGTGGAGTAAGATAAGAGATAATATAATCTGAATATGAAACAGCCTCTCCCGTAGCAAGTAGATATCAAGTAACCTGTTCCGAATACCGAGGATGTTAAAGAGGGTTTCCCACATGCCCTATGTGTGAGATAAACTTTCTGTCACTAATGTGATGTCAGATAACTTGTTCTGTATACCGAGGACGTGAAATAAGCTTTGGCACATGTTCTGGTTGTGAGATGACCTTTCCATTACAACAGGGATCTGAAATGAACTTTCCCGTATACCGAAGGTGTGAAACAAGCTCTGGCATATATTCCCGTTGTGTGATAACCTTTCCCTTACCATGGGGATGTTAGATAATAATAATAATAATAATAATAATAATAATAATAATAATAATTCATAACTTTTCTATGGCGCGATATCCAGTACAAATGCTGCTCAAAGCGCCTTACATCATAGAGCCAGATATAAATAAAACATAAAACATTACAACAGCTCAATCCAATGCGTTCACAAAATGAATAAAAAAGCATGATCCACCAAACAATAAAAATATCAAGTAAATAATGCTTAGATTAAAAAGAAATACATTCCTTAAAACACACAATTTTTTATACACACACGTACATGCGCGCGCACACTCACACTCGCACACACACACACATACACACATGCACGCGTGCGCGCGCCCAGACACATGAAATATATCAACTGCACTAAATGCTTTCCCATATGCCGCGCATTGGAGATTACTTTTCCCTTACCACAGGGATGTCAAATAATCTTTCCTTGACACCGTAGATATGAAATTCACTTTCCCATATTTCGATGGTGTTAAATTCCTTTCTTTTATACAGAGTATTTGAAACAGCCTATCCCGTAAACGGAGGATCTGAAATAAGCTTCGGTCCATGTTCTGTTTGTGAGATACCCTCTTCTTCACGAACTGGATGTGAAATAACCTGTACCTTTCCATGGGGATGGCATATAAGCTGTCCCGTAAACTGAGGATGTGAAGTAAGATTTGAAACATAATCTGAATATGAAATAGCCTCTCCCTAACCACGTTGATGTCAAGTAACCTGTTCCGTATACCGACGATCTTAAATATGGTTTGCCACATACTCTATATGTGAGGTAAACTTTCTCTTACCACGGGCATGTGAAATAACCTATAATCTGAATATGAAATAGCCTCTCCTTTACAACGTAGATGTCAAGTAACCTGTTCCATATACCGACGATCTTAAAGATGGTTTGCCACATGCCCTATATGTGAGATAAACTTTCTTTTACCACGGGCATGTGAAATAACCTGTTCCGTATACCGAGGATGTGAAATAAGCTTTGACACACGTTCTAGTTGTGAGATGACCTTTCTATCACAACAGGGACCTCAAATAACCTTCCCCGTAAAACCGAGGGTGTGAAACAAGCTCTGGAATATATTCCGGTTGTGTAATAACCTTTCCCTTACCATGGGGATGTTAGATAACCTGTCCCGAATTACGATGATATGAAGTAAGACTTTCCAGACAGGGCATATGTGAAACAGGCTTTCCCTTACCACGATGATGTGAATTAACCTGTCCTGTCTACTACGGGGATATGAAATAAGCTGTCTCGAACATATTGCATGCGAAATAACCTTCACCATATGCCATGCATTTTAGACGTCAAGTAACCTGTTCCGTATGCCCTGTGTGTGAGACTAAGCTTTCTGTTACCATGGGGATATGAAATTACCTGTTCCGTATACCGAGGATGTGAAATAAGCTTTGGCATATGTTATGGTTTTGAGATGACCTTTCATTACAACGGGGATTTGGAATAACCTTTCCCTTATACCGATGAGGAATGATTTAAGTGGTATCAAGACGGAAGTAGGACTGGTCAGAGCAAAATGTGATGAAATGGAAAATGTGACAGTCCAGAAAAAGATACCCAAGCACTTACCTCATCACTGAAAGAAACAAAAGAGGATGATGACACACTGTTCAGTAAATGTGACAAGAACAAAGCTGACATTCAGAAATCATCCATGAGTGTAAACAAAATGAAACGTGAAGCTGAGTGAAGTTGAGTGAAGCTGAAACACTGCAAGAAAATTGTGATAAACTTCAAGACTTTTTCCGCAGACAGTCTGAGAGAGAGAGAAAGAGAGAGAGAGAGAGAGAGAGAGAGAATTTTGAATTTGTAAGCAAAATATCACCAAATGTGCATACACGCACACACACACATGCGCACACAAAATTTGTCATTCATGTAGATGTTTTGTCCATTGGAAACGTGGAATTCATGCATGAGATGTTATCTATTCTAATGGACTCATCTGTCAGATTTGTGAAAAAAAAAGAAAAATCCAATTGATGTAATCCTATGTTTGATCGTGACCTTGGTCTCCATTTGACCTTAAGCTGGCCCTCTTTTCAGCAGTAATAATTAAAGCATAAAATGAAGTCAAACCATACAAGAAGAACGTCGATCTTAACAGTCTGTGCACATTGTTAACGTGAAAGGCGATGTATAAGCAGAACAACTTATTCACACAAAGCTGTGAAATAAAAATGTGCCTTAAAGTCGCATTTTTAAGATATACACTTACATTTTGCAGACATTCTTTACCAATAAGTATATCATGCAAATCTGAGGAAAAGCAACAGATTGCAGTTCTTTTGGGATTGGGCCACTATTTATCATAGAATAACTGGACAAAATTACAATACTGTCCATACTCACAAAGGCTTCCCTCTCAGTGTTGTTCATTAGCGGTTTACTCGGTGAGGAGAAATGGTCCACATTTCACCCCCCCTCGCCCCCTAATAAATTTGTCACATATATTTTTTGGTGCTTTAGAGTGTATAGATCACGAAAAATCATGTTAACATAAAAAATCTTGGGTCTCACTGTCCCTTCTGGCTTAATTTTGAAGGGTACCCATTTCAGGTGCCGTGGCTGCTTTTCGTCGCTCCAAAACATTCCATGAGTTTGGCGATCACCTGTGTCTTTGTTATTTGAGCTACAAGAATTTCCTTTACGTTTTTGTTGACAGTGATGCCTTCTGCACGATATGCAATAATCAGAACGACAATATATGCAATAAGGTGACCGCAGTGAAGCTACGTGTGTACCCACCGTCTGTCACACGTTGCGAACTGTGAATTTGCCAAAGTATTTGCAATAAACCGTCTCTCTCGAAAACTGTGCAACTTATTAGAAACAAAGTACACCACAGTTTCAAAGAACAGTCTCTTGTGATTCTTTTGAACTATGCCACATCACCATAGGCCTGTTCTGCTGTCCTCTGTCGCCGGTTTAGCTCCCCTACTCCCTATCTCATTATTCTGAGTTGCTTCCCTCGCCACAAGTAGAATGCGACTCTTCTGATACGTAGGATATGACAGCTTCTTCTTCGTCGTCATCAGAGTCTGGAAAGTCCATAAGGAAGTCAACCATATCTGCGGGCAGGATGACGTCTTCTGTGGACCACATTGGTTCCAAGGTGCCATCAACGTCGTCCATCCATGGCCATTGCTTGCTGCTGGAACATCAGACGTGTGTTCAAGAGCCCTTTTCCAAATGGCAACTTGATAGTTGCTCCGTTTGATGTGCTCTTGAAGAGTTTGTTTGCACGGAGGCATGCTTGCCATGTCAATGTTGTTTGCGTTCAATGGCTCATCTCCACATCTCTCCTTGAGTAGCTAGTGTCGGAGGTCATTGACACTGGTGAAACGATGTCTGCCGTACATGACACCGGTGAAAGTCTCAAGATCGGGTTTGACTTCTTCAGCGATGGCCCATGTATCTCCAAGGTGGGCAATTGTTTCCACAAATCTTGGACTCTGCTGAAGAACTTTGATGGGTTTAATTTTCCCAATGCCCTTGAACGCACTTGTTCTGTTGCAGCCAGTATAAGCATGAAGAGCCAGGAATGCGGTGCAGTGCTGTTGCTTGTATGCTTTTTGTGATGTCAGTAACGTTGATGAGCCACTGTTTGTTCCCCATTCCTGTGTCGAACAGAATCACCACGTCCTTCAGCTGCAGAGCGAAGTGCAGGAGAAAGAAGAAAATGTCCAAGTTGGGACTCTTGACGCGGACGAACCTGTAGCCATTCCGTTCAGCGTACGCACAGTAGAGGGCAACTCTGGAATCCGTCTCTTCTTGTGTGGATTTGGGCGTTGCGATTGGCGTCCTTGTTGTCTTCAGCTCATCTGCCGATTGTAGCAGGAAGGCTTCTCCCTCACATATCCGCATGACTTTTCTGTCCTTGAATTTTGGCGCATTCTCATCTTTGCTCCAAACGTCGAGTAATACTTGGGTGAGTTGCTTCTTATTTTCGTCGTTTGACAGAAACGTCTTCCACGTTTGACAGAAACGTCTTCCAGTCTGCAGGACGCTTGGTGCTTTCTCCTTTCATGATGATCTTATCACCAGTGCCTCTCCTTTTCCTTTCCATTGCCTATATTGAGTCCGTTTTGTACATGTCTGTACTGAACACCATGTCCATTCCCTTTGGCAGCATGTCAAATATCTTCTGGCTGATCTCCATGAAATTGGAAAGAAGCTGTTGCAAGCAGTTAAACACTGCATTACCATCAATCACAACCAGCGTCACATCATGGGGAGGTAGAGCGGCATCTTCCATATCTTTGGCGAGGTAGTTGAACCCTTTTGCTTTGTCGGTCTTGGCAAGGAAATTGTCAGCAGTGGCAATACTGTAAGGTACAGGAGTAAGTTGGTATATCATCAACTGTTTCAGATCGAGTTGAGCACCTGCTTCCTGTGCCTTCAGAAGGAGTTGAAAGGCAATGTTCCCTTGTTGTTTGTATTCCACAATCTTCTTCTTGGTAGTCTTCATGTGGACGGTTTTGTTCATCGATGCCATCGTTCTGAGGTTCAGCCGCTTGACTGGTTCAAAGAAATGGTCATTTGCCATCAGTCTCAGCGTGATGAACGCCTCCTTCGCGGCTTTACCAGTTTTTTCCTGCCCTCAACACATTATGCTGAATGCCGGCTGGGACAGATGCTCCAGATGACAGGGCGATGAGTTTGGCCGAGGCTTCCTCACAGAAAGGGTTGATGAAACTTGATTGCATTCTGAGTCCTCATGACGTTGCTTTCGCTCTTCAGTATCTCAGAAGGACACAAGTCACGATGTCTACTGCCAACCTCATCACCTTGTGCTATGCCAGCCATGTTGAGAGTTGCATGAGATACTTTGACCTCTCATGGGTTGTCCTGACCCATCTGTGGTAGGCCTCCTGGTTGGACAGCAGTCCCGTGAGACCAGCGCCACCTCCGCCAGCTCCTCCTCGGCTTTTGGCGTGCTTCATGAACGTTTCTTCCATGGTTTTGTCCACTGCACAGCAATTGCCAGGAATGAAGGACCTTGCCACGCTGAAAGCACCTCTCTGCAGCATCTCCTTGGCTCCAGGATGTGACAAGTCAGTGTTTGCCAAGAAGACTGAGAAGAAGGTCAGGTAGCGTGCATGGTTTTGTCCATCAAAACTGAAGAAGAGGTCTGGCATTTGGGGCATCGTTTGTGCGTAGAGCAGGAAGTTGATTTTGACACCCTCATGGAGTGCAAGGACGAGCCATACATGATCGATGTACGACAACCAAAATTGTGCAGTTGGTCCAAAGGTTCCTTCTCTGACTCTATCTCTGAACTGTTCGTACTCTGCCATGAAACTGGTGATAGCTTCATCTTGATGAAGCTCAGTCAATGTCTCTTTTGAGAAGAAACAAGAGGCTGTCTGGAGTTTGATCGTACTGTCTTCTGACAGCATCGGAAATGTTGTGTCTTCATCTGATTTCAAGATATCTTTCCAGCACTGAGCATTCTAGACTCTCAAGCATTGTCTTATGGAAGAACAATGCTCGTTCATAATGTTTGCCAGACGGCACCCCTTGCAGAGAACCAGAAGAGATCAGGCCTGCCTCCAGAAGGATATCTCCAAAACCAGAACCATCCAGCTTTTTCCCAAGCATCTTGAGGTACGCACAGGCAAGGTGGAATGTACCGATCAGAATGATATGCTTCTTGTACTGGTCAGGTTGGTTCCAGACGATCGGGTAGGCTTTCATACAAACCCCAAGATCAAACGTAGTGATAACGTACTCTTGTCCAACCTCTCTCGTGGCCTCCTCTGCAAGTCTCAAGCACTCCTGGACTGTCTTGTACTGGTGATGGGATCATGGATCACAGGGTAGTAGTCCAATGTCGTCTTCTTTGCTGGGTTCTGCCCACACTGTGACATGAAGCCCGCCCACGCTGGTATTTCCTGATCTGACATACTGCTGTATTTCCAGAGAAAAATCCATTGGAGGTTTGAACTTTGAACTTTCTTGAGAGCACCTTCACCTCCATCAACTGTCCAGTGCCTAACTGGAAAAGGTGGGCATTTCCGCTGGGTTACGAAGCACTCTGGTAAATCCTCTTGTGTCAAATGCAGAGATTGCTCACTGGTTCTTGGAATGGATGGCATCACGCGGTACGTTCCACCATGGTCAGTTCCTTCAACTTCTTGCAGTATGATGCCGTGTGCTGTGTGAACGGAACTCAGGCCGTGGACTACACTCAGCAGTTGGTCAAAGTTGTCAAACTCAGAGTGGAATACAGATGGCGTTGTCGGATTTATTGCGATCTGTGTGCTGAGCACGTTTGAGGCTTCTTCCAATGCTTTCCCGATAGCACACACACACACATGTGCTCACACTTGGAAAGTGCATATAAACTTCTTTTTTTTTCAATAAAAAGACCAATTTGAATTTGTAAAGAATTAAATTTGCGTCGTAGCCAAATAGGGAGTAGGGGAGATAACCCGGCGACAGAGGACAACAAAATAGGCCCATGGTGATGTGGCATAGCTCAAAAGAATCACAAGAGACTGTTCTTTGAAACTGTGGTGTACTTTGTTTCTAATAAGTTGGACAGTTTTCGAGAGAGACGGTTTATTGCAAACACTTTGGCAAATTCACAGTTCGCAACGTGTGACAGACGGTGGGTACACACGTCGCTTCACTGCGGTCACCTTATTGCATATATTGTCGTTCTGATTATTGCATATCGTGCAGAAGGCATCACTGTCAACAAAAACATAAAGGAAATTCTCGTAGCTTAAATAACAAAGACACAGGTGATCACCAAACTCATGGAATGTTTTGGAGCGACGAAAAGCAGTCACGGCACCTGAGATGGGTACCCTTCAAAATTAAGCCAGAAGGGACAGTGAGACCCAAGATTTTTTTTATGTTAGCATGATTTTTCGTGATCTATATACTCTAAAGCACCAAAAAAATATATGTGACAAATTTATTGGGGGGGGGGGGTGAAAGGTAGACCGTTTCTCCTGACAGACTAGTTGTCACCTGTGCTGAGTTCGAACAACGCATTCCATGACACTCTCCACATGCTGGCGAGCAGTCCAAACCTTGTTTTCTGCAGGTACACCTCTTTTTGTCACAGTTACACTTGCAATTACAGCTGATGATGCACAAGAGCTTGGAGGGAGCAGGTGGCAGGTCTGCTGTAGATGGTGGCACAATCTGGTTGTCAGTAATCTTCCAGCCACATTGTCCCGTCACAAGTGTGTCATTTCCAGTCCACTGTTGGACTTGCAGATATGTCCTCAGACTGTGGTACTTGATAGTAGAAGACGTTGGGGGCAGAGAGTGAACTTGTATTCATGAATGTTGTCCCAGACGCTACCTTTGAACAGAACATCGTGTATCTGATCTCGTCAAGGATGGACGCTGTTTTCCCATCATACAAAGACAAGAGCATCAGCTCACCAGCAGCAAAAATCTCAACTTTTTCTAAGTTCTTCGTGAATGTTTCTGCCAGTTCACAAAGTCGTTCTGAACTCCGGAATTTCTTGAAACCTGTCCATTTGCCAGTTCCAAAAGCTCGGGACGTTGTGTCACAACCTGTGGCTGCATGGATGAACTCTGAACGTGCTTGATGTTCCAGCGCCTGAACGGCTTTCTGCTTTTCTGGGGAAAGACTTCTTCTGAATCACTTTTGAAATGGTAAACCAGTAAGACTAAAATATCTGTGGCATCGCCAACAACCACTGTCTCTTTGCCTTTTGCACTTTTCCTGAGCCCCAGCAACAATCATGCAGTCAGCATTTCCTTCAGAGCAGACAGTAGTTCCGCAACTTACAAGAAAGCAAGTCAATAAAACGTTGCTTGTTTTTAGGATTGGCCAGAAACAGGTTTTTCTTGATTTGCAGGGTCATGTCTGGTGCAAACTGAACCTCAGTGGACGACTTTCCCTCAGATCTGTGCAGATATGTGACGTCTTTTGTGCTTGGACCACTTGTAAAGGCATCAAAGACCACCGCAGGCTTCTTGTACTTCTGTCGCACATGTCTGACGTAAATTTATTGATTTTTTTTCTCAGGCCTGACTAAGCGCGTTGGGTTACGCTGCTGGTCAGGCATCTGCTTGGCAGATGTTGTGTAGTATATGTGGATTTGACGGAACGCAGTGACGCCTCCTTGAGCTACTGATACTGATACTGATATTGACGTAAGTTTCAATGATGGAAATGTAAGTGGAGCCACGAGGCCAGGGAATGTTTTGAAGAAGTGCCCCTCCATCCAGAACAAACTGCACGTCACCAAGAAAGGCAATTTCTGGCATGAGTTTGGAAACTCTCGTTCAGATCTCATCAGCAAGAAGGGCTTTATTTCCTTGACGAAGAAAAATAAAAGACTCAAAAAGATGATGGGAAACTTGACAGCTCATATTTGAACACCTTACTCTTGTCCTCGTACTGCCTGCGGCTGAAACCAGGTCCTGAAACAGAAGTTGAGGATCGATAACCACCACTTCTCCGTCGATCTTGACAGTGTTTATGGAGGCCATCGTAAAAGCCTGTTCTGACCTCCTAAAGGTGTATTCCGTGGCTTTGTAGCCTTCCATCTTCTTAAAGATTTTATTTCCCACTTAGTTTGCCTTGTGTGTATCCTTCTTGGTGTTTGCAACCATACCTGCGGCCATATTCTTAATTAAGAACAGGACCAGCCATGAAGGGATCTCTCTCTTCCAGGAAAGCAAGCATGACCATCATGTCGTGACCATCCTGCTCTTTCTGGCAATGCTGACGTCTTTGTGTTGTTCACTTGTTGTGAAAGACAACCCAGTGATGTTCTGAATGGACATATTGATGTCAGCACAAGTGGGCATTGATAGAAGCCATGCTGCACGTTGGGATTCTGACATTCCACGACCACGTGTCATCCCCCCTGTTGATTTGATGCTTCCCATCAACACTTGCTGAATAAGAAGATCGGAAGAAAGACCAGCCCAATGACGATCACTTTTGTGGGGACCATGATGACCTCCTTGAAATTTGTTGTACACATCAGGGTTGGTTTGTTCAAGTTGCACCATATCTTGTTGGTACAGATGTAATGACTTTGTGTACAAATTGTGACCAGCTGAAGCCAGAAAAGGTATCATCTCCTGCAACGTACTCATATAAAAATGCCAGTTTCCCGTCCTCTCTGCCTTCAGAAAACGTAAAATATCTATGTGATGCATGTAGTGCAACTACAAGGCAGCTGTGGGGTATTGTTTTTAGCTCCTCCTCCTTTGCATCCGACCTGTCAGAAATTCTGGAGATAAGATGCGTGTTTGCCTCAAGATGATGAGCTACGAGTTTTCCCTCCATGAGAAAATCATACAAAGCCAGTCCATCATCAAGATTTTCATCTAACATTGGTACGGTGAAGTCCGTGTGATCAGTAGCATTTGATTGGAAAGTGTCAATTGAACTTTGAACGTCACTTTGAACTTGTTGATCCACTTGTTCCAAATGAATGCCTTCTGGAACGAGATCAAGATTCTGTGTAGTTGGCAGCTTGACCCCAAATGTCTTAGCAGTCACGAGTGCGTCCAAGCAAAGAGTCCACTAAAATGTCCCCTTATTGCTCGTGTTACTGCTTTTCCTTGCGTCATGTGCATGGCAGCGTTGGGAGCGTAGGACATCTCCAGAACCTCTTGCGACCCACTGCCCTCCATCAACCGTCCAATGCAGCCTCAGCAGCTCATTTCAGCACGGAAAGCACCAAGACACAGCACCATCGACTTTATACAACTGGTAGGAGGCTCATTAACAAGAATGTCCGTGGTTTTCTACCAGAGCGGTTGATCCAGAGCCTGGAAAGAGGTCGTGTGGCCTCTTTTGTGATGAAATACATAGTAGAATAGACAGGTCATGTCACTTGAACTGAGGTCGATCATGGGCAGGAAGTAAAAGCGAAAGATGCCACAGTGACTGCCCATGTGAACAGCTTGCATCATACCTGACCAACCAGCACCCCTCGCCCCCACCCCCAACCCCCCTCTTCCCTCTCTCTGTCTGTCTGTCTGTCTGTCTTCTCTTGCAATATTCTATTTATACACACATATGCATCGTACGTTAGAATCATACTGACTAGCTTTTCTGTATGCTGTCAACTGATGAAATTCGTTTGTTTTCAAGCATATATATTTATGTAATACCTTGTTTTTCTTATTGCCTTTTCACAAGTTCATTTGTTGTAACGATAAATCTGGGGTAGTACACGAGGAAAATTTTTCCCATGCTCGTTCTTTTCCTTCAGTAAACAATATTCCTTCTGTTAGTTCTCTCTCTCTCTCTCTCTCTCTCTCTCTCTCTCTCTCTCTCTCTCTCTCTCTCTCTCTCTCTCTCTCTCTCTCTCTCTTCTTCTTCTTCTTCTTCTTCTTCTTCTTCTTCTTCTTCTTCCGTCCCTCTCCTTCATAAACCTTCCCTCTCCCTTTCGCCTTCCTCGCACGGACGCACACAGAGACACACTACACATACACACACACACACACATGCAGGAAAACACACACACATACACACACACACACACACACACACACACACACATGCAGGAACACACACACACGGCACACACACACACACACTGGCACACACACACACACACACACACACACACTGGCACACACACACACACACACACACACACACACACACACACACACACACTTTCACAGTCAGTAGTTAAATGGAGATAAAAAGGAAAAAAAAGAAAAACCAATGAAGACAATGCTTAAGGAAATATGCAAACGAATACATATGAAATAAACAGTGATAGGAACAAAACCCCACAAACGTATTTAAAAAAATGTTATTATCACCATTGCAGCCCTTTTCCGATAGTACGGAAAATGTTTTTTCAACACTGCAGGGGTGTTTGCAGAATACACATGTGTCTTGATGTTTATTCATTTCCATTTTTTCAAAGAAAACTCAAAAAAGAAGATCTTTAAATTTTCTGCGAAAGAAACTTTATTATGCGCATGGTTTACCATACTTCGACTTCGCACATGCGAACACGGAGGTGTCGCGCGAACCAGTCTTCCCCTATGTCACTGCCATGCAGTCTGTGCTAGCACACTTTAAGATCATCATAACTGTGATAACATTTTAGTAACAGACTAATTTGACTGTTGTAAGTACACTTGCTTTTTCGGAAACATTACTTAACAATAAAGCAACTGATGTAAAATCTTGTAAAATATTCAGTACGTTCATCAGAGAAGCATAAGATACAGCGGTAAGCAGCTTCCGCTGCGCGGACGAAAGTGCCTGAGAAACGTAGCAGTTAACAGGCCCATCCCCGTTGTCCATCCTGGACAAGGTGTTAATGACGTGAGAATTTCAGACTCAAGTATGGTGTGCCGTTCGAGCCATCTCCTCGTGTTTATTTATTTATTTATTTATTATCAAATTTTCCTGCTCTTAGCTGACATTCGATTTTCTTTGATTCTTTCACAGGTAATAGTGTGAAAACCCTGAATACACAGAGGAAAAAAAATCTTTCAGCCCGGGGTATTTTTATAGGTATTTTCTTAATTTTCATAGACTATTTCCATGTGGATGGCGCATAAGCTATATAAATATACAGAAGTATACATAAGCATATAAGTATACAGAAGATGTGGAGTAAGATAAGAGATAATATAATCTGAATATTGAAACAGCCTCTCCCGTAGCAAGTAGATATCAATGAACCTGTTCCGTATACCGAGGATGTCAAAGAGGGTTTCCCACATGCCCTATGTGTGAGATAAACTTTCTGTTACCACGGGGATGTGAAATAACCTGTTCCATATACTGACGATGTGAAATAAGCTTCACGTTCTGGTTGTGAGATGACCTTTCCTTTACAAGAGGGTCTGAAATAACCCTTCCCGTATACCGTCGGTGTGAAATAAGCTCTGGCATACATTCCGCTTGCCACTGATGGGGATGTGAAATAACCTGTCCCGTATTACGACGATATGAAGTAAAACTTTCCAGATAGGGTACATGTGAAATATGCTTTCACGTATCACGATGACTTGAAATAACCTGTCCTGTATACCACGGGGATATAAAATAAGCTTTCTCGAACATATTCGATGTGAAATAACCTTTCCCATATGACATTGCTTTTAGATAACTTTTCCCTTAACACAGGGATGTAGAATAATCTTTCCTTGACACCGTGGATATAAAATTCACTTTCCCATATTTCGATGGTGTTAAACATCCTTCAGTTTCTCCTTTTCAGAGTATGCGAAATAGCCTCCGGGCTCCCGTAAACGGGGGATCTCAAATAAGCTTTGGTCTATGTTTTGTTTGTGAGATACTCTCTTCTTCATGAAGTGGATATAAAATAAATTGTCCCTTTCCATGGAGATGGCATTTTCGGTGATAGTGAAAGGTAGGGGAGGTTGTAGTGAAAGATACGAGGAACAACAGACAGAGCACTGGAGAGAACTGGTTGCCGGGTCATCAGTGGTGCCCCTTCTGTCATGAAACTCCAGGATATGAGGAGGAGGAGATGATGATCGTGATGATGATGATCAAAATCATGTTGATTGGGAGCTAAGTTGACATTAAGTGGTGGTGGTGATGGTGTATGATGGGGGTCAAGTTAGAGGAAACACGATAATTAATTAACAGAAGTGATAAATTAATAAGCGGGGTGGGGGTGCGGGGTCGAGGGGCAGGGGTGGAGGAAGGAAGAAAGGATGTGGGGCTGTCTTGGAGGATTGGGGGAGTAGGGTGGGGACGCGGCCGTGAACAGTGCGCGTGCGCCTGAGCGACGGAGCTTAGGATAACAGATCGTGAGTTAAGCTCACACAAAGAAAAAGAATAAATGAAAACAAAAAGGAAAAAAAAAATACATGAAGAAATGAAGAAAAAACGGAAAATATGGAGAAAGTGAAACACTGACAAATGAATGAACGGAAAAGAGAAGAAAATAATAATAAGAAGAAATAATTCACTCAAATCCAGAACTTTGTCAACTTTATTCTAGTTAGGTCTCGTGCCCATGACGTGCATGCCTATTCTGCATGTTTTTACTACATAAGTTTTCCTTGAACTTCTGAATATACGAAATAAGATGTAGCCAAGCGCTCAGCTGGCTTCAGAAACTGCTTCACACACAAAGTAGCTGACGACTTTTTCGCAACTAACCTGCTGGTCTTATAACACCGCGCAGAATGCGTGACGCCATTCCAAATTTGAATGCAAATCCCCTTTTAGACAAAAGCTCCAACCATTATTAAATCAAGTCTCTGTATAGTTCACTGCAATATTATATTCGTTGTGCTTACACACACAATACTTAAATCAGAAGCATACTTGATTTTAGTTCAATCGTTCCTCAGTGTAAAGATTTCAACTGACGTCAAGCTTACCGTACGTCATTTTGTCTTCTCTTATTCCTTCTTCTTCTCTTCTTTACTTAATATTGTAATGGAACAATAGAAAAACCCTTTTGTGACTGGCCTGCTATATATATATATATATATTTTATGTCCCTGGGCCAGTGCGTCAGTGGATCGGCAGTATTTTCTATCCTTTCAGTTTTAATTCAGTAAATCAGTAATTCTTTTGTACCGTCCCCATTATAATAAAACACCACTCGGGGGCACGGGTACAAAAGGAATGTATTTTAGCTGCAGAGTACACTTTGCCATACTTTTTATTATCTTTTCTTTTCTATGATGCAGAAGCAGCAGGATCGGCATGAAGAGCTTAATTTTAGTGTATAACAGCCACTGTGCATTTATTATTGTGCAACACATATTCTGTTGTATTATCATTGTATTGTATTACTCCTTTTTTGTCATAACATATCTCTCTGTAAAATTCCAGCTCCTCTCCCCAGGGGGAGCGCGTCGCTACATTAAGAGCACCACCTTTTTTTTCTTTTTCTTTTTCTAATTTTCCTGCCTGCAGTTTCAGTTTATTTGTTTTTCCTATCAAAGTGGATTTTTTCTACCGCGAATTTTGCCAGGAACAACCCTTTTGTTGCCGTAGGTTCTTTTACGTGCGCTAAGTGCATGCTGCACACGGGACCTCGGTTTATCGTCTCATCCGAATGACTAGCATCCTGAACTCAAACCACCACTCAACTGAGGTCTAGTGGAGGGGGAGAAAATACATGATTCAAACCAGTGCGCTCAGATTCTCTTGCTTCCTAAGTGGATGCGTTACCTGTATGTAGGCCATCACTCCGCATCACATATTGCAAATAGCAGACTTACTGAGTATGTGTATTTAAAATCCGAAAGCTGAACACTACTGAACAACTGTTAAAAGTAGTCATACCAAGCAACTGAAACGACGAACAGTTCATGGACATTTCACAACATGGTATCAGTATCAGTATCAGTAGCTCAAGGAGGCGTCACTGCGTTCGGTCAAATCCATATATGCTACACCACATCTGCCAAGCAGATGCCTGACCAGCAGCGTAACCCAACTGACGCCCTTAGGCCTCGAGAAAAACAAAAACCAAACATGGATTATTAAGAAACATTTCATTATGAAAAGATAAAACGTTTCCACTTGCCTTCAAACTATGTGCATTTTCGCAGAAATGTCCCTCTCAATTTTCAAAATATTGGAATACTGGTGTGCATATTAAGCTCTACAGTTGACGTCATTTACGTTTTGGCCATGGTTTCTTGTCAGGGAAATGGTTTGCAGAAAGAAACACGGGACGAATTGTACTGGTTTGAAAGTTTAAAGTAACAGCGTTGTAATTAGTTGTAGGTTATACTACATACTTTACAGAGTTGGCTGTTTTACAGTTCCCCAGTCTCTCTCAGGGAGGCGAAGTCTCTTACCACCAGTGACGACAGCAAAAAACCTGGATCAAGCACTTTTCCAGGCTCTCTGATGACAGGTGTGGCGGTGCTGCTGTGCTGTTCCAGCTGTTGACTAACAATTCTTGTCTTCGCGCGGTATATGGTACGTGCGGACTGAAAGGGAAGAACGCTGAGTTTTAAATTTTATTTATTTCCTTATTTTTGTTGGGTTGAAAAAAGCCCAATGATGACAAACTGGTATCACTCTGATATGTGTGTGTGTGTGTGTGTGTGTGTTAAGGAGCCCAAAATCTAATGAAAATAATTATGAGTCCGTCACATAGAGAGGTTCCAGATCACAAGCACACTCCACACAGTCATGGTTTTGCCTTTAGTTTTAACTGTGGACTCTGGCCCCGTCTTTTCTGCGGTTGGCCCATTTGCAAACTCTCCATTTTGAAAAAATATCCAGTGTGTTCAAATTCCTTTTGATTCCGTGGACGATATGAACAGTCTGGTCTCTTACAGCGGGTCCAGTTCTGAAGATGAAGGAGAAAGATCCAAATCGAAGAGTATGAAACGCTATGCGCAGAATAGACTCAATCGGACACACGATACAGAGGCGCCCGTGTTGAAACGATGCAGAGCAGACAATGCATCAAAAGAACATTGTCATGGGTGTGTTTCTTCTTGCTAGACTTGCCTGTGTGTCAGTAAGCGAGGGAGGGAGTGGGCGTGTGAAGGGTTTGTTACTAATTTTATCATTTGGTTTATTATATATGTATACGTCTATATATATAGATATAGAACACACACACGCACACACACACACACACACACGTGTACACACACACACACACATCTATATATATAATTATGTAAGTATACAGAGCTTAATTCCTGGAGCTGAATTTAGGATTGGAAAGTGGGACGGAATGAACGTTAATGTTGCAGTTTAGCATCCTGAATTCCTGGAGCTGAGTTTTGGATGCTATCGTGCAATTGATATATGTATATCTATTTATATGTATATTTATATAGATGTGTGTGTGGGTGTGGTGGGCATAGAAAATAAAAGTAGTTGTAAGACTAAGAGTGTTGGTTCATTCATCCATTCATTAAATTACCATTTTTTTCCCATCTTTTAGATGAGTGAAAGGGAACCATGGAAAAAGACGTGGAATGAAAAAAAAAGAAGAAATAAATGTGCAAGTGTTAAATAAACATGTGAACACTTACAAAGTCACTCTTTGTGTTATCACACGTATGCATATGTGATGGGAAGTCATACATGTATGATAATAACTCTCTTTCTGCCTTTGTTAAATTGTCATCCTTGTTTGTGACCTTTTAACCATAATGACAGTAAAAAGGGGGTGGAGTAAAACTAGAATGTAACACATGCACACAAACAAAAATGAGAAAAACAAAAACCAGCAACAAAAATGAATGAAGTCGAGTGAAAAAAACAACAACAAAAACAGAAGGGATAGAGACGGATACTTAAATTGCAAATATTGTTACACTTTGTATCCTTCCATTTTTATATAGCCTTCAAGTATTTGTGAGTAAGTGAGAGTTCCTTCACAGAATGATATGTTTGCTGCAGAGAGTATAAGAATTCATGCACAAAATCAAGGTTTCCCATATATATACTTTTCATTTTGAAAAAAATTAATGTTACACACAAGATATGCCCTTCAGTTCAAACTTCAGACACCAGTATCCATATTTTGCTTTCATTAAATCTCTGGGTTACTGTTGAACATGAAATCTTGTAAACAAGTAATGAGTACACCACAGAGTTGATAGGTAGCTAAATGTTAGACAGACATCAGACCTCAAATCTGAGGGTCTTAGGTTTGATCTGGCAAGGTCTGATGGGAAAATGGTGGATGTGTGGAATGAATGTATGAAACGGTGTATGTGATATATTTACATTTGTGTCTTCATTATATTCCTAATAGCTGTTGTTGTTTTTACGTTTGTGGTCTCCATGTTGTCACCTTGTCTATGTTGTGATAATGCACCTGACCTAATTTCTCTAGTAGGACATCATAAAGTTTTTCTTTTCTTTTCTTTTCTTTTCTTTTCTTATCTTATCTTCTCACCTCCCAGGTCAACAGATGTGCAGACTTGCTAGCCTATGAAAAGAGAATCTGAGTGTATGGCATCAGATCCCACAATTGCCATAATCCCCCCCCCCTCCCCTCCCTCCACCAGACCTTCACTGTTCTGGACACTAGTCATTTGAATAAGAAAGTAAACCAAGGTCCTGTGTAGAGCATGTACTTAGTGTACAAGAACCCATGGTAGCAAGAGAGTTGCCCCTGGCAGATTTTCATAGTAAAATCTACTCAAATATACATGTATACATGTGTCTGTACACTCTCTCTCTCTCTCTCTCTCTCTCTCTCTCTCTCTCTCTCTCTCTCTCTCTGTGTGTGTGTGTGTGTGTGTGTGTGTGCATGACCAAAGCCTGACTGAATGACAGGAAATGAATGATGAGTGCCTAAAAGGCTGCTCTCAGTCAGCACTGCCCAAGTTTGCAGCCTGTCTTGCAAATGACTGATTTGTAAAGCTTTTGTTTTAGAGGTTTGTCTCTGATTGAGGATAGGTGCTATATAAGTATCCATTATCCGTTAATAAAAAACAACAACCCAACAACAACAACAACAAAAAAAACAAACCAAAACAAAAACACCAAAACTTTTCAACACCAATCACACAAACAGAAAAATACTTTATGACTGAATAAGACATGAACAGAAAATACATATCAACACCAGCAAGACACAAAGGGAATTTACCTTTTGGTAAAGCTCTATAGCTTATATTTTCTTTGACTCCATTCTCCACTGAGCCAATCAGCTGTGAGAGGAATGCTTTGAATATCATTATGGAGAGTCTCCTCCTGCCTTAGGCCACTTTAGTGACTCTTGGCTAAATCTTTTTGGCTATAAAGTGGCATTAGGCCTGACTTTAGGTGGATATGGCTATTGGTCTCATTTCTGTTCTGTGTTGGTCAGAAGGAATGCGTTCCTCTGTCAGTCCAGTATCCTGCAGGATCTTGAGGTCTATCCTGGTGCAGCAGTACTCCCTCTTTGGGCCATATTTTTTCTTTCTTTGCATTCATGGGTCCTCTCAGACTCTTCTGCCCAGGGGGTGCCCATAGCCCCCCTAATCCCCACTACCCCACTGAACATGTGGTGCTCTTCATAGACATGTCCACTGTGAGCTGTGGAGCACACATGGACACACTCCATATGGTAGTCTTGGAGGAGTGCTATTGGCACAAAACATTCTTGAATTCAAAGTGGTTTTGTTCACAGACAACATGACAGTTGCTTGTTATGTAAAAAAGTGGATGAGGGAAGGGAGGTCACTTGGTGAAACCCTCTGTTGCCATGGCGGGGGCTTTGCTCTCTCAGTGATACACATAGCATGTGAGACACATAGCATGCAACATTTTGGCTAACATCCTCAGCAGGTCCAAGTGCCCTTAAGATGGAGCGGACCATTGACAAAGTCACCCCTCAGGAGTGTGGGAATTGAGGTTCCAGCTGATGGAGACTTTTGTGCCGTACCCTATTAGAACCACTTGGAGCACGGCCACATATGTCTTGCCAGTCTTTGACCAGGAAGTCTGGACAGTGGATGCTCTGTCCCTTGATTGGAGCAACCTGATCACTCAAGCGCTTATATAAGTGCTTTTCCTCCATTTCAAGTCTTGTCCAAGCTGGTTCAGAAGGCATGGCTGGAGCACCTCCCAGTCATTCTGATTGTGCCCAAGTGGCCGGTGCAGCCTTGGTACACATATCTTTTGTCTGCATTTTCTGACATCTGCCTGAAACTAAAACTGAGAGCGTATCAAGTGTGAGTCATTGCCACTTAGGTAGTGTTTCAACATTCTGTGCCTCTTCAGTATAATATGGAGGTAGCTTTTTGGCGTTCAAAGAACTTCTTCATCAAATTTTATCTCAGGGATTTCCATATGACCAGGGCTGATAGTGCCAAGAGGATTTCCTTTGTCATGGCTAGCACAGCTGTAATTAGGGCTCCCCATGTGAACCAATTAGGCAGTGGCCTCCACCTTTTCATTTGTATTTTGCTCCAGTTTGACATGGTGCAGTATATAACACCAAATTCAAATGCCCACACATCCTTGCCATCTGCTCTTGCTATTCTTATTGGCTGTTCAATGCTAAAGGCAGGGAATCAAGTTGATTGGTGACAGGCCTAGTGGAGGCATCTTAGTATTGCTTTGGCTGCAAAATTTGGCCAACATAGCAAACTGGTATGCCTAGTTTGCACCAGATTGACATGGTAAGTATATTTAAGCAAATAGGGAATTCAAACTCCCTGTCTCAACACCAGCATCAGTTTCAAGAAGGAGTCAGAGCATGCAGACATATCCTTATACACTACACCCCTTCTGCTGTAAAGAAAGAAAAGGTGCAGGTGCCTTAGACCTTTGCATAACCAACATGCTGATCAGGCTTTGAAATAAAAAAAGGAAAATGGAAATGAGTAGATAAATGATTATAATGATGATTAAAGGAAAATATATGTGAAAAGGAAAGATAAGTAGAAGGCAAAAGATTTGAATAAAAACATGAAAGAAAAAGGCCCATGCACAGTGAACCTGTACTTTGCACACCCTCACATGCATACACACCGACCCAAACATGCAAATGCACACTCCCAAACACACACACACACACACACACACACACACACACACACACACACATGCTCAACATATTTGCAACAATATGCAGTTTCACAGACATGAAGGGCCAACTCTCTAACAAACTAATGTATGCAGCAGACACACAGAGCTCTCATGACAGATATATATGCTCACACACTGCCACTGATTGCTGCAAGAGAGGTGGGAAAGATATGATGCCATGAGCATGGTGTCTACCATGTTGCTTAGTCTAATGTATTTGGGAAGACCCAAAGAGACCCTGTTCCATTTTTAAGAACTCTGCATTGTTGCTTTGGAAATGATGCCAGTATTAATTTGATTTACAAAGTATCATGCTGTATATTTCAAGTTACACTTACAGCTGCTCCCTCTCTCTATCATCCTTAATGTGAGGCAATCAGTGGTGTGAAAGCATTGTACCTGTTTTTTGAGGTACTCTTTTACTTTTCTTAGGATTCCAGATTTTCCCAGTTATAGACTGCTCGTTATTGTTTGTGCTTCCAGCAAGACTTTGACTGGCTCATTTTCCTGAAATGCCTGCATGTCCACGGCAGAACATCCATGTAAGCTTTTGCATCTGAAAGATGTGCATTGCCTCATGCCACACTGGACTCCCCATTCCACTTTCATTTTTTTGGAGGAGGTTCATTGAGTCAGTCAGGATGATGGCAAGTTGATTTCCAGGCGCACAAATAGATTACAGCCACTGGACAGCATGTGTCATAGCTTCAGCTTCTATTGTCAGGCTGGAGGTAGTGACTTTATTGTTTGTATACATCATTCTCTTCCCTGGCTGTTTTTCCATTTTGCTTTGCGGTGAATCCCCAACCAGACTGCTGTTTGGTGAGTGAACCATCTACAGGTATATATTAAATTATCCTCTTCTTTACTGTTTTCTTCTTTGAGTGGGTGAAATGGTTGTATTCAAGAAGCGTTGGATGTGTTCAGGGTTTCCTTCCCATTCTTTTGTTTCCTTCAGGTCTTGTTGCTGGCATACAAGCTGGATTATGTCTTCTACTTCTGCTTCTTCCATGCCATTTATGGCTACCTTTTAGTCCCTTAATGCAGCTTGTTTTGAGGGTTTTCTAATGCTTTGAAATAGGCATTAACCTGTTCTAACTTGTTTCTGGCCTGCATTAAAGGAAAGTCAAGTAGATATCATATGGTCTCAGTTGGAGTGTCTTTCGTTGTTCCGAGGATGGCACATTGCTTCATTTTTAATTCTTCTAATTTTAGAAGGCTGCTTGAGAAAGTTTGTTGGCCCCAGTCCATAGTCAGTCACACACTGAGAATGAGTGATTGGTACAGCTGGAAGAAGTAGAATTTTATGTAAAAAAAACAAAAACAACAACAACAACAACAACAAAAACCAACAAAAAAACGCTCTCCACTTGTCAGGGAATTTTAAGGAATCAGGGATGAAAAAAAAATCAATAAAAATAGAATAAAATTCTTGCACAAAAACTTTAGTAGGAGCTACTGAAAGAAAATGATGTTTTTTGTGAAGGAAAATGAATGAGGATTTTAAAATCTGGGCTATTTCATAAACTATTTTGTTTGTAGATAACTGATCAGGTATTTCAAAGTGAAGATAATGATTTGTGTGCAACAAAAAAGTATATTTCCACCACCATAGAACGACATCCAAAACGAAAACAAACAGAATACAGCTGGGAATGTCATGCTTGTCAGTTTACACCCGCAGATGAAAATGAAATGGATTATAATTATGTTTGTGATAACAACCACTTTTTGCAGACGTATTAGTGAATGACTGAATAAGACATGTAAGTGAATAACTGTCCTGACAATGACAAACATGGGTTCTGTCAACATTAAGGGTTAATCATATCCTCAGAAACTGTACAGTCAAGCTTTGTAACACCAAAGAACTTTCTCCTACTGAGGGAGAAGCTCTTTGATGACTCACTCAGTCCATGCTGCACGTGGGCTGACAAAAATAATCTGATGTATGTGCCAGTTTGCTTCCTCTGTGACCAAGTCTGTCTTCTAACTAGTGTCAAAAACCATGAAAAAATAACACATTTTTTGTGTCTTTTGCATCTTCATCTTCTGGGTTTCATGAAAATTGTGCATTGTCTGCTGTTGTCCAAACCAAGGCAGCGATCAGTGACAACAGTTCTCTGATGCCCATTGCCACGCCGACTTCCACACCCTCTGACTGGACTAGGACCTATCTCCTGTCCCTCTCCTTCCACCTCTCAAACTACACCACATATCCACCCGTATCTCTGTCTGACACTGTCACCTGCTCAAAACTGATGTCTGCTATGACAGATGAGGTTGACCAGTCATTGAATGGTGATATCAGTTTCAGAGAAGAGAGATACGTCTCTATCGTTATATCTGTCCATAATCATTTGCACAGCCTGCAAAGTTGTGTAAGTCTGCTAACTGAGACCACTAGTTAAAATGTTTAGGGTTTTTTTGCATGTGAGCCAAACCTCCTTTCCATGCTTGTTTCACATGGTCCAGTTAGCAATCATCAAAAAGAAAGGGGTCTTCCACCAGACATATGCTAATCTAAAATGTAGTATTTTTCTTTTCATTCCAGACACATCAAACCAAACATTTAGAGTATATTTTATGTTCATTGAACAAAACTTTGATGAAGGAAAAATCAGAATTGATGCAGTAAATCAGTGGATGTCTAATACTAATAGGCACTGTTTTTTATTTTATTTTATTTAATTTATTTATTTAAAAAAAAAAAAAAATTATGTGTTGTAGTGTATATGGATTTGAACGAACGCAGTGATGCCTCCTTGGGCTACTGATACTGATACTGATACTATGGCAATATTTTGTGCAGGACATGAACTGACGTCTTGTAAGCACTGAACAGGTTAAGACTGAAAGACCCATATTGCATTTTAGAACAGTGGTTTTAGTGTGTTTTCTGAAGGTCAGCATCATGTTGAACTAGGTTGCATAGCCTATCAGTTTTCTTGATCTGAATTCTGTTGAATGAGACAAATAGTAGTGATTTGCTCACAATTTGTTGTTGAGAGTGCATAGCAACGTTTGGGCTTTCACCAGATTGATGAAAGATCATCTGTCCTTGCACATATGGCGATTTTATACTGTTGTTTCCTGATAGCTGCACTTGTTTCTTGAGTATCTACAAACCCTTTCGTGTGGACATTTTAGAGGACAAGAGAGAGTGGAGATCTTTGTGACAGTCATAGAAAATTAAGTGCCTCACAATTCTGTTTCCACTTAACATGTTTTGGTTCTTGTATTATGACTTCGAACTGCTTTGTTTTCTTTATTCATTTTTGTTTGTTTCTTTGGATGAGGCTTTGTTTGACAGCACCATGTTTTTCAGTCCAGACTTTATGTCAGCATTCCACCATGGGAGCTGAATAATAATTTTTATTTACTTCTGGTTCAACATTGTTCTTTTATTTCTTTTACTTTTTATACTTCTGATGATGTTTGCCTCTTTTGTTTTCATACTGGAATAGATAATCAAGTTTCATACAAGGCTTATTTGATGGTTTCTGTAGACTTAACTACTGGGAGATGATCACTGCCATGATGTGGAGGTGTCTCCACACTCGTAAACCACTCTGAATTTTGAAGATGTTAGAGCAGTGTCAATCACACTTTAATTGTCTCCTTGTCTTGTTCCAGGGCGTGTTGGGGTTGTGGTTGCAAATGGGCTAAGAAGAATGTCTCCTATTATTCATTCAAAGGCAAATCCTGGTAGGTGGGTGTTCTGTTGTCCCGTAACCTTGATCTCGCACTTAGTTCCCCACAGATGTTAGAATCTCCATTTTGCGTTTATGTCTCAAGCAGTGCTTCTGGTCCCCACAATGCACTTTAGACAAAGTTTTGTTAAAAGCCACAGAACTGAGGTTTTTCTTTGTAGTGAGGGAGTATATTTAGTCACCCTGACAGAGCCTCCTATTTTGGAAGGGCAATGGATGTCTGTTTGAGTGGAGTATGTCAGTCTCAGTCACTCTAAGGCCAGATTGCATACAGTAAGTGATTGTCTTATCCAACAGCTATTCATCCCCTCAGTACTGTATGAAGCCATGGGATTGAGTATTTTAGTGTGGAAGGGGAAGGCAGGGAGGAAGGGTTGGTGTCCCTCTCAGTGTGTTACATTATGTAGAAAGCTGTACTTAGTTTATAAAGACAGTCCCTTTTGTGATGTTTGATTGTTGGCTGGGGTTTGGTTCTGTAACCTACATGTCTCCCATACATGTGTATGACTAAGTTGCATGTGACCAGTCCAGAGCAATTGCAGTTTGTGTGAGGTTTGATTTTTCTCAGTGATTTAAATCTAAAAATTATAATGAAAAAGAGAGAGAAAAAAACAACAACAAAAAAACGGAACAATTGTAAGGCTTTCTGAGAAACGAAACATCGCAATTGTGAAATGTTTTAGCCAATAAAAAGGTTTAAGCTAGTAAGAAATTGTGATAGTTAAAGAAAACAAGTCACATTCACACATCAACAGCTAACCACAAGAAACAAAAATTACAGGATACATGCACAATTAACACTGAAAAATCACTTTTGTCCTGATGCTTGCTCATGATGAACTCTGTCTAACACCAGCACTGATGTTCTTCCAACATACATACACAACCCCACAATTGCTCATTGACATACACTGACTGGGAAATACTGTATTGTGATTTATTGGCAGTGTTTTTGTTTTTGTTTTTTTAATGATATAGCTTGTTTTTGTTCACACAGTTAATATAGAATTTGCTTGTTTGTATTGACTTTTAGATGGCAGTGTGTTTGTGTTTGTGTGTGTGTGTGTGTGTGTGTGTGTGTGTGTGTGTGTGTGTGTGTGAAATTTTGGGGTATTTTGTGGATATTTTGGAAACTTGTCAGCTCACAGTCACAAAATGCTTCTTCAGGTTGAACATCTATGATTTATGGAGAAACATGAAACTATCCTATTTCACTATTGATTAAATCAGGAATTATGAGATTCTGGACAGACATCACCCAAATCAGAAAAATACTTAAGTAAAATGTATAATAATTTGTACGGATTGTGTGAAAAAAAAGGGGTCCTTTTACTTCACTGTAGCTTAATTGATTTAAGAAAAAATTCGGTTGGTACAGGATTTGATTGTGTCTGGGGATCACAGTCATTTGCCAGAGAAGAATTGCAAGATACCAATATTTGAAATTTGCGTGAATCACTGGAGCCTAGTACAGCTATATTTTTATGAAACCTTCAAAACTGATTTTGGAAAAGAGATATTTGGTGTCATATACTGTACCATGTCAAACTGATGCAAACTAGGCCTATCGGTTTGCTCTGCTTGGCCAAATTTCGCGTGGCTAACAGTGAAAAGACAAGCAGTCTTGGCCCGGTCCGCTCTCAGCCAATCAAACGCCTCTAAAAGCTATAAGCGCTGAACCATTCCTTTGGCCAAGGCTCTACATGCCATCTTGTCAGGTTTACGCTCTGTCTCGTCTTACGCTTTTTTTGGCTATTAAGCGTATTCATTTGGCCTTATTTTGCTGCATGCAGCTTGTCTGTATTGTATTCTTACATTCTGTGTACTCGATTCGACTCGGCACCCTCTTCTCTACCTCTAAGTCGATCCTGCCTTTCCTTTCTCTGTTGGGGGTCGGATTTTCGCTGGGTGCTTAAGCGCGGGTTCCATGCCTCGTGTGCCATACCACGAAGGCAGGGATCATGATGCTGGGACTGAGGCTCGGCAAGAGACTCTCCCAGGCCCGGAGCTCATGATTCCTCCCGATACGGACCACGGCAATGCGTCTTTAGACGCTGATCGCGGAGGCGACTTTCGTACCAGTAAAACGGTCATGAAGGGGACCTGGGGGAAAGAGGTACAAGCGTTGCCTCCCGAGGTGTCCCAGCGTGAGGCAGGGAGAAGGGGAAGTGGCAAGTCCTCTCCTGGCGGTGGGGACTCGCAGCTAGGCGCGAACTCCCAAGGGGAGGCCGCGCCTGGCCGTTACCCGGGTCCCCACTCGGAGACGGCCCTCACAGGCCCCATTGTTGTTCCCCCTCCTCCCTTCTCTGTTGACCCCCCTCCCCCACCTCCTTTTGGGGGGGAGAAAAATTTGGTTCCGGGGGGGGATCTCTACTTTGCCCACCCCGGGCCAAGCCACCCCAGTCTCCCCACGGGAGGGGATTCGGGGCATGTGGCAACCTGCTCTGCAGGTCTTTCCGCTATCCGGCCAGTCTCCCCTGCTGGGGGAGGCCCGCACGTGTCAGGCGGTTCTGGGCTGTCAGCCCGCTCGTCTTTGGGTGGGACTGACACCCAAGTCGGACCTGACCTCCCTCCGACTTGGCCAGGTTTTTCCCTTCATGGAGGTCAAGGCGCCAGTGACCCTTGGGGTTCGGGTCACAGTATGGCTGGTGCCCACGGGTGGTTACCCCCATTCTACCCATACTGGGGCGCACCTATGGTGCACGCTGGGTTGCCGGGAGTACCAAGGGCCAACCCCTTGTCCGCTTCCCACCGGACCCAACCCAGCACATCTCACAGGGTGACACACACAGCCACGACAAGTGGGATCGACTTCTTGTCAGTCAGGTCGAGCTCCTCGACCAATATTGCCACTCTGTCCACAAATCGGGCCTCTGTCAACCCACAGGTGACCTCCACGGTCACAACGGCCTCCTTGTCAGGACCGACGGCTGCTGAGGGGCCCTGCTCGGCCTGGGGGAGCCTGCAGTTCCCACCTACCCAGCCCTTGGTCCTACAGGGAGATGAGTGGGTGTTTGTCCCCTCACAGCACTCGTGGGTCCCTCTTGCATCCAGGGACGCTCTTTCTGAGAAGGTGTGGCACCCACCATCCCAAGCATGGTTGGACCTACGGTCCACACGCTCCCCACCCGCTTCAGGCGTCAAGGACATAACAGCGGCGGCCATGGTCCTGGCTCGGGATCGTCCCAGCTCATCCCGCTGGGCTGACCACAGCTCACAGGACGCCCCAGTGGGTACATCCACTTGGGATGGCACCCAGCAGGGGATGAACTGCGAACAAGAGTGGGAGCCCCTGTCTTCGGATGAGGACAAACAAGCAGATGAGCACTCTTCACCCACATCCCAGGGGGACAGATTGAGCCCGCGCCTCCCTAGGGACCAGCCTGAACCAAACTCAGACCCCAATAGGGTCACGTATGCCGAATCAGTCCCTCAGGCTACTTTGTTACCCTTGACCCTCCTTACGCCATGTGACTCTAACTCCAGAACCACAAAGCGACTCAGAGTGCCAGAAATGGTGCAGGAATGGCTTAATAAGCCAGCCCGCAATGTCAGGGGTGCTGCTTCCATCCCTCCTCCAGGCAGGGAGTCCCTCTCTGCCCCGGGCGCTTTTTCCCCGGGAAAGTTCCTTAAAGATTCCTCCAAGGGAGGGGTGTGGTCCTGGTACACACAGGACCACCCTGTCTACAGGGAAGCAGAGCCCTCCGCACAGGACAGGATGTTGGTCTCACAGCGCACCACCTTCCCCACTTCAGCTACCCTATCCTTTAAAACGTTAGCAGAGTGGGACAAATTGGCCCGCCGCTGCCTCCTCGAGGTTTCCATGGCTTATACCTTCTTCGACGCGTTCCTCCACAGGGCCAGTGAGCTGTGGGAACAGCGTCTGGTTAATCAGGACACGGGGTCTCCTTCCTCTGTCCCGCCTGGCCTCTTCACCGACCAGAGGTTAAACACTTTTGGCAATAGGGTAGCATCTGGTCTCACGGCAGCTGCAGACACAGCTACCAGCCTTCACTTCAATACTGTGCTAGCGCGGCGTGATGCCATTCTCCGCCTCTCTAACATTCCTGTGGAGGAGAGGGCTGCCCTGCGGTCCATCCCAGCACAGCAGCACTCCCTCTTCGGCCAGTATGCGCCCCATTTTGTCAGCCACAGGGCAGAGACAAACAGGGAGGTGGCCTCATATTTGGCCCACACCTCCCAGGGGCTCCAGGGTTCCATGCCATTGAAGAGACCGGCCACCAGGGCCCCTCCATATACCACGCTGCCTAAGTCAAAGCGGCGTGTGCAGAATCAGCGGCAGAGGAATAAACCACCTTATGTCCGTCCAAGCCGACTGGCCATGCCCAAGGCCAGAAGGCAGCACCCCCAATGACTGGGCCCCGATTCAGCACCGCCAGTCGTTCGGCCCCTCCAAGTAGGAAACTTGTCCCGGCATGCACATCAGTGGCGTGCTCTGGGACTCAACGATGGGATTGTATCGGTGCTAGAGTTGGGGTACATGCTGCCTTGGGCGGAGGTCCGCCCCCCTCTAAGATCCACTCCTCCTCCTTATGTGCCCAGCTCGACAGAGCAGGAGAGCGTCTTAGAGAAAGAGATATCGCACCTACTCCTCATAGGGGCAATATCTCAACTCTCGGACCCGGGCCCCAGTTTTTACGGCCGGTTGTTCGTGATTCCAAAGGTCTCAGGAGGGTGGAGACCAGTTTTGGACTTGTCAACAAATTCCTCCCCAAAATCAAATTCAAGATGGACACACAGGCACAGATTCGGGAGACCATCCAACAAGGCGATTGGGCTACCTCTATCGATCTGAAAGATGCTTATTTTCATATTCTCATCCATTCGGCATCCTGTCGGTACCTGAGGTTCGTGTGGAGGGACAAGGTGTTCCAGTTCCCGGCCCTCCCATTTGGTCTGTCCCTTGCCCCTTTCCTGTTTACCAAGGTGGTGCGGGAATTGGTGTCCATCGTCCGCTCGGAATCCATTCGTCTCTGTGTGTACCTGGACGACTGGCTTATCCTGGCCCAGTCGCAGGCCCTGTGCCAGAGTCATACGGCCAGACTTCTAGACCTTTGCTCCCAACTGGGCTTCCTCATGAACCAGGAGAAATGCGATCTGTCCCCAAGTCAGTCCTTCGACTTCTTAGGGATGAGATTAGACACGCAGTCCATGATAGTCTCTCCGATGCCAGATCGCTGGGACCGTCTGGCAGGCCTCATCAGCCACTTGCGCCGTTCCTCCCAAGCAACAGCGCGGACACTTTCTTCCCTCCTGGGCATGATGGAGTCCATGGCACCTCTCATTCCCCTGGGCAGGGTTCTCAAGTGCCCTCTTCAGAGGGCACTGAGGTTACGGTGGTCCCAGAGCACTCAGCCATGGGATACCCAGATATGTCTGGGCGAGTGGTTCCTCGAGGTGACATCAGAGTGGTTAATCACCCCTCTTCGGACACAGGGGGTGCCCATAGCCCCACCTACTCTTCAGGTGGCACTCTTCACAGACGCCTCCTCCCTGGGCTGGGGAGCCCACATGGACTCACTCCATGCAGCAGGGACTTGGTCCCCGGAGGAGCGCCTATGCCACATCAATGTGCTGGAACTGGAGGCAGTTCGCAGGGCTCTCCTGCACTTCATGAGGGAGGCCACTGGCAAGACCATCCGCTTGTTCACCGACAAGACGACGGTCACATGTTATGTGAACAAAGGGGGGGAGCGCACTTGACAGACCTCTCCCTGCAGACCGAGGCTCTCCTCCGTTGGTGCCACAGCAAGGGCATTGCACTTTCAGCGAGACACTTAGCAGGAAAAGCCAACATCTTGTCAGATGCTCTCAGCAGGTCCAAGAGTGTCATCCGCACAGAGTGGACCCTGGACAAGGACACCCTTCAGGGGGTGTGGGAACGGTGGTTTCGGCCGATGGTGGACCTTTTTGCTACAAAGTTCAACAAGAGGCTTCCCACTTATGTCTCTCCGGTCGCCGATCCAGAAGCGTGGGCAGTGGATGCTCTCTCTCTAGACTGGAGCAGTCTGATTGCCTCCGTGTTTCCTCCCTTTCCAATTCTGTCCATGGTGATATGGAAAGACAGATTGGAACGCCCGCAGCTGATCCTCATTGCGCCGAAATGGCCAGCCCAGCCCTGGTTTCCGGACCTTCAGTCCCTGACACATGGTTCACCCCTGGAACTCGAAACCAAATCTCATCTGCTGAGGCAGCCTCGCTCAGGCACTCCTCATTCCAATCCTCAACTGCTCCACCTGCACGCATGGCTGCTGTGTGGTCGGAACTGTCAGCATCACCATTGAAGTCTTCGACCCCTCGGTCAGCCTCTGTGTCGGCTGCGCTGACCCAGGGGGTGCCTCCTCTGACCTCCTGTCCATAGTCACCAGAGCAAGGAGGCAGGGAACAGAGACTTTGTATGACTTTCGCTGGAAGAAATGGTTGCAGTGGTGTACAGCTCAGGACATTCCCCCTACTAACCCTACGAGCATGCAGCTGGCCAACTTTCTGGCTCACTGCTCCTCGGTTCTCATCCTGTCTGCCAGTTCTGTGTGAGGGTACAGGTCTGCCATCTGTACCACAATCAAACAGCAAGGTGGTCCCGCCTTTGAAGCGGATTTCCTGCTCAGAGAGGTGGCTAGGGGTGCCCCTCTGAAGGAAGCTAGAAACCCCAGAAGAGTGCCCCTCTGGGACTTGTTCCTGGTGCTGGATTTCATTCGAAAACAGCCCTTCGAGCCATTGGGGACTATTCCTTTCGACTTGCTCACCCTCAAGACGACTTTCCTTCTGTTGCTGGCCACTGGCCGTCGTAGAAGCGAGATTTATGGTCTTAGTGGAATGCCACAAGATCTGGCCTTCCACAGAGATGGTTCCATCACTATTTGTTTCCTTCCAGAGTTTCTGGCTAAGAACCAAGACCCTGAGGTCCCTTCCCCCTATCTGAGGGTCAGACCTTTGTCTGATATTCTTGCCCAAGATGATGAGGATAGGCATCTCTGACCTGTTCGGTGTCTCAAATACTATTGGAATAGGTCTCACCATAGGCGTTCTTCTCAGAGGCGTCTGCTCATCTCCCTCAATGAGAATTACAAGAAAGACATCGCTGCAGGCACCATTTCCTGCTGGGTTTCCCAAGTCATTCATAGAGCCTACTCTCATGCACACAGGGATATCAGCTGTCTTCATCCCAGAGCACACGAAGTGCGGGCCATAGCTACTTTGGCTGCTTTCCAGCACTCAGTGCCACCGTAGCATGTCTTGGAGGCAGCCTTCTGGCGGTCTGAGAATCCCTTCATCAACTTCTACCTCAGGAATTTCCGTATGACCAGGGCTGACGGTTCCAAGGGGATTTCCTTTGTCGCGGTTAACACTGCCGTCTCGGTTACAAGGGCTCCCCAAACGAACCAGTAGGCGTTGCCCTCCTCCATTTGCTTTAAATTCTGCATCAGTTTGACATGGTACAGTATATGACACCAAAAGGAGGAGTTTGTATTATACTCCATGTTTGGTGTTACATATACTTAACATGTCAAACTCGAATGCCTGTCCGTCCGTCCCTGCGTCTCCGCCATGGTTCTCATGGGGCATTTTCTTCGATGGCCACGGAATAATTCAGCGCTTATAGCTTTTAGAGGTGTTTGATTGGCTGAGAGTGGACTGGGCCAAGACTGCTCATCTTTTCCCTGTTAGCCGCGTGAAATTTGGCCAAGCAGAGCAAACCAATAGGCCTAGTTTGCATCAGTTTGACATGGAAAGTATATGTAACACCAAACATGGAGTATAATACAAACTCCTCCTTTTTTTCACATACCAGATACCTCACATGTATATTTCAGCTTAGATGAAGTAATCAAAAGTTACCAACTGAAGTTGGAAGGCATCATAAAATTCAACAGGAAATGTGCATTTGCTGTTAACTGTGAAAGGAGTGTGATTGTAGATTAATTTCGTTTTGTAATAGATTGTCAAAAATCTGATGATTTTACTCTTAGAAATAAGTCTATTCTTAAAAGTACATGAAACCAACATCTGTTTTTTATTTTGGTAATTCATTCAAAAGAGGTGATGGGGTGTTAAAAGTTGAGAAATTTTATTATGAAAGGAAAGACTGATACGTGACATGATCTTGCCTTTATTGTATCATAAGTTTCATGTGTTTGAATGACTTCAAATCTTTTAGGTATCTGCTTTCTAAATCACCAAATGCACAGTTCCTTAGTTTCAATTTTAATGTTTCCTATACCGAAAGCAATGCATATGTTGCTAATATGTATCTTCCATGCCCCAGCTTGGGTCAGAGGATTAGATTGACTTGATTCTTCATTCTTATGAGAGAGAGCATGGGATGTGTGTGTGTGTGTGTGTGTGTGTGTGATCCCTCTCCACTGGATAGTCTTTTTTTTTTTTTTTAGTCTGTCGATACTGGAGTGGTACTACTGGAATATAAAAACAGCAATGCTGCACTTGACATTATTTGATTTTCCAATAAGGTACAAGGATGGAACCTGGAAACTGCATTTGTGTATCGATATTTAGTTACCTCAGTTCCTAGTTACAGTGACTATAAACAATTGGAATCTGCTATAAGTTTTACGAAGTCATCACCTTTGGCACATAACTATGACAGGTAAATTGAAAAATGAAATGCCAGTATGTACATGTGTAATTAAGCTTAAATTGCATGTAATGACAGATCAGAAACAAAATTTTGGGGCAAAAGTTATAGTATAAATGTATCAACTTCTTCTTCATCCTTGTTCGCCTCCCATTAGATGAGCAGCCCGGTGTCCTCGATGAAGGCTGCCGTCCGTCGCAGCTCCTCCAGGGTGCCGTACAGTTTGGCTTCCACTGCTGTCTGTGTTGGCCAGTACTTCCTCCTGTATGCTGCATGCGTCCTACAGTCTTGAAGGATGTGGTCGGTTGTCATTGGTCCCTCACCACAAGTGCACTCTCCACTCTGTCCAGTGCCAAATTTTGTGTGCATGTGGTAGAGCAGGCGGTTGTGTCCAGTCCTCAGGCGGAAGATCTTGACCTGTTCCAGTCGTTCCAGCAAATGGTATCTGTCTTCTGGGTTATATTTTGGGTCCTGGAGGCGCCACTTTATTCCTTGCTGTGCCTTGATGATTGTCTTGATTTCATCGTATGACACCAGTTTGTTGGCCTGCTCCTTCTGTGCACCATCTTGCCAGAATGTCAGCATTTTCGTTGCCTCTGATGCCACAGTGTCCTGGTACCCATTGTATCACCACTGTCTCCACTCTGGCACTCAGGGCAAAAAGGGCTGAAGTGAGATGGTTCTGTTCTTTGGAGCGGGAGTTCTTGAGGGCTTGGAGCACAGAGAGAGTGTCTGAGAACACCACCACCTGCCCTGTTGTTCTTGTGGAGTTCTGCGAGATTGTTCTGGCTGCCTCACAGAGGGCTTCTCACTCAGCTCAGAAGTTGGTGGAGTATTTTCCTGTTGGGATTGCAATTTCTTCATCTCTGTCTTTGTATCGGAGGAAGATTCCAGCTCTACCATCCCTCGTTGCTTCTGTGGCGGAGCCATCTGTAAAGACATGGGTCCAGTCTTCCTGGGGGTACTGGTTGCAGATGTACTCCAGGGCCAGGGCCTTCCTTTGGGTGTCTGACTGTGTTCCTCTCTTCTCCATTCCGGGAATGCTGGTGATGACTGTTGGGAACACCTGCCTCTTCCAGATGGGTGGGTGACATTTGCCAGGATAGGCTTTGCTTCGTGTTCCATCAAGACTGGGGTTTGTCATTCAAGGCATCTTGACTGATGGATGAAGCTGCCTCTTTTCAGCCGGCTCTTGGTGGGTCTCCTCATTCTGTTGTTCATTGGATGGTTTTCAAGGCGTTTGAATTTTGTTGCCTGGATGAGGATCTTTGTGTCCCTTCTGTCCTCCAATGCCCAGTGGTCTCCTCCATCTTCAGGATTGGGGTGGATCTCATGGCGCCAGTTATGACACGCTGAGCTTGGTTCTGTATCTTGTTGAGATGGTCGAGGTTAGACTTTGCAGCTGATGCCTATGCTGATGTCCCGTACTCAACTACAGGTTGGACTCTCACCGTATGGAATTTCTTAAGGATACGTTCATCAGTCCCCCAGTCCGTCCCTGCAAGTTTCTTCATGATCGCCAGTCTCAGCTTGGCCCTGCTACAGCATCTGGTGATCTGCTGTTTCCAAGTAAGCCTGTGGTCAAAGGTCACTCCCAGGTTGGTAGGTGTGGGTTCCTCTGCAAGCCTTTGGTTGTTCACTGTCAGTTTCGCCTCTTGCTTCTTGCTGGATAGGCTGAAGACTGTCTAGGTTGTTTTGCTTGAGTTGACAGAGACAAACCATTCCTTGGTCCAGTTGCTGATCTTGTTGAGCGCAGTCTGGAGGCATACCTGTGCTGTAGTGGTGTCCTGTTCAGAGCACCAGTCATTCTTTTTTTTATTTTTTTTTTAGTCTGTTGATACTGGAGTGGCACTATTGGAATATAAAAACAGCAATGTTGCACTTGACATTATTTGATTTTCCAATGAGGTACAAGGATGGAACCTGGAAACTGCATTTGTGTATCGATATTTAGTTACCTCAGTTCCTAGTTACAGTGACTATAAACGATTGGAATCTGCTATAAGTTTTACGAAGTCATCACCTTTGGCACATAACTATGACAGGTAAATTGAAAAATAAAATGCCAATATGCACATGTGTAATTTAGCTTAAATTGCAAGTAATGACAGATCAGAAACAAAATTTTGGGGCAAAAGTTATAGTATAAATGTATCAACTATTTTCTCTCTCTCTCTTTCTCTCTCACAGATATATGTATGTATTTATATATATATGGAAAAGACTTAATCCTTTATCATATTTTTTTTTTTTTTAATTTACAGGTAAGATACTTGGGTGAATAATTATATTTAGAGGCTTTTTAACAAACAAAAAATTGCAGCTCTGTAGAAATATGGAAAATTATGCTTCATGTATGCATGTGTTTTGGGCACTTTGTATTCCACTTTATAAATATGATAGAAAATAAAAAGAAGGTTGTATAAACATTTGAGACACTAATGTATTCAGTTTTCTTCTTTTTCTTTGTTCTCGGGCTGCAACTCCCATGTTCACTCGTATGTACACGAGTGGGCTTTTACATGTATGACTGTTTTTATCCTGCCATGCAGGCAGCCATATTCCGTTTTCGGGGGTGTGTATGATGGATATATTCTTATTTCCATAACCCACCGAACACTGACATGGATTACAGGATCTTAAACTTGTGTATTTGATCTTCTGCTTGCATATACACACGAAGGGGGTTTAGGCACAAGCAGGTCCGCACATATGTTGATCTGCGAGATAGGAAAAATCTCCACCCTTTAACCACCAGGCGGCATTACCGAGATTCAAACCCGGGACACTCAGATTGAAAGTCCAGTGCTTTAGCCATTTGTCTATTGCGCCCGCTATTCAGTTTTCAATTGTCCTGTCACAAAACAAGCATCTCAGATAGTCCAGAAAACATGATTGTCTTTTAGCTGTATTGATCCAGCTGCAGACTGCCTGTAGGAGTCAAACCAGGCATCCAGTATTTCTATTTTCATTTATATTGTTTTCTTGGAAACTGCCACAGAGGTTATGTTGGAATCTTTTACCATTGTGTCTAGATTAGTTAATGGATGCATCTGAATTGCTGTTAGGCTGTGCATGTGATAATTAAGTTTTGACAGTTGTTTAAGGAGAAGGGGACTAGTTTGAACTTTTGTTTTATTCCTTCAATGCTTGTATGTGTCACTGTATTATCTTTGAATACTTCCTTAGAAATTCATTATTTGTGGGCATTATGTTTAACTCCCATGTTATTTCATTGGTTTACAGTAAGTTTAATCACATATTCATTACCATTTTTACTTTTTTGTTTGCTTTTTTACATAATTACTTTTTATGGAGGCCCTTGAAGGTGACCAGCAGCATATTCCAACGCACATGTTAGGTCTTGAATGCATGCATATGTAATTGAGTACCTATTGGAGTGGATTTTTTCTACGGACTTTTGCAACTGGACAACACTGTTGTAGTCTTAGGGTTCTTTTCAGTGTGCCAAGTGCGTGTTGCACAAAGGATCTCAGTTTATGTCTCATCTGAATGACTAGTTGCTCAGTTTGATTTTCCATTTGAATCTGAGAGAAAGGGTGAGACTGGAATTTTAATCCAGAGCTTCACATACCTGTACTGGCAGCTAAACGCCTGGATCATCTACCACCTTCCTCCAAATAAAAGGCAAAATATGTTAATTAGTGATACCTTTATGCTTTGCCAACAGGATCACAAGTAGCCTACCCTTACCTACTGCCATCTTGGGCATGTTTGGAGACAGGCAGAGAGACAAAGAAGATGATCCAAAACAACATGGGGGGAGAGTTCGCAGTTTCCCACATGTTGAGGGTAATTGGGCATCCTTTGTCTATATTCCAGGTAAAATGGACTTGATTGAGTGTATGCTTGTTGTGTTATATGTCAATACGTAAGTCATGTGTGTGTGTTTGTGTGTGTATTTGACTGGTAATTTGGTATTTATGAAATTAATATACATGTAGTTGACTTTTTTTTTTGCTGCCCCATCATCTGCACCATTCCAGTGGCCATCACTCCCATGCCGCTCATTTAGATTCTCCCACACACAGCCACACCCAGGTTCATCCGTCACAGTTCCAGCATCCGCAGTCCACAGGGAACCATTGATGTTAGGTCGCCAGGAGGCCACACACCAGAGGAGACCCTGCACTGCTGCTGAGTCACTTCGGTGGTGTTCAGTGGTGCCTGTTCTGATTCAACGTATTCAGGACACCACCTACTAAGCCCCCTACTAACGACAATAATGGCTTAGTCGCAGAGCCAGACTGAGTGAGCGTCCCTCCCAGAGTGGAGACTGCCACCACGTCCCTCAAATGACAGCCCCCCATGAATCTGCTGACACTGAAGACATTGACAGGACTCACCCCAAGCACAGAAGTGGAGGGGCATTGAAACTGAGGTCACCATGAGAGCAGGGCATGAAAGGCCACAGTCTTTGAGACTGTTTTGTTTATATTGATGGTGATGAAGGACAATGATCTGGGAGATCAAAAAAATCTCCACCCTTTACCCACCAGATGCCATTACCAAAATTCAATCCCAGGACCCTCTGATTAAGTCCAATGCTTTAATCACTCAGTTATTATGCCTGTCTTTGACCAGTCGTTTTATACCACTCTGTCAGTCATTGTCACTCATGCAAAACTGATGCCTGACTGGATGGACTGAGCAAAGTGTTTAGTATTACTGTCAGTTTCGTCACTGTCATTTTCATCACCTTCAAGTTGAAACCAATTATCACATTAGATAGATGTATCTCTCATCGTTATCACCGTACATGAACCTGATGATAGGTACCTTTGTCTTTGCTGGACAAAGTTTCCAACCCACTTAATGCATGCTGTAGTCCAGTTAGATTATTATTGACAAGAATGGTGTCCTCCACCTGATGTAAGCTCATTTAAATAGTATGAGGGCCCTTCAATAAATGATGCAATAGGGAAGAACTATCATCACAATGATCATTATCATGTCACAGCAATGTCATAATAGGTAAAAAGCTAAATTTCATTCTGCTTTAAAAAAAAAATGCTCAGGAAGGCAAAATGTCAGGTAAGGGTTAAAGTCCCCTTGGGGCTGAAACTGAGGTGAGTCAGCAGGATTTTCCAGCTATTATGCTGTACGATTTTCATCAGGGAAAGAGTAATTAGCAATGCTTCCAAAGTTTGTTGGATTGTTCTGGGAAGCAAGCACCATCACAGACCACAGTCTTTAGGTGGTACGTGCAGTTTCGACATGGAAGACCTACCCTGAAAAGTGATGACCGTTGTGGCTAACCCATAACAGTGGTAACCAACCAAATTTTGCATGTGTGTGTGTGTGCATGTGCATATTTGTTGGTGGGTGAGAGAGAGAGAGAGAGAGAGAGAGAGAGTTGTGCTATGGTGTCTGAAGTTTGTATAAACTGATTTATTATTTTGTCATTTTTAGTCAGTGAGGTTTTTGTACATGTAAAGCGCTTTGAACTCTGAGAGGAAGCACTGAATAAGTGCTCATTATGATTATTATCATTATTAGTATTATAATACAAAAACACACTAAACCTACAACACATTTATTCAAAGCATCTGAATTTCATGTTGTTAAGATATATTATTCTTTTTGTTATGTATAGTGTCTGCAGATGAACGGCTGAATTCCTTTGCTGACAAACTGTTGACAGTCCTGCAGCCTTTGAACTTTGAACGTATGGATGACCTTCACATCAGTTTGTCAAGAACAGTGTGTATCCGTCACCACTGGATTTCTCCTCTGACAGAATCGTTGAAAGAGAAATTTCAGCAGCTGCACAGGTAAATAAACTAATATTGTGATGGATGATGGATCATCTTTAACAGTACCTCACTGCAGGCAACAGTTCTCAAGATCCAAGGATTTTGATACAGTAAGTTCTGGTGAGCATAGGAAATGGAATGCCCCAGTGTTTACATGAAAATTTCAACATGGCCCATGGAATATTAACAAGACACTCCAAAACTCAATGAAACACAAGGTTATACTTGTACAGGAAGGAATGGGGAACAAACACTCATGTATCAGAGAAATCCCATGATGTGGAAGATTGTACACAAGTTTTGGGAAGCTGCAACATGCCTACTTGTCTTGGAGACTTTTTCTGCAGTTGCGAACAATGATCACAAGCTAGATAAGATCCTAACAGATGAAATGGCAGTTACTTACTTTTCTAATACCTCCTTTGTGGAGAACCTAAAAAAAACAGCTGAGCACCTGGGCTGGGTTGCACTAAGCAAACTTAGTGCTGCTAAGATCTCTTGTGCCACCTGACCGTACTGGATTTAGTTTAGTTATTGTTTGTTTTCCAGATCAAGCCATTTCCATTTGCAATACCTTTCCACTTTCAGTTCTTGGTTTAAACAGCTGAAAAGACAGGTAGAACTGACAGCTGGTGAGACATGCTGGAACAGCATGGCATTAAATAGGTTTTGAACCAGTTTTGAGGGGTGCCTTGCTCAGAACTACTAGTAAGATAGCATGATGGGTCTATCTTGTTTTTGAGAATACAGACAGTTTTTATTGTTGTCAAATGCACAGTGGAAACAAGGAAGGTGAATCAGACATTTTCTTTAGGCAAGAACTTAACTCTATGGAGACGTAGTTAAATAGTTCATGTTGTTTTGCTGCGACATGCTAGTTTGGTCATATTTGAAAAATTCAACACATTTTCACACAGACATACAAATTATATATCACTAGAAAGTTTACTATCTATTCTTTTAAGATTTTAAAACAGTTTTTTCATTACATGCAGCTAAATATTTTAAAAATATTTTAAGTTATGTCACTAAATACTGAAAAACAGAAAAAATTGAAAAATAGGTATACTGTACTCACCAGGCATGTCATATCCATCAGCTAATCCACACAGAAGAATAAGATGAATTTTTCACACAGTAAAGTTCCCTGATTCTCATGAATCAGTTTGAAGTCATATGTTGCACAACAAACTGTTAATAAAAATAAAATAAAAGATCACAACACTGGAAACACAGAAAACGCAAAACCCTACAAAACCATCACCTGAAAAAACCCACAAAACCTATGTACACATTTCTGCTGCAGCTAAATCATTACTTGCTGTAGTCCTTGCCTGTGTGAAACACTTCAAAGCATGGAACAGCACAGAGGGGCACTTTACACTGTTTGCACATGATTGTGGTGGACTTATTGGCGTTTTTCAGTTGTGCTTTCAGTTTGGCATAACATGCCTTGCACCCTCTCTGTGTTTTCCTGTTCTGCTGCTCCTTCGTGGGTGGAATGTTAGCAGGCCAGTGACTGCCTGGCCTCAGTCTCCCCATGTCTGCTCCTGTGTCTGGCAGATCTCCTGCTTATGCATGTAAAGTGTTTTGAATTTCTGTAACAGACAATGCTGTCAGAAGAAAAGAAAAGCTTTTGCATGTATTGCAAAAAAAGGGGCAAAAAACAAATGCAAAATAAACATCAGTAATATTACACAGCATATACACATGCATTATAATTCAGGAGTGACAGTATGAATAACACACATGCGCAAACACGCCCATGCATAATACACAGACACACCCATTGCACACACACACCCACACAATTTAATAAGGGCACACACAGAAAATTATAATTTTACATTAATCTATACAAATTATTCATTAAAAATGATAAAAATCAACATTATTTACACAAGAAATAAATTAGCAACAATATCAAATTGTAAACACACTCACCTCCAGCACTTGATCAAAGACGGGGTGAATCTTGTACAATGGGTCATATCCATCTTACCCTCTTGAGTTGTTATTGTCATTCAAGTGAAAGAAGGCAAGAATTGAGTGAAAACACTTGCGTTTCAGCAGGTGTGAGGCAAACTCAGTTTGCAGAGAAGGATCGGTCGACCAGTAGTCAGTGATTTTCGGGTTTTTTTTTTTTTTATCAGTCCCATGTGTATGAGTATGGCAACAAAACGTGTCATCTCGTCAGTTGTCACTAGCTTCCGAGTTCTAAAAATTGAACATGGTGTTGGAGTTCCATCGGATCTTACGCTTCAGCACATCGTTCAGTGAGTTAACATTTTGGCCGCTGATGTTGCTTTTTGGCACCCGCTAGGGAGGCCGCTGATGTCACCAAAAGGCAACCAAAACAGGGTAGGTCATTCACAAACCAACCACTCTTATTTTGGAGAGGTTTGAAAGGCCATATTTTGTGCATGTGACCAGGGGAATCCCCTTCTGTCGATCGATGCCATCTTTTCAGTACTTCTGCAAGTTTTTGAGTGAATTTATTATAGTTTTATCCACAACTTCGATCTTTTCATTTTCCAAAATGGCTGTATCGACGAGCAGACAATGCTACTTCACAACTGAGCAAGTTATAGAGCAACTGAGACTGCAGCCAGGCCAGCAAAATGAAGATTCGGGCGAAGAATTCCCGTATGATGATGAAGAAGTTTCACTGTCTGAGGGGGAGAGTGATAGTGGTGGTGACTGGGCACCGAGCCAAGTACCAAGTTGCGAGCGTACGGGGCATGGCCAGACGAGTGGAGCACATGTTCCTGCTAAGGCCACCACGTCGGCAGCTGTGAGTGACTGACAGCGAAGGGGAAGAGTGTGTTACTCAAGTCGCTGTGTCTGTTTCACATCGGAGACCAACAACACAGCGTGGCCGTACGTAGTACTCGGTCAGGAGAAATGGTCCACCTTTCACCCCCCCCCTAATAAATTTGTCATATGTATTTTTTGGTGCTTTAGAGCGTATAGATCACGAAAAATCATGTTAACATAAAAAATCTTGGGACTCACTGCCCCTTCTGGCTTAATTTTGAAGGGTACCCATCTCAGGTGCCACGGCTGCTTTTCGTCAGTCCAAAACCTTCCATAAGTTTGGTGATCACCCGTGTCTTTGTTATTTGAGCTACAAGAATTCCCTTTATGTTTTTGTTGACAGTAATGCCTTCTGCACGATACGCCATAATCAGAACGACAATATATGCAATAAAGTGGCCACAGTGAAGTTACATGTGTACCCACCGTCTGTCACATGTTGCGAACTGTGAATTTGCCTAAATGTTTGCAAGAAACGGTCTCTCTCGAAAACTGTGCAACTTATTAGAAACAAAGTACACAACAGTTTCAAAGAACAGTCTCTTGTGATTCTTTTGAGCTAAGACACATCACCATGGGCCTATTCTGCTGTCCTCTGCCGCTTGTTTATCTCCCCTACCCCCTATTTGGCTTCAACGCCAATTTAATTCTTTACAAATTCATATTGGTCTATTTATTGAAAAAAAAACGTTTATGTGCACTTTCCAAGTGTGAGCACATGGGTGTGTGTGTGTGTGTGTGTGTGTGTGTGTGTGTGTGTGTGTGTGTGTGTGTGTGCTGTCCTCTGTCACCGGTTTATCTCCCCTACCCCCTATCTCATCATTCTGAGTCGCTTCCCTCAGCATAAGTAGAAAGCGACTCTTCTGATACGTAGGATATGACAGCTTCTTCTTCGTCGTCAATCTGGAAAGTCCACAAGGAAGTCAACCATATCTGCGGGCAGGGTGACGTCTTCTGCTGACCACATTGGTTCCCAGGTGCCATCAACGTCGATCCATCCATGTCCATTGCTTGCTGCTGGAACATCAGAAATGGGTTCGAGAGCCCTTTTCCAAATGGCAACTTGATAGTTGCTCCGTTTGATGTGCTCTTGAAGAGTTTGTTTGCACGGAGGCATGCTTGCCATGTCAACGTTGTGGTTTGCATTCAATGGCTCATCTCCACATATCTCCTTGAGTAGCTGGTGTCGGAGGTCATTGACACTGGTGAAACGATGTCTGCCGTACACAGGTGAAGGTCTCAAGATCGGCTTTGACTTCTTCAGCAATGGCCCATATATCTCCAAGGCGGGCAGTTGTTTCCACAAATCTTGGATTCTGCTGAAGAACTTTGATGGGTTTTATTTGAACACACTTGTGTCGCAGCCGGTATAAGCATGAAGAGCCAGGAATGCGGTGCAGTGCTGTTGCCTGTATGCTTTTGCGATGTCAGTGACGTTGATGATCCGCTGTTTGTGCCCCATTCCTGTGTCGAACAGAATCACCACGTCCTTCAGCTGCAGAGCGAAGTGCAGGAGAATGAAGAACATGTCTGAGTCGGGACTCTTGACGCGGACGAACCTGTAGCCATTCCGTTCAGCGTATGCACAGTAGAGGGCAACTCTAGAATCCGTCTCTTCTTGTGTGGATTTGAGCGTTGCGATTGGCATCCTTGTTGTCTTCAGCTCATCTGCCGATTGCAGCAGGAAGGTTTCTCCCTCACATATCAACATGACTTTTCTGTCCCTTGAATTTTGGCGCATTCTCATCTTTGCTCCAAACGTCGAGTAATACTTGGGTGAGCTGCTTCTTATTTTCGTTGTGCTTTCTCCTTTCACGATGATCTTATCGCCAGTGCCTCTCCTTTTCCTTTCCATCGCTTTGATTGAGTACGTTTTGTACATGTCTGTACTGAACACCACGTCTGTTCCCTTTGGCAGCATGTCAAATATCTTCTGGTTGATCTCCCTGAAATTGGAAGGAAGCTGTTGCAAGCAGTGAAACACTGAATTGCCATCAATCACAACCAGCGTCGCATCATGGGGATGTAGAGCGGCATCTTCCATATCTTTGGTAAGGTAGTTGAACCCTTTTGCTTTGTTGGTCTTGGCAAGGAAATTGTCAGCAGTGGCAGTACTGTAAGGTATGGGAGTAAGTTGGTATATCATCAACTGTTTCAGATCAAGTTGAACACCTGCTTCCTGTGCCTTCAGAAGGAGTTGAAAGACAATGTTCCCTTGTTGTTTTATTCCACAATCTTCTTCTTGGTAGTCTTCATGTGGACGGTTTTGTTCATCGATGCCATCGTTTTCAGGTTTAGCTGCTTGACTGGTTCAAAGAAATGGTCATTTGCCATCAGTCTCTGCGTGATGAACGCCTCCTTCGCGGCTTTACCAGTTTTTCCTGCCCTCAACACATCATGCTGAATGCCAGCTGGGACAGATGCTCCAGATGACAAGGTGATGAGTTTGACCGAGGCTTCCTCACAGAAAGGGTCGATGAAACTTTTGATTGCATCCTGATTCTTCATGACGTTGCTTTCGCTCTTCAGTATCTCAGAAGGACACAAGTCACGATGTCTACTGCCAACCTCATCACCTTGTGCCGTGCCAACCATGTTGAGAGTTGCATGAAGATACTTTGACCTCTCATGGGTGGTCCTGATCCATCTGTGGTAGGCCTCCTGGTTGGACAGCAGTCCCGTGACACCAGCGCCACCTCCGCCAGCTCCTCCTTGGCTTTTGGCGTGCTTCATGAATGTTTCTTCCATGGTCTTGTCCACTGCATAGCGATTGCCAGGAATGAAGGACCTTGCCACGCTGAAAGCACCTCTCTGCAGCATCTCCTTGGCTCCAGAATGTGACAAGTCAATGTTTGCCAAGAAGACTGAGAAGAAGGTCAGGTAGCGTGTGTAGTTTTGTCCATCAAAACTAAAGAAGAGGTCTGGCATTTGGGACATCGTTTGTGCGTAGAGCAGGAAGTCGTTGATTTTGACAGCCTCAAGGAGCGCAAGGACAAGCCATACATGATCGATGTACGACAACCAAAATTGTGCAGTTGGTCCAAAGGTTCCTTCTCTGACTCTATCTCTGAACTGTTCGTACTCTACCATAAAACTGGTGATAGCTTCATCTTGCTGAAGCTCAGTCAACGTCTCTTTTGAGAAGAAACATGAGGCTGTCTGGAGTTTGATCATGCTGTCTTCTGACAGTGTCAGAAATGATGTGTCTTCATCTCTGATTTCAAGATATCTTTCCAGCACCGAGCGTTCTAGACTCTCAAGCATTGTCTTATGGCAGAACAATGCTCGTTCATAATGTTTGCCAGATGGCACCCCTTGCAGAGAACCAGAAGAGATCAGGCCTGCCTCCAGAAGGATATCTCCAAAACCAGAACCATCCAGCTTTTTCCCAAGCATCTTGAGGTACGCACAGGCAAGGTGGAATGTACCGATCAGAACGATATGCTTCTTGTACTGGTCAGGTTGGTTCCAGACGATCGGGTAGGCTTTCATACAAACCCCAAGATCAAACGTAGTGATAACGTACTCTTGTCCAACCTCTCTCGTGACCTCCTCTGCAAGTCACAAGCACTCCTGGACTGTCTTGTACTCGGTGACTGGGTGATGGATCACAGGGTAGTAGTCCAATGTCATCTTCTTTGCCGGGTTAATGGTAATAATATCAGAACGTTTATTCGACATGGCTCAAAAGTCACAATAATACTTTCATGCTTCACCCTCATGGTTCCGCACCGCTTGAAACACTTTCCCCATGTAATCTTTCACTATAGTATAGAGTCTTTCATTTCATAAAGAAAACACACACACACACACACACACACACACACACACACACACACACACACACATGCTCACACTTGGAAAGTGCACATAAACGTTTTTTCCAATAAAAAGACCAATATGAATTTGTAAAGAATTAAATTGGCGTTGAAGCCAAATAGGGGGTAGGGGAGATAAACCGGCGGCAGAGGACAACAGAATAGGCCCATGGTGATGTGGCATAGATCAAAAGAATCACAAGAGACTGTTCTTTGAAACTGTGGTGTTCTTTGTTTCTAATAAGTTGCACAGTTTTCGAGAGAGACAGTTTCTTGCAAACATTTAGGCAAATTCACAGTTCGCAACGTGTGACAGATGGTGGGTACACACGTAGCTTCACTGCAGTCACTTTATTGCATATATTGTCGTTCTGATTATTGCATATTGTGCAGAAGTCATTACTGTCAACAAAAACATAAAGGAAATTCTCGTAGCTCAAATAACAATGACACAGGTGATCACCAAATTTATGGAAGGTTTTGGACCGACGAAAAGCAGCCGTGGCACCTGAGATGGGTACCCTTCAAAATTAAGCCAGAAGGGACAGTGAGTCCCAAGATTTTTTATGTTAACGTGATTTTTCGTGATCTATACACTCTAAAGCACAAAAAAATACATATGAAAAATTTATTAGGGGGGGGGGGTGAAAGGTGGACCGTTTCTCCTGACAGACTATGGGTCAAGCTCGACTACACGCCAACAACCAGGAAGGAGGGGGCGTCCTACCAAGCCCTGATTTGTGTCAGTGGGTGTTGTACCACATGGATGATCCCTACTGTCCTGCAGAATAGCTTCCAAATTTTACTTTAAAAAAACAGGTAAGAGCTGTGTGTATGTGTGTGTGTATGCTCGCACATGTATGTCACTGAGAGTGTGTGTAACTAAGATTAGGTTGCACTTATATTTTATGTGAACAGATCAGAGGTGCACTGTTCATTCACTATTAGCACATATTCATATTCTTCATGTTTGTGTTTTTGTTTGCAAACTGACATATGAATACTGCTCACCTCACCCTAATCGTTGTGTCAGCGACCATCTTCGCCCTGCAAACGACACTCTCCGCCGTTTGACATGTTTTTCACTTGCTCAACCCACTCGAACTGTCTGACCTCTGCTCTCGTTGTGCCACTGTCACCATGGCGAACGTCAATAACATTGTAGCGTTGCTGTCAGCTATGTCATGGGTGAAGCAACACCCACTTTGTGATGACATGACTCAACGCATCATCAGTCTCGGCATCGTCAGAACAAAGAGAGGAACCAGAGCAGGCATACTTCACCGTTTGTGGGGCCCTGTCCCCCATGCTGATCGTTCTGTCTCTGATGTCAGCCCTACTGTTGCTGTGACTGTCACTGACAACCTCAACATTCATGTTCAAGATGACTCCTTTACTTCCCGTGACACTGTACTCTCAGGCACTTTTCCAAACTGTGGTGTATCCCCCGTGATTGGCTCTGCTCTGCTTCCTGCTCCTCCCACACCTGTCTCAACTCCCGGACCTTTCTCTTCCTTCCTGCCATCTTCCACTGCTCTGTCACCACCGTCTCCTTCCGTTGCCTGTCTGTCTGACTCACCTGATTCACCATTAAATTCCTCTCAGCCTGCCTCTGATCTCTTTCATGCCTGTCTGTTCAATGCTCAATCTGTCTGCCCTGATCAAAAGATTGACTATATTTCTGACTATATTTTTGAAAATAACTTTGATATTGTATTTCTTACTGAAACCTGGCTAAAATCACAAGGTCATGAACCCAAATTGAAACAACTGACCCCCCCTGGATACAAAACCAAGTCACTTCCTTGACTGTCTCATGGAGGTGGCATTGCCATTGTCTACAGAGACATCTTGGAGTCTTCCCTTTCCTTCTCCCATAACCATGCCTTTCCACATGATACTTTTGAAATGCTTGAAGTTACTCTCAGTGTCAACAGTCACTCAATCATCTTCTGTTGTCTCTATCGTCCTCCTCCTAGTCATAAAAACAACCTAACGTCTTCTCTGTTTCACGATGAGTTCCAAACACTACTTGATCACTACAGCCTTTATTCTGGCAAACTTATCATCCCAGAGATTTCAACTTTCATTTCAGTGACCAAAACTCCACTGATAAAGATAAGATAAGATAAGAATAACTTTATTATCTCCAACTGGAGAAATTTGGTCAGGTGCATTATCACAACATAGACAAGTAAACAACATGGGGACCATAACTGTAAAAGTCAACAACAGCTTTTACGAATATTACGAAGATACAAATGTAAAAAATATCACATACACCGTTTCATACATACATCCACACACTTCAGGTAATAACTAGTACTCTTAATGTAAAAACACAAAGAATTAAGAAACATTATTTGAATATAATTATAAACATAGCCTACTATACTGCACATTGATTATAATAGACAGATAAGATAAGAATAAAGATAAATTGCAGAAAACCGCAACCAGATAATCAGCACACACCCGCACCCACCCACCCCACCCCCACCCACCCCACACATGCGGATTACTTGATTAAACAAGAGTAATAAATATATGTTCTCAAATGAAAGCATTTCACATATTCGCTTTTAAAAACATTGCAATTAATTATTACATCGTAATTATTAAACAGAAATATATTTAGAATATGGACGTTAGCATTAGACATATTCCATTGTACATTCATCCTGCATATTGCACATTATTCCTCCTACATATTGCACATTCATTATAACCAATTGTCACGTTTTTAAGCTCAGTAAACACACACACACACACACACACACACACACACACACCACAACTAGAACAAGGTACAGCCTATCATGCACGGACTTTAACACGTCTCACATGAGAGTGCGCGCGCGCGCGCGCACACACACACACACAGTTCTCAAGAATTTAAAAGGTGGATTGAACATGGAACAAAAGTCTTCAGAGCTCTGGATTTCAACTTAAAAGTTCTGTAGCGTCGTCCTGATGGCAATAGCTCATAATACTTTGCTAAAATATGGGTGTCGTCAGTTGCTATCTGCCTGCTTTTTTTAACCACTCAACTTCCATACAGCTCTTGCATACTAGCTTGTTTCACTCCCACAATTTTACTGCATACACTCATGACATCATTCAAAACACGCTTACTCCTCACTCCCAAACTTCCATACCAGCACATAAATGAAACTGTGAGCACGGACTCGATACAACATCGATAATAACTTTGAAGAATATTTGAATTTATACCAACATTTCTAAGCTTCTGTAAACAAAAAATTCTAGATTGACATTTCTTATGAATGGAATCAACATTTCTGTCAAAAGTCAGCTTATTGTCTAAGATGGTCCCTAAATATCTATATTCATTGACCCTCTCCACTGTTTGACCATCAATAACAAGGTTAGCTACAGGCAAGGGGTCTTTCCGAAAATCTATTAACATTTCTTTTGTTTTCAATACGTTGAGATCCAGATAGTTTTTCTCACACCAGGAACAGAACTTTTAAATTTCACTGAAATAAATAGCATCAGAGTTGGACAGATCTTCAATTGCTGAATCATCAGAATATTTTATGACAGGAGTTTCCTCCGTGCCTCTGCAGTCATTTGTGTACAGTGTAAAAAGAACAGGGGACAGCACTGTACCTTGGGGTGCACCAGTAGAAGTAGATTTTAGAGAAGAGTGGGCAGAATGAAAGCAGACGGACTGAGTTCTATTCAGAAGAAAACTTACTATCCAAAGAGTAAGCTTCGGATCAACATCCATGTCAAACGCCTATGTCAATCTCTGTCCAATCATTCTCTATCTCAGTTCGTCACAGAACCAACACACAGATCTGGCCATAGGTTGGACTGGCTCATCACACGTGACTGATGCCATGATTGCGTCAGTGACTGTAACTGACGAACTTTCTTCTGACCATTCTGCTGTTGTATTCTCACTTAATATTTCAAAACCTGCCTGAACCAAAAATTCTGTTACTCGTCGCAACCTAAAATCCATCAACATCAACATTTTTTCTTCTCAAGGTGCTGAAAGTCTTTCCAAAATTTCTTCCTTTACGGACGTCTCCATGCATTACAACACTGTTCTCTCTGAACATATTAAGTCTGATATTGATTTTCCAAAAAATGCACAAAATAATTCAAATCTGCAAACCATTCGCACATATGTGTCAGATATTTTAAATTCTTCAGACATTGATTTACTTGATATGGCACCTCGTGTTCTGCTGCCAGCTGTCCCTCCCTGGGATTTAACAAAAGCAAACGTCAACATATGTGCTTCTGACACAACAAAAGGAGAATCTCTACATATAATAGCAGCATCTGTCAGAATTGAATTAGAAGAACATTTTCATTATCATTTAAAAGTTTACACTGATGGCTCGGTCCTGGATAATAGCAGTGCAGGATCTGCTTTTGTCATTCCTGACCTAAAAACAGAAAAATCATATTATTTAGGTAAGGGACATTCAATTTTTACAGCTGAATTGGTGGCCATCCTTATGGCTTTAAATCATCTTGTTGATATACCAATCATAGTAAGTAATATCCTATTTTGTGTTGATTCTCAATCTGTTTTAAAAAGTTTGCTCCTTTTTGAGAATAATCAAAGAGAATATTTATTGTTTGAAATTAAGTACTTATTGCACTCCCTATTTGTGAAGGGTACAAATGTTGATTTTTGTTGGATACCATCCCACACTGGATTCCTTTATAACGACCAAGCAGACAGGGCAGCAAAAAGGGGAGCAAAAAATCATATAGATAGTATAAAAGTATATTGCCCATTGTCATACAGGGAAATAAGCAATATACTAGAAAGAGACTTTTATAGGTGCTTGAGTTCAAGTCTAAAACCCTGTCAGTTGACTCTCTCAGACTTTGGTCCGATTCGCAGACCAATTCTGAGTTTAGCTCTCAGACTATTATCAAATTCATTACGGACCAAGTATTGTTCTGATGTCAAGTGCATATGCTTTAGTTACCTGACAATTGAGCATATAATTTTTGACTGTAGCTTGATGAAGCCGTATGTACACGAAGTGTGTCTTCACAAGTGACTGAGAACATTGATGTTTTTCTTTTTGCATTCATAATCAGTTGTTTCGCTTGTCAGTTTAATGACTTCTCTTTTACGAAGTCCTTTAAGTAATTTCCTGTAATTGTATTTAGAATTTTTTTTCTTTCTTTTTTCAAATTTCACCCACATTTCACCCTCATTTGCCCAGTTTCCCCCAACCCTCCATTCATTCACATCTCCCACCCCTTCTAACCGATGATACTCAAATGTATTCATAAATATTTTAACAAAATGTCTTCAATCACCGATATGTGTGATGGGACATTAAACAAAATTCCTCCTCCTCTCTGAACTGCTGGATGAACATGCACCCCCCACTACCCGCATGTTGGCCTTCCACCCCATGGTACACACAAGACATTGGACTTGCAAAACGCACACATCGCCAGTTGGAACGATGATGGCGATCAACAAAACTTAAAGTCCACAATCAGATCTTCCAAAAACAAATAAAGTCAGACATATGATCTCATCAGCGAAGACAAATTTCTTTTCTTCTCAAGTTCTGGATGCCACATCCACCAAATCTCTTTATTCTATCATGTCAAATCTTCTTGGTAGTGCAGAAAAGACTCCTTCCTTCTGCCTACACTTTATCTGAACTCCCTAGTGTCTTCTCCTCTTTCATTTTTGACAAAGTCCATAATATTTGTATGAGCTTGGACCAGATGCCTTTCCAACCTGCTTATCCTGATCCTCAATTCAAAGGCACTCCTCTCCATTCCTTCAATCCATTGACTGAAACTGAAGTGAATGAAATCCTGAAAGAAATGACAGTAAAATCCTGTGAATTTGATCCTTTACCAGCCTCTGTCTTTTCCCAGTGTGTCTCACAGCTTCACCCCACAATCACCAATATATTGTCAACTCATCCCTTCTGACTGGAACGTTTCCATCCAGTTTCAAAACTGCAATCGTCCGGCCTCTTCTGAAGAAACCCAACCTTGATGCAAACATTTTGAAAAATTAGCGACCAGTTTCTAACCTTACTTTCCTGTCCAAACTCCTTGAAAAATCAGTCCTGAAGCAGCTCAACAACCACCTTTGTTTCAACAATCTCCTTCACCCTTTTCAGTCTGCATATCATGCTGACCATGGCACCGAAACCTCCTTCACATCCTAAACAATCTACTGCTAGCATCCGACTCAGGAAAAATTTCCCTTCTCACTCTTCTCAACTTGTCATCCGCCTTTGACACAATAGACCATTCAGTCCTTCTTTCCTGTCTTCATTTTACATTTGGAATCAACGGCACTGTTCTCAACTGGTTCAAATCGTATCTCACTGATCGATTCCAGTCTGTCATCGTCGGTAATTTCCAGTCTGAACCTGTTAAAATCAAACACGGAGTCCCACAAGGATATGTTTTAGGCCCAGTTCTCTTCACACTGTACACTGCTCCTCTCGCTGAAATTATCAACCACCACAATATTAGTCATCATTCCTATGCTGATGACACTCAACTTCAGAAGAGTGATACCCCTAAAAAATTGTCCTCGCTCTTGCAAGAAACATCTGAATGCTTCCTGGACATTCAAAACTGGATGACTCTAAATAAGTTACAACTGAAGGTAGACAAAACTGAAACTATGATCATAGGAACTAAACAAAAACTCTCTTCCACCACAGTTGACAAAATCAAACTTGGCAATACCTCCATCCCTCTTTCCAGCTCAGTCAGGAACCTCAGCGTTGTCCTTGACACCACACATGTCCATGCAAAAATTTATCAGACAGACATGTCAATCCTGCTACTGTCAGTTCCATTCGGAAATATCTGTCCACCAACGCAACATCTAGACTTGTCGTTTCTCTCATTATCTCTCGCCCTGACTACTGTAACTCCCTATTGCTTGGTTTGCCTGCTTCATTCATTCAGTCCCTTCAGCGCATACAAAACTCTGCTGCCCGACTCGTCCTCAGAAAGAAAAGATCTGAGCACATCACTCCTATTTTGCAACATCTCCATTGGCCCCATGTCTCACACAGAATGAAGTATAAGATCAGCACTCTATGTTATAAATGTATTCACAAATCTGCCCCTTCCTATCTTTATGGTTGCCTTCACCTCTACACTCCATCTTGCTCTCTACGATTGACTTTGGATCCCCTCTGCTTACGCATACCCAGATTCAAACACTCCACTGTTGGACACCGTTCTTTGTCTGTCTCTGGACCTTGCATTTGGAATGAACTTCCTCTTTCGCTTCGTCAGGTCTCTGCACTCAGCTGTTTCAAGTCTGGCCTTAAAACCCACCTCTTCACAAGATAGCCTCCCTCCCCTGCATCTTCCTTGTCTTCAGTTTCTTCAGTTTTAGAGTTATGCATGCGTGTAAATGACTGGTGTGAAAGCGCTTAGATTTGTCTCTGCACAAGATTCAGCGCTATATAAATACTATTATTATTATTATAAAATTATGTGTGCATTGTATCAGACAAGTGTAGGACATTGAAGAGCAACAGTATGTTTATTTACCATACAAATATTTCATGTCATTTTTTTTCTAGTGAAGGTTATGGAGATTCTTTGTGTAAAGCAGTGCCAGTGTAAAAATCTATGTTTTTGCTATTTATGCACTGTTTATGAGTATAATATCTTTTATTTGAAGTATTTATCATTAGCTGATAATAAATCAGCTGTTATATCATTATTACTGATTGTATTTTACTTCTTTTTTTTTTTTGCTCATGTGTTTCAGGTGTCCTTGTCAACACTGACAACTTCCGTTCAGTGGACTTCTTTGTGCTTTTCTTCCCAGAATAAGCATTCCAACTCATGGCTGACCAGTCTAATCTGTATGCAGAGCTGCTGTCAGGCATCACTGAACTCAGTCAACATTCAAGGCTGAATGCTGCCAAAGACGTCACTGTCCCTGAGATGAAGGCATACACAGCTCTTCAGATCACGATGAGGCTGTGTTGTAAGCCTGAAATCGAGGACTACTGGCAGATATACTGGCTGCTCAGCCTGCCATTTGGAACCATAATGTGCAAGAAGCCATTGTGTCCCACTCCATGCTTTGAACTGTATCATACTGTGGAGGACTACAGGAAAGCAGCAGCAACCAAAATTCACAGTCTCAAACAGTAAACAGTTCAGACCTGTGTACATATTTGTATACATATGTTACCTCCATTCATTTATTTTCTGATTTTAGTAGTATTTCAGTTTCATCAGATAGTTGTAAAATGTATATATAGTTCCACCACAGTAATATATTTCAAGTGAGGACACTGTGAAACTTTCAAGTGAAGTGACAGAAATCATCATTTTTCTACAAAAACGTTCTTTTTTTGTGTTTCCCATGGATTATATTCTGGATTACACTATTACATGGGAAATACACTTGGTACTGAAGGCTTCAGTTGGTGAGTTTGCTTTGTTTTCAACTGCATTGCAGTTATGTTTGTGTTGTACTTGTCTTTGTTTATGTCTGTAATGTGTCAAGTGCAAAATTTGTATTGAAAAAAACACCATGATAATTAACACAAAAATCAAAATCTTTCACTTGTACCAACATCATTAATTGCACCATAACACAAAAATTCCATCATTCCTCTTACTTTAAAAACAAACAAACAGGAAGTCATTTGGTTAAAAAAAAAGTTATAGTAATTTGAAATTGGTAGGTGTAATTTCTTGCTCTTTCTTGAAAACCAGCTGGTGCCAGGGAGTGTTGTGATATAAACTCCCTGGTGGTGAAAGGGATAACATTAGTCTTAATGTTTCCAGTTGACTGGCTAAAATCAGGGGACATTAATGATGTCAGGGGTAATATTTCATTGGTTCTGTAATTTTGTTTCTTTTTTTTAATTGTAATATGCTTGAATTTGCACTGATTTTCAAACAGATATATTTTAGATACAGAATATTTGTGACATAAACTGTCACACATATTTCATGCACTCATGAGTTAGAGTTGGGGACTAATGCAACCAAATAAAATGGAAATACTTATGCTAACGTTATCAGAATGAAAAAGACGTTATACACAACATACATGCTGTTTCAGTTAAGAAGTTGGTTTGTGTTTGTGTCACTCCCTGGAGTTCGTCATGTTACCAGTAACCAGAACAGTCGCAAATGATGATATGGATACCTATATATTGCACCTATCCTTGGTCAGAGACCTAGTTGAAAGCACTTTACAAACAACAGGCAGTCAGCCTAGGTAGAGCTGATTGACAGCTGTCATTGGGAGCTTATCATTCGTTTCCTGTATAATTCAATCAGGTTTCAGTCAAACACACACACACTCACACAGACATGTAACATTTTACATGTGTGACATATTGTTTATTTATCCCACAATGTAGGCAGCCAAACTCCATTTTTGGGGCTGTGCATGCTGGGTATGTTCTTGTTTCCATAACCAACCAAACACTGACAGGCATCATGGGATCTTTAGCATGTGTATTTAATCTTCTGTGTGTGTATAAACACGAAGGGCGTTCAGGCACTTGCAGGTCTGCACATAAGTTGACTTGCGAGATTGGAAAAATCTTCACCTCTAACCCACCATGTGTGCAGAGGATCGAACTCAGGAAACTCGGACAAGAATCAAGAGCTCTAACCATTTTGCCACTTTACCTGTCAAATTACATTAAGTGAATACATGATTATATTTATGGCAGTTATTACAGTTTTCTATGCATGGAAACAATAATGTCTTTATTGTCCAGTTTGTATTGCATTCTATTGTATTATTTTTTGTCACAACAGATTTCTGTGTGAAATTCAGGTTGCTTTCCCCAGGGAGAGTACAATGCTACAGTGCAGTGCCATCCCCTTTGTGTGTGTGTGTGTGTGTGTGTGTGTGTGTGTGTGGTCATTTCTCTGCCTGTAAGTGTGTTTTCCTATCAATGTGGATTTTTCTACAGAATTTTGCCAGGGACAACCCTTTTGTGCAATAAAAGTCTTGTGAAAAGCTTCAGCCCTTGCAACATTGGTACTGATTCTGTCCAGCTGTTTGATTTCTTTAAATGGAGATGACAAGTTGTCACATAATAGTTAACTAGTGACATGTGGCTGGGACATATTCTGAGCAAATGCCAACAAAGGCTCTGATAAACAGAGGATTGGGTTGAATTGCCATCCTGTGTTTCATTGAGAGTTCCCTGAAGGCATGGCCAAGTTGTATGAGCATGTCAGCATTCCCCTTTACCGTTGGTGACCTCAGAGGTTTAAGACTGGCTGTGTGCTCTGTGTAACTGCAGTAGCTAATTTCACTAAAGCATGCTGTAACTGGGTGGTTACCAGATCAGCCTTGTTCAAACGAATTGGCAGTTATTTTCATACCTTATTGGTTCCTCGAGATGCAAGTTGTTGCAGGTTGTAGTTTTTCACTTTCAGTCAGTTCATCGTCAATCAGTTTGTTGACTAACTTGGTAAGAGAAGTGTGAAATAGAATTGGTTGTTTCCTTTTCCTTTCCAGCCAATTCATCACTTTCTTGTCTTCATCTGCCAGAGATGATTTCACTATCAACCCCAATCAGTTATTTTTTGACACAGAACTGTATTCCTCCCTGTTTTTCTTGTTCTCACTTGGCCCTGGCTTGTCGTCTGTGTCCACAGTTATGGCTTTGTTCCTTTAACTCTTTCGCTGCCAGGAAAATAAGATTTAATTGAAATCTATTTGCCAGGGTTTTTTTTTCACGAAAACGGACATTCCAAATTGGATGACTCTAAATAAGTTACAATTGAACGCAAACAAAACTGAAGCAATGATCATAGGAACTAAACAGAAACTCTCTTCCATCACAACTGACACAATCAAACTTGGCAGTACATCCATCCCTCTATCCAGTTCAGTCAGGAACGTCAGCGTTGTCCTTGACAACACACTATCCATGCAAAAATTTATCAGTAGGACATGTCAATCCTGTTACTGTCAATTGCGGTGCATCAGTTCCATCCGGAAATATCTGTCCATTGACGCAACATCTAGACTTGTCGTTTCTCTCATTCTCTCTCACCTTGACAACTGTAACTCTCTATTGTCTGGTTTGCCTGCTTCATCCATTCAGTCCCTTCAGCGCATACAAAAATCTGCTGCCCGACTCGTCCTCAGAAAGAAAAGATCTGAGCACATCACTCCTCTTTTGCAACATCTACACTGGCTCCCTGTCTCACACAGAATAAAGTACAAGATCAGCACTCTATGTTATAAATGAATTCACAAATCTGCCCCTTCCTATCTCTGTGGCTGCCTTCACATCTACACTCCATCTCGCTCACTACGATCAGCTTCGGATCCACTCTGTTTACGCATACCCAGATTCAAGCTCTCGACTGTTGGCCACCGTTCTTTCTCTGTCTCTGGACCTTGCAACTGGAATGAACTTCCTCTTTCGCTTCGTCAAGTCTCCACACTCAGCTGTTTCAAGTCTGGCCTTAAAACCCACCTCTTCCCAAAATAGCCTCCCTTCCCTGCCTCTTCCTTGTCTTCAGTTTCTCCTGTTTTAAAGTTATGCATGCGTGTGAATGACTGGTGCGAAAGCGCTTTGATTTGTCTCTGCACAAGATTCAGCGCTATATAAATACCATTATTATTATTATTATTAAAAAATTCTGTTCTCTTTGTTATTGGAGAAAGACCCATAAAAGTATATATTTTCTGAAAGGTAAATGAATAAAGAATACAAAACACATGATGTTTTCCCTTTTTGTATATTTTTAGTGGTATGTTGTTTTGAAATCAGTGTTTTGTTTTTTGTCACATTTTCATCTTGTTCATTACAAACATTAGTCAGGTAATTTGCACTAAAACATCATATTTTCTGGACAAATGGATATCTGCACACACAAAATCATACTAGAACAACCACAATAAAGAAAATTGAAAAAGAGATAGATACACAATGCATTGTGACTTCTCCAAGTGATAATATGGATGTGAGGCCACACCCACTCAGTCTCCAACCCCTCCTCTTCACCCCTCTCACATGGTCACTTTATCCAGTTCTCATCAGACTGCACTGGCTGAGTGCCAAGAAAATCGCTCACAGTGTTTCCTGCTAATAATTCGGTCTCTGTCTGTCGTCTGCTACGATTGTACAGCCAGCTTCACTCACTGATAGTTGTATCTTGGCCACTCTCTTGATTGCTCCCTTTATTTTCTGTCAAATCATCCTATAAATGTTCATCACTGTCTTCTCCTTCGAATTTACGCTTCAATTCTTTCTGAGCATCAGTTAAAGAAAGCGATCTTGGTTGATTTAGTTCGCCATGATCGCATGTCTTGAGCACGGCGTCAGACCGACATTTTGTTAAGCGAGCGAGGAGCCAGGCAAACACTGCGGCCAGTAACCCAACCAAAACATTCAAATAAAGGACTGTCTCATGACGTTGATGGTGTTTCTAGCTATGAATAGAATCTAGAAAGATTCCCCAAGCTAAAGCTACCAGCATTTTTGTCAACGACTTGAATGCAGAGCAGGGAAAAGACTGTAAATAAATAAACGAACGATTGAATGCAGAGCAGGGAAAAGTCAGAATATCGTCAGATCGTCAGATCGTCATTGTGGCAGCGAAGCATACATGCTTGCCATGACGAGTTATCTTGTCATATAGGCAGCCTAGGGGTTAATTGACCCAGAATCTCCAGGCATCTCTATCTTCTTTGTGGAATTTACACTTCTTTCAGTGTTTATGCTTGAGTGTTGGTCGTCCTCAGTGTGAGTCTTACCAATCGCCCTTGTGTTGATTTTTCATTGTGGATGAGGTCACATACTGGTAATTACTTCAAATTCTGCTCTGTTTGGCATTCAAAATAAGGATTTCATTTTCAGGCTCACAGTTACTAGTTTTTGCCATACTTACTTGCTGGAGCATTATGTTTTAATGCCAACAAAGGGGTCTCCCGAATTGTCTGCTGCCCCTTCATAAGTGAATACAAAACTCATTTATTTCAGTTTCATTACTTTAGAATGAATGCAAACTTAATGATGTAGATATTTATTCTAATGACAGTATTTATTGTTAACAGTCTTGGATGCAAACATGTAGTTTTGGTAAGGAAATTTTAGCAGTAGTATCCATGAAGTGGATGATCCTTGACTGTGTTGTGATTATGACTATCCTTGGTCAGAGACCAAGCTCTAAGCACTTCACAAACACAGTCATTTGCACAATAGGCTGCCTACCTGGATAGAACCAACTTAGAGCTGCCTTTGGATGCTCATCACTCATTTCCTGTGTGATTCAGTCAGGTTTCACACACACACACACACACACACACACACACACATTCACAAGGATATGTAACTTATGTGTACAGCCGCTTATTACCCCACCATGTAGGCAGCCATACTCTGTTTTAGGGGGGTTGCAAGCTGCGTATGTTCCTGTTTCCATAATCTACCAAACATAGATTACAGGATCTTTAATGTGCACATTTGATTTTCTGCGTGCATATATGGTCTGTACATATGTTGACCTGGGAGATCAGAAAAATCTCCACCCTTAACCTACCAGGTGCGCTGGAGGTCAAACTCAGGAAAATCAGGTGAGAATCCAGCACTCTAACCATTTGACAAATGCACCAGACTTCTTCTTTAACTCACTCAGTACGGCCAGTCCTCTCTTCTCCTCTACACAGACCCCTCGGATGCCCAGTGGGTGTCTGAATGACCCAACCTTTAGCTTCCGTCGTCAGAATTGTGGTATTCTTCGTCAACATTCACCTCTTCAGTATAAGAGCCTTCCGCTTGCAATATTTTGATGATGGTAATTGGGGTGAAACGCTGTTAATGTCATCTCTTTCGCCGTTCGTATGGAGAGAGTTAAACCAACTCTGGGTAGGAGCCATCTGTGGGCCAAAATAATCCCACATTTGTGGAGTTTGCACTATTTATGTTGAATCAGGGTCCATTATGCTAGCTTTTACTCCAGATTGGGCCATCTTGCTTTCCAGAAATCTTAGCCTCTTTACCATGCACCATGACCATGATGTTTTGGAGCCAGTCATGACTGACATGCTCAGGTATTTTGCCAGTACCTTGCAATGTCTCTTGGTTAAGCCCAAGCCCAAGAGAGAGTTTTCTTTGTACTGAACGTAGGTATATACCACAAACACAAACCTTGTGAGATCCCACTTCACTCCTGAGCACTCACAGGGGCTCATATTTATGAAACTTTCTTTGGTAGTACTATTCAATTAAAGGGTCATAGGACATGGTTAGTTCAATAAAAGCAGTGTGAATACTGTGGTCAAAAAGGCACAGGTCAAACGAACTGTTGTTTCAATGAGTCACATCATCATGGGAGTCTGGGTGTTTTTTTAATATGGCCACATGCTATGTCATATTTGTTTACTCTAACTCTCTTCTCACTAAATACACAAAAAAGATTGCTCAACACTTTGCCCTTTCAGCTTGCAGAGACAGTTCAGAATGAGACATTGTCCACTGGAAACAGCAGAGTCATTTGTGTACTCAGCTGGCCAATAGGTGAAGTTGACAGTGTTAGTCATCCAACAACTGCAGCCTAATTTACACAGCCAAACTGGAAAGGTGGTCATTGGTAGGGACATTGGTGAGATGCTTCACTGAACAGGGCATGTCAGTGGCTGGCAGCATCTCTTGCTGGAACCTGTCCTGCCTCTTAGGGCCATGGAAATGCCACAGGTACCAGTTCACCTCCAGTCATTTGATGGCATTGTATGGACAGACAGACTTACAGTCACACACACACGCACGCACGCACGCGCACACACACACACACACACACACACACACACACACACACACACACACATTCTGTCTCTCTCTCTGTCTTTCTGCCATATAATATATGTTTATATGTGTTCATAAAGCATGTGTTGAAAGGGCTATATGTTGAGTGCTACATGATGAGAGAGAGTTTGAGTGAACAATACTGATAATACCATATAGCCATTTCAAACATTTCTGAAATGCATAATGCTTATTCTGAATTTAATGCAAATGTTTGTTGTTTCAGCTGTTATTGTGATGTTGGCTCTGTGGAAATGTACACCAATGATGAAAAATCAAGGTAATATAAATTATAATCATTCAGTTATGATTTCAAAGGAAAGTATGACATAAGTTATGGTAATTTCAACCTTTTCCAGGTTGCCATTCAGAATAGATAGACTGGAGCAGGTTTCAGTGCAGTGACCTATACTGCAAAAATATTTCCTTTGTTACTAGGGTTGGTTTCTTGTCTTTTCTCAACTCAAATCTTGGAGAAAATTTAGAAAGAAAAAGAAGAAAGAAAATGGAAGGATGACAACAACGATGATCATGATAATGATTATGACATCAGTGAAGTCACCAGTGATAAACTCAAATCAATTGTTTCAGCTATACCTGGTGTTAAAACTCACATGGAGTACGTTCTGGGTGATCTATCACCCATGGTTTTATTAAAGGCGTTTAGCATACTGTACCTCGCCAGACTTGTGGGTGACCAGTCACCAGTGGTTTTTATATAGCCATACACACACACATACTGATGCTAATTGCTTTAACTGTGAGCTGCCTCATCTCTTGGAATGGGTGACCAGACAGCCACTAGCTCCAGCATGAAGGAAAAGGCTGTAGACTCTAGGAGCAGTATAGGTGACTGGCCACCCCGGTTGTCTGGCAGGTGAGAAAAAAACACCTATGCTTCTTTGAGAGGTATGAGTGACTGGTCACCCACCATGTTCAGTGAGGGTTATACAACAATTTCATTGTTATTAACTCCTTTGTTTACAACAAAACAAGACCATTTTTGTTGGAAATATACAAAATCACAAATGGACAAAGTCATCAAATATCAGTTAAATAGTTACAAAATTAACAGTTATGAAGATTTCAATGAAAGTGTGGATAATTTTTCACTCATGTGGTATGGCAAAGGTTACAGATTTTGTGCATGCGTTTATGTGTGTGTGTGTGTGATGGTGTACATATGTGTGTATCTGTTCTTTTGACTGCTTGTTTCTTTGGTTTGCTTGTTTTCCTTCTTTGAGACTGTTATAAGAAAAATTGTATTCTGAGTGTTTTCTCAAAAATGGTGAAGCTAATTTGAATGAGATGTTGCATGCGAATTGATCCATTCCATTCCATTCATTCTCCTGCCCGGGATTGGCGTAGAGGAGACATGAGGGACGATTCCGTAGTCAGACGACGCCATCCGGTTCTATCTTCTGCCTGTCGTATCAGCGTAGCGCTATCCATATTGGTCCATTCCTTGATGTTGTCCATCCAGCATTTGGCTTGCCTCCCTCTTCGCCTACCACCCTCTAGCGTTCCCTGTAGAACTGTCTTTTGCAGTGAATTGTGGCGTGTCACATGCCCGAACCATGACAGCTTCCTCCTTTTGACCACTGCTAAGAGTGGTTCCAGTGGACCCACTAGCATAGTTATTTGGCTCTTGACAAAGTCATTGGTCTTTCTGTCCTTCCATGAGATTCCAAGCAGTCGTCTGAAGCATTTTGTCTCAAACGTCTGGACTTTCCTAGTAGTCTCTGCTGTTAAAGTCCAACTTTCACATCCATACAGCAGTATGGATAGCACCAGGGATCGGTACAGTTTGATCTTTGTTGGAAAGCTGATCTCTCTGCTCTTCCAAATCTTGCTGAGCTTAGCCATTGCTGATGTTGCGATCGCTATCCTAATCTTTATTTCAGTTGTTGAGCGACCGTCGTTTGTGAGGGTGGTGCCGAGATATTTGAAAGCATCCACTTCTTCAAGTTGTTGTCCGTTCATGAAGATTTGAGCTTGAGTGTTGGTTGAGCTGTTTACCAACACTTTGCTTTTCTCGGTGCTCACTTCCATTCCGTATGCACCTGCTCTTCCTTCTAGTCTCTTGGTGAGGTCTTGTAGTTCTTTGTTGCTGCCTCCTAGTAGATCTATGTCATCTGCGAATCTCAAGTTGTTGATGATTCTTCCTCCTATGGAGATGGTAGAGTGGAAGTCATGGAGGGTTTCGCGCATGATGTTTTCTAGGAAAAGGTTGAATAGTACTGGGGAGAGCAGGCAACCCTGACGGACACCGACTGTGGTCTTAAAGTATATTCCGATTTGGTTGTTGAGGAGGACTGCGCTGCTGGATGTCTTGTACAGCGCCTGAATGACTTGGGTGAGACCCTCCTCGATACCAAACTGTCTGAGTACCTGCCACAGTCCATCATGCCACACCCTGTCAAAGGCTTTCTTGAAGTCTATGAAGTTGTGGAACAGGTCTCTTTGATGTTGCAGGTGTTTTTCCATCAGTAATCGGCAGGTGAAGATCTGTTCTACTGTGCTTCTGCCTGCTCTGAATCCGGCTTGTTCCTCTGCCAGGTGTTCTTCAGCCTCTTTCTTGAGTCGGTTTAGAATGACTCGAAGCATGATTTTGCTTGTGTGGCTAATAAGACTGATTGTCCTGTAATTCTGGCATTGGCGGAGATTCCCCTTTTTTGGTATGGGGATGATGAGCGACCGAGTCCATTCTGAGGGCCACTGTTTTGTCTCCCAGATCTTTTGACAGATTGCTGTTACAATTGGGACCAGCTCATTCCCTCCGTGTTTGAGCAGCTCTGCCGGAATGTTGTCTGCTCCAGGTGACTTTCCTGCTGGTAGACTGCGTACAGCTTCTTCCACTTCTTCCCTCAACACTGGCAGGGGTGAAGGTTCCCTTGATGGTGTTATGTCTCTGTCAATCAAACTGTCATCTGGTTGTATGGGATAGTTGTATAATTCTTGACAGTATTGTGTCCATCTGTTCAGAACAGCGGAGCTTTCTGTCAGTAGTTCGCCTGAGGTATCCTCAATGACAGACGATTTGTTCTGCTGCGTCTTGGTGAGTTTCTTCAGTGTGGCATAGGCAAATTTGCTGTTTCCTCCTTCCATTCCTTTTTCGATCTTCTCACACCGCGAATTGATACTAACACAAATAGATGAACATATGAACAAGTGTGAAATGAAAGAACATTTTTGATAAATGTGACAAAAAAATGACACAACAAACATCAAAACTTATTTTGGTCCTGTTTCCGTGCTCCCTACACAAGGATGTTATTCTCAACATCAGTCAGGAAATATTGGGATCAAGTCTATGAGGGATGTTCATTAAGTGTTTCCCAGACTTACTTTCAGTTATTGTAGGAGGCTGAAATTGCACGTGTATAATAATACATATCTGAAACAAAGATGATCCAGAGTTTTATGATACATTCAGTGAAAAAATGAGATATTTCAATGTCAGTAATATGATAACTGGTGGAGATTTTAATTTAGTACTTGACCCAGTGAAAGACTATTATAACTATAAAAATGTTAACAATTAAAACACTAGAGAGTTAGCAGAAAAATTGATTAATGACTTAGAATTGAACAATATCTGAAAAGATTTAAACCAAGATGTTCCCAGGTACACATGTAGAAGAACTAATCCATTTCAACAAGCTAGGTTGGATTTTTTTCTAATTTCAGATCAAGCAGTTTCTTTCGTTGAAGATGCAGATTAATTATGGATATAGGACTGATCAGGACTGAAAATAAAATGTGAAAACATATGTAAATGCAAGACTTTATATATGGAATGTATCTAGTCATTCTTAAAGGATGAAGTTAATGAAGAGAACTGTTAAGAATATTCAGTTAGCCCATATTCAAGAGAGACAGTGGATACTATTCCAGTACAAGACTTTCAACTGTCAGTACCCAGTGATCTATTCCTGGACTTTCTATTCATGAAGATTATATCAAGGACTATTTCTTATGTTACGATGAAGAAAAGGAAAATAAATGAAAAGGAGAATGCTTTACAACAAGACATTCAGCATCTTGAGAAACAAAAAGTGAAAAGTAAGGAAGATGGTAAGAATATAGAAGCTGAGAAGGAACGACTGAGAGTTATTTGGGAGAAAAAGATAGAGGGAGTACTTTAAAGATCAAGGGCAAGATGGATAGCTGATGGAGAAAAAGTGAATATATATTTCTGTAATTTAGAAAAATGTTATTATATAAGAAAGAACATGTCTAGATTAAATGATACACATGGAAATGTTCTAAATAACCAAAAAAAATGCTAAATGAAGTTCAAGGTTTCTATGAAAGTAGGTTTATAAGTTCCACCATTGAAGATTGTGAAATTAAAGTGCTTATAAAAAATATTCCATGTTTAGATATTGATGAAGCGCATAATTTAGAGGGTGATATTATGCTGGAAGAGGCAAGTTTAGTATTTAAGATATGAAAAAGAATAAGAATCCTGGTACAGATGGATTCACAGCAGAATTTGTTAAGTGTTTTTTTAGCAGAATAGGTGTTATTGTTGTTAGAGCATTAAATACCAGTTTCAGAAAAGGACCACTTTCTTCCATTAAGAAACAAGGAATGATTGTATGTATTCCTAAAGAAGATAAACCTAGAAACTTAATCGAGAACTGGAGGTCGATATCACTGCTAAATGTTGTATTTAAAATCGGATCATCATGCACAGCCAACCGTATAAAAACTGTCTTGCCTAAAGTTATTGCACAAGACCAAACTGACTTCATTAGGAATAGATATATTGGTGACAACATAAGGCTAATTCACAACACAATAGCTTATTTAGAACACAATCTACCTGAGCTTTTGTTAAACATTGATTTTGAGAAAGGTTTCGAATCAGTTAGTTGGAATTTTATGTTCAAAGTATTAAAAGCAGTTGGTTTCCATAACTGGATATGTAAATGGATATATCAGATCTTTTGTTCTTGTTAATGGTCAAGTCTCTAGCTGATTTAATGCAGAACGGAGATGTAGACGGGGAGACCCATCACCAATCTTTTTATTTTGTGTGTTGAAATGATAGCAATAATGACACATGAAAACAAAAATGTATGTGGTGTAACGCTCAACAATAGGGAACATAAACTTTCTTGATATGCAGATGATACTGAATTTCTTTTTGCAGCCGACAAAAAATCTTTTCTTTTTTTTTTTTTTTTTTTTTTTTTTTTTTAGTGAGTAGACAATGAAATTAAATAAAAAATAAAGTGCAGAAAAAAAAGATAAATAAAACTCTAAAAGAACAAAACAAAAAACAAGTACTGTTTAGCCAGTAACAAAATGAAGTAAAATGTTGGTTAACACATTTATGATATTGATGTTGCTATATTTTGTATCTTACTTTGCAATTCAAAGCATGGCCATGTATGTGTTAAATACTATGAGGTTGAGAACCCACAATTTGTCAGGTTTCCTAGACTGCATACAGCGACCATATACTTAATTTTGATTTATCAACCTTTGCTAGCATGTTTTTTGTGGTTGTGATATTTGTTATGTGAAAAGTGTTTGAGAGTGTTCTGAAAGTGTTGTGGTTGGTTCGATTCTATTCCAAGAGAGGGGAGCAGACAGGGGAGATATAGGATCGACTAATTAATGCACACAATGACACTCACTTGCACTCACTCACTCTCTCTCACATCAATAGCAGGGCCACATGGAGTGGTTTTTATAGAGTGTTTACTTTACAGTACAACACACACACTAAGCAGTTCACCCTACTTAGCAAAAGCAACACACACTAAAGCAGCACACACTGCCTACTTCAAGTACTTCCTACAAGCAGCATCTATAAGCAGCACCTACAACTACAAGCGGCACACCTGGAACACAAACACACAACCAAAACCCAGGTCAGATAAAATCTCAAAATATCCTGACATCACTGACAATAAAGGCCTATACCCTCTCAGCACCTTTCATCACATGTCCACCAGTATGCACTCCTCTCACACATAAATCTAGGTGAGGTAAAAACAAGCTTCATTAAGCTTATCTGCCACCAACAGTGACATACAATACTGTACACTATACCTATGACTGACCAATACAACCCAGAGTGTTCGACTCAGGTTACGCATCGTACAATAAAACTATGTGTTACCATAACCAAACAAATATCCTCTTTGTCTTCACAAAGTGTCCCACTAACACAAGTACATGTGTGGAAATCATTACTTCCAACTGGTAAACAGCAGTGCGCAACAACGTAGCACAGACCCTCAATGCTCTCATAGTTTACCAACTTAAAATGTGCTTTCCAACTTTGAACAAAGTAAACCACTGACACATAGCACAACTCCTACACATGTTACCACAACAACCAATGAATCAAACATGTGTTCCACAACACTTGCTGTTACCACCATGTGCACACACACACACATGAAAAACCCTCAACACACACTGACATTGTGTTAGCCTATAGATCTGTTCAGTTCACACTGAACCAACACCACCTACTATACAAAACAAGTAAGTAATACATCAAAAATACAGAACAAGATATCTGTAACCAAACAGAAGGGGGGGGGGGGACTCAAAAGATTTTGGCCAGTACTTCTCTCAGTGGGTAGCTTTCAACATTAACCCCTTTTCTTTTCACAAGCCACAAGATCAACTTATCAACTTAAACTGGCTGTTCACCGCCACAAAACTTAGTTTCCCAACACAACTAAGTTATCAACATAGCATAAAACCATTACAAGTTGTGTACTCACAGCCCAACAAGGATTTCCTTGCTCCTCACATCACTCCTCCTGAAACATGGAGTGGGTCAAGCTGGTGTTCTCTTGACCCCCTCCCACCGGGGTCACTACCTTGTCATGGTCGGGAAGCTTAGTGGCCAGTGATCGAGCGAGCTATGTCGGCGGGGGCATCAGTGCTTCTGGGGGTTTACTGCTCTAGTCCCAGGTCTTAATTGACAGCCTACATAGCCATTGTAGCTGTTCAGGCTGAATAAGTGGTGGTTTTTGTACTGATGCCCCTGATAGGGCTTCCCATGCCGAACAGGTCGTGAGTGAGGCCCAAACTAAACGTGACCCACTGTCCCTTTCACTATTCTCTATTCTTCTTTTTACCACCTCTTTTCTGTCCTCAGCTCCCCATCAAGCCTTCTTTTCCACATTCTTTTTTCTCTGCGGCCTTCTTCAGGCCCGCCGTGTTTGCCATGCGGCACGACCTGTGATGGAGGGGAATGAGATCCTGGGGATTGAGAGAGCACACTGCTCTCAACACATCCCTTTGGCTTGGACCTCTCCTAAGACCGGCGGCACACATTGGCCCATGTGTGTCAATCGGCTACCCTTCATGGGGCTGGGTCAAGACTGGCAGTTTGGAGGCTAGCGAGGATAACCCCCGTAGTGCTCAGTTCTCTGTCCCTGGGAGCTGGGCATGATCGGGGGGAACACGTTGGAGCTAAACTGTTAGTCGTATATCCCTCCCGAAACCTGGAAGGGGTCAAGCTGGTGTTCCCTTGACCCTGGCCCCTAAGTTGGACCCCATGGTGGGTGGGTAAAGGAGGGATGAATGTACAATTATAAAAACCATGGCTTCCAACCAAATACACCCCCCTAAACTTGGCAAAAGGAGGAGACCAGGAACTGACAATTCTGACTCTGATTCGGAGGTTGGTGAGATTTTGGATTTTGGCCGTCGTGGCTTGTGGTGGAGAGCACTGATGACGACAAGCCCTTGTTGGCTCTCAGCCCCTTCGCTATCCAGAAGGGCTTCCAGTGTCTGGCAGGCTCACTGAAATCTATCAAGAGGCTGAGGAGCAGAGCATTTCTGGTGGAGACAGTGTCAAAAAGGCAGACACAGCTTCTGCTCAAAGCAACCACTTTTGTGGATAGGGCGGTGAAGGTTTCCCCTCACAAAGGACTGAACTGTTCGAAGGGGGTTATCAGATGCCTGGAGTTGAGAGGAGTGTCTGAAGCAGAGATCAAGAGTGAACTGTCCTCTCAGGGAGTGACCGACGTTTACAGGGTGACAGTAAGGAAGGGGTCGGACAGAGTCCTGACCAACACATTTTTCCTCACCTTCTGCTGCCTGAATGTCCCCAAGGAGTCGGATATCTGCAGGTGAAAGTAAGTCTGTACACTGCTCTACGGTGTTTCAAGTGCCAGAAATTTGGACACGTGCGGGACAGCTGCAAGGAGGAAGAGGCGTGTGGCACCTGTTCAAAGGCGGCGCACCAGGGTGAATGCGTCAGTCCAGCCCGTTGTGCGAACTGCAGAGGCGGCCACCCATCCTCATCAAAAGACTGCCCCGCCTGGAAAAAAGAAAACGAAATCCAGAAGGTGAAGACGGAGAAGAAAATTTCTTTCTTTGAGGCATGTAAACAAGTGGAGGCCGCATTGCCTAAGGCGTCTTACGCCTCTGTTGTCAGACCCAGGATGGTGGACGTTGCGATCCAGACGACATCCATAGGGACGCAGACGGACAGCTTACCTACATCGGTAGAACCGTTGGCCTTGGGTGGAGGTGCTGTGTCCACCCCTTCCCATTCTGTACAGCGGTCCTCGGGGGCTGCTGGGTGGGGGCGGAAAGCCTCGGGCGGAGGCACAGTGTCCGCCTCCCGTCCCCCCCCCCCCCGACCCCCCGGCCCCCCTCGTCCCGCCTCTTGTCTACCTGCCCCTCGGGCTGGTGGGAGTGGCCAGAAACCCCCCGCACCTCCAAAACTCAAGGAGGGGAGGGTTGCGGCCTCGGCGGGGTCGGGAAGAGCTGAGGTGGTGGATATTCCGGCTTGGTCGGAATCAGACAAGTTTTTAAGTTAAAAAAATAGATATGCGATCTTGGCCGACCTTGAGCCACCGCAAGCAGAAGAGCAGGGTGTAGCGATGGATTAGGCTGCTGCTTTATTTTTTTAACCTTTTTAATGGCAGTGATCCACTGGAACATCCGTGGGTTCTACGCCAATTTCCAGGAACTCCAGCTGCTTTGTCGTGCCTTGAAACCTTCAGTGCTGGCGCTGCAAGAGACTTTGCAAAGAGATGGCAAGGTTTTATCTCTCTCTGGTTTTAACTCCATTTTTAAACCCACTCAACCGAAGCAAGAGGGATTGACGGGAGGTGTCGCTCTTTTTATACGTAAGTCCCTTTTATACAGTACAGTTCCTTTAAGCACCCCTTTACAGGTGGTGGCAAGCAGAGTCACACTTGAGAAAACCATCACTGTCTGCTCTCTGTACCTTCCTCCTTCCGTCCGTGTTCTGAGGCAGGACCTCATGAACCTGGTTGACCAACTTCCACAACCGTTTCTACTGTTGGGCAACTTCAATGGCCGCTCCCTGCTCTGGGGAAGTGAGATGACATCAGCCCGAGGTCTTCTTTTGGAAAACCTTCTTTCTGATACGGATTTGTGCTGTCTTAACGACAAGTCACCCACTTACTTTCATCTCTCCTCTGGAAACCTCTCGTGTTTAGATCTGTCGGTCTGCGATCCATCGTTGGTCCTGGACTACGAGTGGAGAGTACACGACGATCTGCACGGGAGTGACCACTTTCCTGTCATCCTCCGCCCCACATATGGGGAAGGTGACTCTCTGCCGGACCGCCTGAACAATGACAAAGCTGACTGGGGAATTTTTACCACGAAGTTAAGAGTGGAGCTGCAGGAAGAAACAGTCTTAAAAAGCAAGGACCCTGCTGACACTCTGACTCAGATTGTTTTAGATTGCGCCAAAGCAGCAGTCCCATCGTCTACCTCCAAGTCTCAGATGCCAAGAACGCCCTGGTTCAACGCGGTTGTCGGGAGGCCCGTAAGTCTCAGAAGAGAGCGCAGCGATGCGTCTTTCGGAGACCGGAGACCGATAGCGTTAGAACCCATCAACAGCTGAGGGCGAAAGCCAGGTATGTTTTTAAAAAGAGCCAGAGAAAATAATGGAGAGATTTTTGCTCTTCCTTAACCTCCAACACACCCAAGAAGAAAGTGTGGAGGGTTTTTAAAAAAAATTAAGGGCAAAAACGTCTGCCCAACTTTTCATCATCTTAAACTCTCAGACGCTCTGGTCACAGAGAAGAAAGCAGTTGCCAATTTGCTTGCCTCCACAATCGAACTGAACTCTAGATCTGCCAACAAATCTGCTCGGTTTCTCAAAACCAAAAACCTGAAAGAAAAAACACCCAGCTTCTTCTTCTTCTTCTGCGTTCGTGGCCTGCAACTCCCACGTTCATTCGTATGCACACGAGTGGGCCTTTACGTGCATGACCGTTTTTACCCCGCCATGTAGGCAGCCATAATCCGTTTTCGGGGGAGTGCATGCTGGGTATGTTCTTGTTTCCGTAACCCACCGAACGCTGACATGGATTTCAGGATCTTTAACGTGCATATTTGATCTTCTGCTTGCATATACACATGAAGGGGGTTCAGGCACTAGCAGGTCTGCATATGGTGGTGTGTGTCCATCGAGATCGATGATGACCATCGTTGTCATCCAGCAAAGGGGGGGGTGGTGGGGGGGGGGGGGGGGGGATGCTCATGAATCTATCTGTGAGTGCGCAGATGGCTGAATAGTCCAATCTGCGCACGAAATGTTCGCTGACAGTTGGGGCAGACAAAGACAGGCATATCATTGTCAGGGAGCTTGTTTGCCCGTGACTTTCTGGCCTGCCTCTTCTGAACAGCTGCAGCAGTCCTGTTGGCTTCGCACAACTTGGCACCTTTGTGCACAGCAGTGCGCCATTTGTCACGGTCCGCTGCAGATTCCTCCCAGGAGTCAGGGTTGATATCAAACGCTTTCAGAGAGACTTTCAGAGTATCTCTGAAGCGCTTCTTCTGACCTCCGTGTGATCTCTTCCCTTGTTGCAGCTCGCCATAGAAGAGCCTTTTGGGCAGCCGATGGTCTGGCATGCGCGCCACGTGTCCAGCCCAGCGAAGCTGGGACTGCATCAGGATGGTGAAGATGCTGGGAAGGGTGGCTTTTGCGAGCACCTCCGTGTCTGGGGTCCTGTCTTGCCACTTGATGTTCAGTAGCTTCCTTAGGCATGTTGTGTGGAAGTGGTTCAGCTTCTTGGCATGTCGTTGGTACACTGTCCAAGTTTCGCAGGCGTACAGTAGTGTGGGGAGAACTACTGCTCTGTACACCTTTAGTTTGGTCTCAAGACCAATGCCTCTTCTGTTCCAGACATTTGCATAGAGTCTACCAAAAGTTGCGCTTGCTCTTGCAATCCTGACGTTCACTTCATCGTCAATGGTCGCATTTTGTGACCGTGTGCTGCCAAGGTATGTGAACCGCTCCACCACACTGAGTCTCTGACCGTTGACTGTGATGTTGGGCTCAACGTGGGGTTTCCCTGGGGCTGGCTGATGGAGAACTTCAGTTTTCCTCGTGCTGATGGTAAGGCCGAAGTTCCTGCTGGCAGTGGCAAATTTGTCCACGCTGAGTTGCATGTCAGCTTCAGATCCAGCGTTGAGGGCACAATCATCAGCAAACAAAAAGTCTCTGATGATGTCTGTCATGACCTTCGTTTTTGCTTGAAGCCTTCTGAGGTTAAACAGCTTGCCATCTGTTCGGTACTTTAGGCCAATTCCAACATCGCCATCTCTGAAGGCATCAGTAAGCATTGCAGAGAACATGAGGCTGAACAGCGTTGGAGCCAGGACGCAGCCTTGCTTGACACCATTTGTGACAGGAAAAGGAGCAGATGTTTCACCATTGTCCTGGACTCGAGCCTGCATGCCTTCATGGAATTGGCTGACCAAGGAAATAAATTTTCGAGGGCATCCGTACTTGGCCATGATCTTCCACAGTCCCTCTCTACTCACGGTGTCGAAGGCTTTAGTGAGGTCAACATAGGTGGAGAACAGAGCAGCATTTTGCTCCTGACATTTCTCTTGCAGCTGCCTTGCAGCAAACACCATGTCGGTGGTTCCGCGCTCTTTCCGGAATCCACATTGGCTCTCAGGCAAATGACCTTGGTCAAGGTGTGCTGTGAGGCGGTTTAGTATGATCCTGGCAAGTATCTTGCCTGCGATAGAGAGCAAGGAAATGCCCCGATGGTTATCACAGGCTTGCCGGTTCCCCTTTTGCTTGTACAGGTGAATGATAGATGCATCTTTGAAATCCTGGGGGATCGTCTGTTCTTTCCACATGAGTGAGTACAGCTGATGGAGCTTCTCAGTCAGCACAGTGCCTCCATCCTTGTAGACCTCTGCTGGTATGGAGTCTGAGCCAGGTGCTTTGCCACTGGATAGCAGACGGATTGCTTTCTGGGTCTCAAGAAGTGTTGGCGGATCGTCCAGTGCTTCGTTGATGGGGACTTGTGGGAGCCGGTCTATGGCTTCATCATTTATGGAGGATGGGCGATTTAAGACACTGTTGAAGTGCTCAGCCCAGCGTTCGAGAATTTTCTCCTTCTCGGTGATCAAGGTATTCCCATCTGCACTGAGGAGGGGGGATGATCCTGAGGATGTGGGACCGTAGACTTCTTTTAAGGCATCATAGAACCTCTTCATATCGTGCCTGTCAGCATATCCCTGGATCTCATCGGCTTTGTCGCTCAACCACTTATCCTGCATCTGACGTAACTTTTGCTGAACAGTCCTGCGGATGGCATTGTACGCATCCTTTTTTGATGTGGACTTTGGGTTGCTCAGGTGGGCTTGATGCAGACGGCGTTTCTCATCGAGAAGCTGCTTGATTTCATCACAGTTTTCATCAAACCAGTCTTTGTGCTTTCTGGTCATGGGTCCCAGGGTCTCTGAAGCTGTACTATAGATCAGCTCGCGCAGGGTCCTCCAGTCAGACTCCACATTCTGGTTGTCCAGAGAGGCGGATTCCAGACGATCTTCCAGCACATATGTTGACCTGGGAGATCGTAAAAATCTCCACCCTTTACCCACCAGGCGCTGTCACCATGATTCGAACCCGGGACCCTCAGATTGACAGTCCAACGCTTTAACCACTCGGCTATTGCGCCCTGCAACTTCTCTTCCGACAACACAGAGGGCTACAACCTTCCTTTCACTATGAATGAACTAAAATCTGCCCTTCAGACCTGCACAGATTCCTCTCCAGGAATGGACGAGATCCATTATAAACTCTTAAAACATCTTCCTGAAACCTGTCTGGACACCCTGCTCAAAGTTTACAACCACATCTGGATCACAGGCTTTTTTCCACCCTCCTGGCGGAAAGCCCTCATAATCCCGGTGCCAAAACCGGGAAAAGACCCCTCGAACCCCTCCAACTACCGCCCAATAGCACTTCTTCTTCTTCTTCTGTGTTCCCCGTGATCATGGTCTCAGACTTGCAGTCCTATGCTGGAAATGAAGGTGGTGGTCTTGATGAGGTCTTCTTTGGTGCCCCAGAGCTTTTCTGCCAGTGTGGCTCCATAGGGCCACTGCTGCATCCGTGCATCTTGATACAGGGGGCAGGACTGCAGGATGTGCTCCAGGGTTTGTGGGCCTGTCTTACACGGGCAGTCAGGAGTGTGTGACAGCTTCATTCGGTACATGTGGTCTCGCAGGCGGCAGTGCCCCGTGCGTAGTCGGAATATGATTGTCTGCTGGAATCGCTGCAGGTGAGGCATCTGGTCATCAGGTGGATGGCTATGTTGTTGCTGGAATGTGTTTTTGAATTTTCGTTTGACCAGAGTTTTTGCCTCCCTGTATGAGACTGGCTGGTTTGTCTGCTCCAGTCTGCTGCCAGACTTGGCCAGTCTGTCCGCCTCCTCGTTTCCTGCCAGACCACAGTGGGCAGGGATCCTCTGGACAGCGACGTGTGTGTGTAGCGAGAGATCGTCAAGCAGGCGCTGTGTGTCTCTTTCCAGCTGCTCACTGGGTGACTGCAATTTTTGGATGGCTGATCTGCAGTCTGTCAGAAAGACAACGTGTTCAGGCGGGTGTTGGTCTGCTTTGATCAGTCTGGCAGCTTCTCTCAGAGCAGTAAGTTCGGCCCGGTAGTTTGACAAGCGTCTTCCCGCAGGCAGAGAGTGAGTGGAGGTGTGGCCATCTGGGTGACTGATGTAGATTCCACTTCCTCCATTCTTAATGGCTGCATCAGCAGATCCATCAGTGTAGATGCAAGTCCACACTGAGGCGTTGTACTTTGCGTGCAGCATCTCCAGCGTGAGAGTCTTCAGCATGTAGTCTGGCTGGTCTCCCTTGCTGGTCATTCCTGGCACGTCTGTAGCGTAGAACACTCCGTCCTGCTGAAGATTCCATTCTTCGGCATCCTGGAGAGGCTCTCGTTCTTCAGGGGTGCTGGGGAGGATGTCACTGTGGGTTTTGCCAGGTGGTTGAAGCTGCTTCTCTTCAGTCTATTTTTGGTTGGTTCTTGCAGCTGTTGGTGGGCTGGGTGTGAGGGAAGTCTTTGGAGTTTTTCGTGCTGTGTGAGAACTTTCTCTTCTCGTCTGGTGTCCAGGGGAGCGAGTCCTGTGGTTGCTTCTAGGGTGATGATGGGAGTGGTTTTCAGTTCCCCAGTGATGATCCGCATGCTTGTGTTTTGCACTTTGGCCAGCCTGCTTGTGTTGGTTTGTGCAGCAGTGGCCCAGGCTGATGATCCGTATTCCATTACTGGGCGGATGTTGCCTGTGTATACCTGTTTGAGGATTGTGTTGTTGGCTCCCCATTTGGTGCCCGCTAGTTTCTTCATGAGGGACAGCCTTTTTGTAGCCCTCTTTTCTGTCTCTTTGATGTGGGGGTTCCATGTCAATCTCCTGTCCAGTTTGACACCGAGGTAGGTTGGTGTGTCTTCTTGTGGAATTTGCTGTTTGTTGACCGTCAGTTTGATGTTCTCAGTAGTGGTGGAAAGAGAAAAACAGGTGGCCACTGTCTTGAGACTTGATGGTGACACACCAGTCCTGTGCCCATTTTGAGGTGTTGTTCAGGGCGTCTTGCATCCTGACTGTCGCTGTTGAGGTGGACTGAGCATTATTCCACATTGCAAAGTCATCAGCATGCAAGGCTCGGGAAATGTAGGTGGTCAGGCCTTGTGTGATGTCGTTGATGAAGACGACAAAGAGGGTGGGAGAGATGACGCCTCCCTGTAGGACTCCTTCCCTGATGGTGATATTGTGACTCAGGCTGCCGTTGAGCTTGACTCTTGCTGTTCTGTGGCTCAGGAAGCTTTTGACCCAGTTGAACATATGACCTGTCACTCCCATAGTCAACAGCTTCAGGAGGAGGCCTTGTTTCCACACCTTATCAAAGGCCTTGGATAGGTCTGTGAATGTGGCGATGACTTTCTTCTTCTCCTGGAAGGCATTCTCTATTGACAGTGCCAAGTGGATGAGCTGGTCTTCAGTGTTTCTATTTTTCCTGAAGGCCGTCTGTTCTTTGGTGATCAGGTTGTTGGTTTCTAGGTGCCACATCAGTCGTTTGTTGACCATGCGCTCGAGAGTCTTGCCGAGGCAGCTGAGCAAGCTGAAGGGTCTGTAGCTGTTCTTGTTCTTGGGGGTTTTCTCCTTTTTCAGAATAGGGATGATGGTGGCTTCCTTTCTCGCTGATGGGAAGATACCGGTGTTCCACGACTGGTTAAAGAGCTCAAGTAGCTTCTGTCTAGCAGATGGCCCAAGGTGCTTGATCATTTCGTTGCAGACTCCGTCTTTGCTTGGGGCTTTCTTGTTCTGGAGCTTCTTGATTGCATCGTTGAGTTCTGCCATGGTAAAGTTTGAGGTCATGGTTGGGGACGCGATGGTCTGCAGCTGAGTCTGATTTTGAAGTTGGCGCTCAACTTCTTTCCTTCTTTGTGGTGGGACCTTTATTATGCTTTCGTTTCTGAAGGCGTCTGCAAGGAGATTTGCTGCACTTTTCCCAGAGTGGAAACTGCCATCTTCTTCCAGTACTGTTGTACCACGAGTGGATGTGGCGTCCTCATTGAGGGTCTTGACGAGTCGCCATTGTTCCCCTGTGCTGCTTTCCAGGCTGAGCGATGATGTCTTGTCATGCCAGCTTTGTTGGAGTTCCCTGACTTTGGTGGTGTTGAACTCCTCTTTCAGCTCATTGTGCCTGGTGGTTGTCTCAGTGTTGGGGTTTAGTTCCATGCTTTCTCTGGCCATGGACAGCTTCTGATGGAGATTGGCCAGTGTTTTGGACCAGTAGGGTTTGTAGTCCTTCCTGAATCCGCGGGGGATGGATTTCATGGCTGCACCAAGAATGGCTTCCGTCAAATGCTTTGTGTTCCGGTTGACGTCCTCTGTGAAGGTGATGTTACAGAGGGCCTCTACATGGAGCTGGTAGTCTGTCCATTTCGCTCTTTTAAAGTTCCAGCTGGCTCTCTTTCTGCAGTATTCTGTGGTGGTCTTCATGTCAGAGATGTAGAGAGTGATGGGTAGGTGGTCACTTCCACCAAGCTGGTTGTTGATGACCCTACTGACCCGCTTCTGGATGTCTTCTGTGGCAAGGGCAAGGTCGGGGGTGGATGTTTTTTTCCAGGCTCTGGAGTAGTAGGATGGCTTGTCCTGAGGCTTGTTGATCAGTATCAACTGGTTGTCCGTCATCCAGTCCTGGATCTCCTCTCCTCTGGAGTCAATGGTCTCATACCCCCATGCAGGTGAGTGGCCATTGAAGTCACCAGTGATGAGATGTTTCTCTGTAAACAGCTGGAGGGTGTGGAGGTGTAGCCTTGTACTTGGTGAACTGTAGCAGTTTGTGATGTAGAGTTCTTCGCCCTTCATGAATGTTCTGATGGTGATGAATTCAAGTTCCCCTTCTGCTGATTGGGCCATCAGAACTGCCGGGATGCCTTGTCTTACGAGGGTTAAAACTCCCCCTTTGAGTCCTCCTTTGAGTCCAGTTGGTCTATCTTGTCTGAAGGCATCGTACCCTCTGACAAAGAATCTGCGGTCTTTTGATAGGAGGGTTTCCTGAATACAGATGATATCCACTTTGTTGTCTCTCAGGAAGGCCTGCAGCTCTGGTTTCTTTTGCTGGATGCCCTCCGCGTTCCACTGTACTATTCTTAGGGCTGTCGTTGGTAGAGAGGTGTGACCAGTAGCTCTATTCTGCTTTCCCCTGAGTCTCAGGTCTGCAGAGCCGCCAGTCACTGAGGTGGGCCCTTTTGAGGCAGAGGGCCCGGCACCGTCCCCGCCTGGCATAGGTCCACGCGGACGACACCACATCGAAATATCCATTTATTTTGTCTGAGGCATGATCATTTAGAGGGTTGCGTGTGGACTCGTTGCCCCTACCGGGGTTCCCACACTATGCTGGAGCATAGTCAGATTCCACACCGACTTCGTTGGGTGACCAGCCTGACCAGTCTAGTCTGCGACTCCTCTCGATGGGGGATGCCGAGATCTAGTCTTGTTATCTCGCCAGTTGTCCGCGCCCGTGCCACTTTCGTCACGACTTGCGTCGTGTCCACCCTGCTCCATGTCCCTTGACTGAGGAACACCCACATTAATGTGGCGTGGAGGTGCGGCTACGGTGTTCACTCTCATGTTAGGGATGCACTAAGGCACCCCAATATGAGAGCTCTTCGCAATAGCACTGACCAGCTGCATCTGCAAACTGATGGAGAAGATGGTCAACGGTAGACTGATGTGGAAACTCGAGACCGACGGCCTTCTGGCGAAAGAACAGTGCGGTTTCCGCAAGCATCGCTCTACCGTTGACCATCTGGTTCGTGTGGAAACCACTGTAAGAAATGCCTTTGTAAACAAACAGCATGTGGTGGCCATATTTGAACATATGAACATCTGTTGTAGGTATACATTTCTGTTCAAGGTTTATACATAGCCATGATTATGTTGTTTGACATAATTCCGATGTTGATTTTGAGGTTCACTTCACTTCACTTGTCCCTTAGTCTGGATGACTGTTGGGGCACCACAGATAACCTGTCAACTGCCTTCTTCCATCCTTCTCTGTTTTTTGCTTCCCTAAGGGCCTCACTCAGCCTCAGACCTGTCCATTCTGGGATGTTGTCTATGCTATTATCTCTTTTTCTGTCTGCCTCTCCTTCTCCCTCCCTATACATTGCCCTGCAGGATTGTCTTTGCAAGTCCTGTTTATCTTGTTATGTGCCTATACCACTTCAGTTTACGTTTTTTTCACAGTGGTGAGATCTTAATAGCACCCGATGACTTGCTTAATTCTGTTCCTCACTTCCTCGTTGGTTATGTGATCAAGGAACGCATCAGTTTGATTTTGAGAGTGGTGCATTGCAATGATCCATCTCATGTGAAATGCAACAAGAGAGGCAAGGCCTTCAAGACTCACTTTTGTTACACACTTCAACCAGTAAAGGAATCATGAGGAAAAAAAAAAGATTTAAATAAACGTTGAAATGTGTTCTGTATTGAATATTTATAAGCTGGGGGGGGGGGGGGGGGGGGAAGAAAAAAAGGCATGCTAGCATGGTCGAACCAAGCATATTCAGTTCAGAAGCAAGTAGACTTACTCACAGTGCTGTGACATATCTGATGTCACTCAACCAAATTTGACGTTTAAAGCTATGATAAATATATTATTGTAATTGTGATAACACCGTTTAAATCATGTTTTCTTTATACAGATTAAGAAATTCTTTAATTTGGCGGTAAAGGAGATGTTACCATAGCCTCAGGCACACCGCAACAAGTAGCTGTTTTCACCAGATCTGCAGAAACCAGTCTACAGCAGGCTGATGGAAACTGAAATAATCAGTCGATTCAATTTTTCTTTTATGTTCATTCCAGTCAGTTCAGTATCCACTTTAGAATATACATATGCAGTAAACATGTCGATTGTATAGTTAGTGTCGTTGTATGTGTTCTGTTCAGAATTTGTATTTCTTTGCTTTTAGTTGTGAAAAAGAAAAATGGTGTCATGCCTTCTTCTTGCCAAACATAGGTTCCGGCAGCTGGGAACAGCTGGATTATGTTTTTTTAATTTTTTTTTTAATCTGGTGTCTCAAAGAAATAAACTGTTAATGATCCAGAAATACGGCTTAATACAACCAATTATTGGTATGACTGTGAAGATTTTTTTTCCTACTATGTTTAATCCAAATTTGGTATTGGCAGACAAAGTATTTCCAGAGAAAAATGTATTTGTAAAAGTTTACCACACACACACACACACACACACACGCACACACACACGCACACACACACCCGAACAACAAGTTATAACACAGACTCACTTTGTTTTATAAGTCAGTCACTAAATAGATTTCAGTTTCAGTACCTCCAGTGTCAATGTCTTCACTAATGCCATCACCATTGTCAAGATTGTCATTGTCATTATGCCCTCTTTCTTCTTTTTTTTCACTCTCATTTTTCACTAAGATTTATGTTATGAAAAGGCAAAAAAACGTACCTAATGACAAAGAAAATCTTTTCAATAAAAGTAAGAGGCACTTTCCACACTTCCTCATACAATTTGAGAAAGCATGGGGGTGCCCCCTGCCCCACTCTTTCTTGCAATTGAGAAAAAGTGTGGTGGGGAAACAACTAAGCTTTTTCATAATCACATGCTTTATCATAACATGAGAGAAATCGTGGGGGCGCCCTTCATGCTTTCTGTCAATGTGAGAGAAAGCATCCCCCATGGGATTGCAAGAAAGAGTAGACAAACAAACCTCCTTCCTTGATGGCTTGTGACTGAATATGTATTTGCCCTTGTTTACTCAATATTTGCATTTTTTGATTGCTTTAAGCAAAAATTTTCTTTGTTTAGCACATTTTCCAATAACAATTCATGTCTCAGCAGACTTTATTATTGTTACATGTTGTATTTGGATATGCTTGTCCTGTTTAGATAAGTATCCAAGCCATGACTTAAAAAAAACATTTTAAGAAGAATGCATCATCTGTCTAGTTCTGTTCAGTATTTTGCTGTGTAATTGTAGGGTGTTTTGTTGCGTATCCAACATCTTTTCAGTCAGCACAAAAAAGGACAACTGAGCTGAAAAAGATATGATTGAATACATGGAATTCTATTTATTTTCCAGGACATTTATAAGTATGGAGGTCAACCCTGAGGAAAACAACCTGATGGAATACATATCAGTTGTGGACACTTGCTTCAGGGAATTTGATCTCCCAAGCTTTTATGAGGTAAAAGCAGTGTAACATCATATTTGTTATTATTATTTGTCTTTTGCTGTATGTTTTATGACATTTTCATTTTATTTCTTGAATTTCTGTTCATACAGTCTACATACATTTGACTTGAATTTCAAGTAAAAAATGGTAATGAAAAGTCAAAGGGAGTTGAAGCTACTTTTCTTTCCATACCAGAAATATATTTTATGATTTTTCAGTTACAGGTAAAAATAGTGTCACAAATTCAACTCAGTTTTAAGTTTTGCCAGTTCAGTGACGTCAGCTGATGTCCTTCACAAAATATTACCATAGTGTCTGTAAGATGTCCACTAATGTCCTGCATTTATTCTGATTTTCCTTCATTGGAGTTTGATTCAGTGAATACAAACAGACTGAATGGTTAATTTAATATGTCTGGATTATAAAAATATAATTGTCCCCACTCAAGTCTATCTTGCTTAAGTCGACTCTTCAGGTAAGTCAGCATATTTCTTTCGCCATGGTCAGCCACCTTCTTTACCTCTTTAAATTTTCCTCACTTAACTCAACCTTGTGTAAGTGGATTCCTCACATACCTGGACCAAATTTTTGTGCCCCAGTAAAGGTTTCCCCCGATAAGTCAACAATAATGTCACGTTCTGGGCTGAAATTGTGAATGTTCCAAAAAATTGCCATGTCAAAGCTGGTGGAGGAGGAAAAAATATTTCCCTGGTCACTGTTAAATGGAATACATGAAACTGACAAATTTTGCTGTTTCAAACACCAATTCACTCCAGTACACACACACACACACACACACACACACACACACACACACACACACACACACACACAATGTGGTCATGAATACTTCCATTAAGCTCTCCAAGGCCACAAATGTAGCTTGCAAGTTTTGCTTTACTGTATTTCGGAAGGCCCAGAAAGGCTGTTCTCCATTTTGAAAAACATGTGCATTGTTGGTCTTTCTTGTCAACCATTATTTGCAAAGTGGCTGGGATATGTACTGAGGCTCCTTGTAATAAGAACCGCATGCCAAGTCCTGAACAGGACATCTACAAGCCAAAGAAGGAGAGGGTGGCTCAGGAAGGACTCGGTGACAGCAAACAGTAGAGAGAGACCTCAGACTTATCAATAGATGATGATAGGGTGACACCAGTAAATTGGTTGAACACCACATAGAATGGAGCACTATGACTGCCTGTCCATCCAATGATGCTAAAGCATCTAGGTTTAAATATTGTGATTATTGATGTCAATATTTGATAAATAATGGATGCCATCACACTACAGATTGCCTCAAAGAAAGAATGATAGAGGGATCAGCCCTAAGTCTAACATGAAAAAGAGAGAGACAGAAAAAGAGAAATTCATGTACAAAGATCTTTTCTTTTTTTTTTAAGCCCCAAAGACATGGAGCATATTTCCTGATGACCCCTGACCCTCTGACTCTCGTATCTTTTAAATCTGGCCTCAAAACTCACTCCTCTCAGCAGTAATTTTCATTGTGGTATATCTAAGGAGTTACTCCTTTGTATGTGGTATGCAAAACTATGTATGTATACATATGTATGTGTGCACATGAATGCATGTATGTGTGTGTGTATGTATATGCAGATAATTGGGTGTTGATGTACATATGTCTGTTTGAATGTATGCTTTATGTACGAATGCATTGTGTTTATGTGTATGTATAGTTGGCTAGGTATATTTTGGTGTGTGTATGCAACTTTGATGTAATGTGTTATGTAGATTTACGTTATGTATAATATTGTGTTTTTGGAAAGCATCCAGTGCAGTTTTCTTAATGGAGTGCTATATAAGTATCATTATTATTATCATTATTGATTTATTATTATTTAGCAAATGAAAATGGTATTCATTTCCATTTATTAAAAACTATCTCTGAGAGACAGAGATGTGAATCCTGCTTGCCAAAAGCAAGGAATACATAAAACTGTACACAAGCGCTGTGTGTAGTTGAAAACTAAAAAGAATGAATAAATGTGAAACAAATGCAAGGGGGATAAACACAAGAAAAGAAAAAGGTTTGGAAAAGAAAATACAGAAAGAGAGAAACAACAACAACAACAACAACAACAACAACAACACACACTCACACTCACACACACACACACTCACACACACACACACACACACACACACACACACATACATACAGATATATATATATATATATACATATACACCAAAGTCATGAATCAGAATGGTCATTGCCTGCATGCATCTGAGGTCCACAAACTAAAAAATCAATTCATGTTAACCATTAGATAAATCTAATACGATAATAATGTTCATGTTTAACAGGCATGTGTGGTTCGTCCGTCGGGATTGACGAGGACCATCTAGTCATCCTGGGGGTGGGTGGGTTGGGCTCTGTGGGTGCGCAGATGACTGGTCAGGCCAATTTGCGCCCGGAAGGTTCTGACGCAGTGTGGATAGGGGATGGTGGCGGCTGTCGGGGACTTGCTGGCCCTGCTTTTCCTGGCCTGTCTGCGTTGCTCTGCTGCAGCGATTCTGTTGGCCTCACAGGATTTGGCGCCTTTATGGACAGCAGAACACCACTTTGGTCTTTCCATTGCATTCAGCTCCCATGTGTCATGGCTGTTGTTGAAGGCCTTCAGAGAAGCTTTCAGAGTGTCTTTGAAGCGCTTCTTTTGGCCTCCATGGTAGCGCTTGCCATGTTGGAGTTCGCTGTACAGCAGTTTCTTGGGGAGCCGGTGGTCTGGCATGCGAACTACATGGCCTGCCCAGCGCAGCTTGGCCTGCATCAAGATGGTGTAGATGCTGGGCAAGTTTGCACGAGTGAGCACCTCTGTGTCAGGGATCTTCTCTTGCCACTTTATGCCGAGAAGTTTTCTGAGGCTGGTGGTGTGGAAGTGGTTCAGCTTTTTGGCGTGGCGTTCGTAGACCGTCCATGATTCAGATCCATAGAGCAGTGTGGTGAGAACTATGGCCTTGTATACTTTGAGCTTCGTCTCCAGGGTGATGCCTCTCCTGTTCCAAACGTTCTTATGGAGTCTGCCGAAGGCAGCGCTGGCTTTGGCGAGTCTGGCATTCACCTCGTCGTCGATGACAACTGTGCAAGAGAGTGTACTGCCCAGGTATGTGAACTTGTCCACCGCGTTCAGTCGTTGCCCGTTGATGAAGATGTTTGGTTCAACGTAAGGCTTTCCTGGAGCTGGCTGGTGCATCACCTCAGTCTTCTTTGTGCAGCATTGACATAGGAAAGAAGTGAAGGCCATACACCACAAATCAAAACTTTTCTTATTCGGGGTCAGCAATACCATTTAAATGAGCATGCATCAGGTGGAAGACCCCTTTCTTCTTGATAAGGATTTTTTAATTGGACCACATGGAGCGTGCATGAAAAGGGGCTTGCCTGATATGCAGAAAAGGTGTTGGTATAACAACAGAGATGAATCTCTCTTGTCTGATGATGAGTTTGAACACAAAGATGAATGACAGTGACGGCACTGACAGTCGATTTGATGCTTGTTCAGTCCATCTATCCAGTCAGACAGTGTTCACGGGTGGGTGATTATGATTGGCAGAGTATGTGCAGAGTAACATGGGAAGAATGGGAGGAGTGGAATAAGACAGCAGATTGAATGCCAGTCAGAGGTGTGGAAGGGGGCTTGGCATTGGATGTCAGTGAACTGTTCTTTCATGGAACACTGATGGAAACAGATAACAGCCAATAATCCACAATTTTCATGAAATGCAGGGTTGAAAATGCACTGTTTCCATTTATTCATGTTTGTTGTCACTGAATCAGACGGCTGACTTGTTTGTAGAGACAAAATGATGCAGGCTGACACTTTAACCCCTAGGCTGCCTATATGACGAGATAACTCATGGCAAGCATGTACGCTTTGCTGCCACAATGATGAGATAACTCGTCATCGAAATTATGACTTTTCCCTGCTTTGCATTCAGTTCACTGACAAAAATGCTGGTAGCTTTAGCTTGGGGAATCTTTCTGGATTCTATTCATAGCTACGTCATCTACGTCATGAGGCAGTCCTTTATTTGAACGTTTTGGTTGGGTTACTGTCCCAGTGTATGCCTGGCTCCTCTCCTCGCTCGCTCAACAAAATGTCGGATTGACACCGTGCTCAAGACATGCGATTGTAGCGAACTAAATCAACCAAGATTGCTTTCTTTAGCTGATGCTCAGAAAGAAGTGTAAATTCGAAGAAGACAGTGATCAACATTTAAAGGACGATTTGATAGAAAATAAGAGAGGCAAGGCCTTCAAGACACTTGTGATACACTTTAAAAAAAAAAATCTAATCGTTAAAATGTGTTCTGTATTTGTTATTATGAAGCTTCGGGTTAAAAAAAAAAAAAGAAGAAAAGTCCTAACCAGATTCGAACCCCGCGTGTTCGAGAGAGAAGAAACTGTCTTACCCATTACACTATCGTGGCTCCTTAACTGACGTTCTAAAATTTAATATTTGAACATACTTTTTTAAAGGGCGATAAATCAATTGCGGTATTCGCAGTGAGAACGCTGTTTAATTCATATTATTCTGGTATATCTTGGGCATTCAAAAAATCTTTAAGGGCAATAAAAAAAAATTTTTAAGTCCGCAGTAAAGGAGACGTGGCTATCGACGCAATCACACTGCAACATTTAGCCGTTTTCTCTAGATCTAGGTAGATGTACAAGTTTAGTTACACCCGTCGGGATTGTAGTATGACATGGTCGATTCAATTTCTCTTTTATGTTCATTCTAGTTTTATAGTTTTAAAGTTGATATGAAAATTGAGTATTTTGTTAAACTAGAGCCAAGTACAAGTACTTCTAAACGTCGTATGAAGTGAAAAGGACTTTATTTTGAGAAAAGTCAAGACTGGAAATTTTTTCGTTTCATCAATTCAAGGGTATTTACTCGCATGGTTTACAATATTTAACTGTGAATTCCAACTGATTCTGTGGATATTTTTATGGCAGTTTGGGGCATAATCCAGTAAGTGATGAGGCGTTCACAAATCTTTCTCTGAATAAATATTTAACGGTCTCCTTCTCCAACTTTCCATCACATGTTATCGTGTATTGTTGATTGAATATAGGATTGAACGGGCAGGTCAACAACTTGAAACAATTCGTTCGCGAAGAATATGAGCACGCACTTTGAATATGTATAAATATGTGTTTGCAATTGATTTTTGCCCATGACCTTCAGGGCTCAGCCAGTAGATCTATAAAGTCCACTCGTCGTATTGATTTTAGTATTTTCCGAAAAAGACCACTTGGGCGAATGAACATAGTGAAAGCCCTGTACACTGAGAGTAAAACACACAAACTTTTTATGTATTGAGTATGATTTCAAAATGTAATGTTTGAGATGAGAAAGATCAGTTTAAAGCAAATTAAGTCCCCTAGCATTAATTACAGATTAATTTCCCTTTTTTTACTATCTGCACCAAAACGTTTGCAAAATAAATATAACTTCCATGCTTAGCAAAAGAAGTTCCTGTTTGAACAAAAAATGATAAAAATGACTGCTCTTGTTGTTGTGTCAGAATATCAGGTATAAGTGCCAAGTTTACAGAATGAAAAAAATACACACAAAAAAAACAGTAAATGCAGTTTGCATATAATTTGGCTTCTTTTTTTAATTTTTTTGTGCCCATCGGCAGAGGTGCAATCTTGTTTTAAACAAGATGACTGGAAAGAACTGAATTTTTCCTATTTTTATGCCTAATTTGGTGTCAACAGACAAAGTATTTGCAGAGAAAATGTCAATGTTAAAGTTTACCACAGACACACACACACACACACACACAGAGACAACCGAACACCGGGTTGAAACATAGACTCACTTTGTTTACACAAGTGAGTCAATAAAGGGAGCAATCAAGAGAGTGGCCATGATACGACTATCAGTGAGTGATGCTGGCTGTGCAAACCTTAGCAGACGACAGAAAGTGACTGAATTATTAGCAGGTCACAGTGTGAGTGATTTTCTTGGCACTCAGCCAGCGCAGTCTGATGAGAACTGGATAAAGTGATGAGAACTGGATAAAGTGACCATGTGAGAGGGGTGAAGAGGAGGGGAGTGGAGACTGAAGGGGCGTCGCCTCTCAGCAACATTATCACTTGGAGAAGTCACAATGCATTGTGTAACTATCTCTTTATATATATTTTTTTATTGTGGTTGTTCTAGTATGATTTTGTGTGTGCAGATATCTGTTTGTCCAGAAAATATTATATTTTAGTGCAAATTACCAGACTAATGTTTGTAATGAACAAGTTGAAAATGTGACAAAAAACAAAAAACTGATTTCAAAACAACAGCATGTCACTAAAAATATCTAAAATGGGAAAACATCATGTGTTTTGTGTTCTTTATTCAATTATCTTTCAGAAAATATATACTTTTATGGGTCTTTCTCCAATAACAAAGAGAGCAGAATTTTTGGAAAATTTATATCCGTTTTTTGGGAAAAAACCCTGGCAAATAGATTTCACTTAAATCTTATTTTCCTGGCAGCGAAAGGGTTAATCAGCCTGAGTGAGTCATTATCAAAGAATTTCACTCTCTAATGGAGGAAAGCTCTTAGTTGTCAAAAAGCTTGACTGCTTGTTTCTGAGAACATGATTGACTTTTATGTTGACTGTACCACATTTCTCATTGTTGGGAGACTTGCATGCCTTCACAAGTTTTGATTTGTTATAACCTTTTTTTTCTTTTCTTTTTTTTTTCTTCGTTTTATTCATATTTTATGTTACATTTTCATTCATACATGTATACATACATAAGGGAAAAAAAGAGAGGAAAAAACAAAATAACCTGTTTTATTTTCATCTACAGGTACAGTCTGGTAAGAAACATGGTATTTCCAGCTGAATTTGGTTTGTTTTCTTTTTGGGTGTCATTCTGTGTGGGTGGAAATAGACTTTTTTTGTTGCACAAAAATGATTATCTTCAATTTCAAATGCTTAAACAGTTATCTACAATCACAATACAAGGGAAAGAAAGCTCTGAATTGGAATCCACATTCTTGCCCTTCCCATCAATGTTCACTTTCATTCTCAGTGTCCTGTAGTTTTTTTGTTTGAATTATAAAATATTTTTAAATTCCCTGAATTGTAAAAATTCCCTGGCAAGGGGAGAGCACTTTTTATTTATTTATTTATTTATTATTTTAAATTCTTTGGTACTGAACGGGTTAGGCATTTCTGACCTGAACATGCACAAACTTGAATCAGGGCTTCTAACAAGTTAAAAATCTTGGGGGGCCCACGGACTCTTCTGCCACAATTCTAGATCGTCCTAGACTACCTTCAGAGAGTGCTGTACATTGTAAGCAAAACTCCATTGCTACACACACACAAAGACAACATACCTTCATGTTATGAAGTTGAAAAGTTAAAATGTTATTTAAAAAATTCAGGGCCAAGCAGTGGTGAAGGGAAACAACTCTTCTTTATAGCAGCTGATTTTTTTGTCATATTTAAACCAGTGCAGCTTAAGTTTAAAAAAAAATGTTGCCATAGTGTGTGTAAGATGTCCACTTACGTCCTGCATCTATTCCAATGTTTTTTTCATCAGAGTTTGGTTCAGTAAGCACAAACAGAATCTGAACAGTTATTTTAATGTGTCTGGATTATAAACATACTAATTAGATGAGCATACATTTAATGTGTCTGAATTAGAAACATACTAATTAGATGAGCATACATCAGGTGGAGGACCCCTTTCTTCTCTATAATGTTTCACTAACTGGAATTTGTCAAGTGCACCAGAAAAGTGGGCTTGCGTCATATGCAAAAAGAACATCGGAAACTTTGTCCAGCTAAGACAATTGATTTACACAACTTTGCTTGGTGTGCAGATGATTATGTTTGATGGTAATAAGGTGAGAGGTGCATTCATCTTGAGATGATTGGTTTGAACTTGAACGTGAAAACGACAGTGATGAAACTAACAGCAGCGTTTGACAGCAGTCCAGTCCATATGTGCAATCAGACATCAATTTTGAGCAGGTGACAATGACTGACAGTAAGAGGGCAGTATTTTTGCATAATTTGAGAAGAGGGGGAGGAGAGAGAGTGAGGTAAGACGATTGGTCGAAGACCAGACAGAATGCATGGTAAAGTGGGTATGGCCATGACTTCAGTGAACTGCCTTTCACAGTGTTCATCTGGCAGGAACTAGACAGCAGCCAATTATCCATGATTTCTTGAAACCCAGGGTTGACAGATGGTGAACAGGAATCTCATGTTTTTATTTTTTCATGCTTTTTGACACTGATTTCTTTACTGACTCCTTTGTAGGGCAGACAACCCGGATCCACTGCAACATTTTATCTGCTCACTTGCAACAGGATGGAGGAAGTGTCATCAAAGAGCTTCCCCCTCTAAAGGGGGAAGGCTCTTTGGTATAAATAATAATAATTACAGTAATGATAATTAAGTGCTCTGCTATAGTGTTGTTCCCTCACAGAGAGGCTCACAGTGCTTCCCAAATTAAAAAATACATTAACAAGAAAGAAACCACAATTCCCATGAAAATTCAAATAACAAACAATCATTCCTGGCGCTCCACAAATTACATATTACAAAAGAGAAACAACAATCGTCAAGAAAAAGAATCAACCACAAAGAAACAGTCACCATCCTCACATCATGCACAGCACTTATGATGTTTGTCCTTAGGATTCGAAGATGACCATGGTTTTTAATATCAGATGGAAGATTGGTGGCTGTAGGTCTGGAGGTGACTGATGAGGCCAATCCGGGCCCTGAAGGCTCACCCACATGTGGGACTCAAGTGAGTGGGTGCTGTCGTGGCAGTAGATGCTGCTTGGGCTTTGTGCACAGCACACTTTAGTTCCGCCTCAGTGATGTGCCTGGCTTCGCTGCAGGGGTTCCTGTGGTGATCTCACTGCACCAAGCTGGATGGTCCAGAGCAAGCATCTCCCACATGTTGATGTCGACACCCAGGTCTTTGAAGGACGCTTTGAGGCAGCCTTTGTAGCGTTTCTTCTGCCCTCCAACTGAGCGCTTGCCCTAACACTGTTCTCCGTACAGCAGCTGCTTAGGCATTCGACTGTCTGGCATTCTAACCACATGTACAGCCCACCTGGCTTGGGCTTTCTGCAGGAGGGTGTAGATGCTGCAGAGGCCAGCAGGTTTCAGGACTTCGTGTCGGGGACTTTTGTCCTGCCACCTGATGTGGAGGAGTCTGTGGAGACAGCTCAGGTGGAAGCAATTGAACTGTTTGGTGTGTCTGCTGTAGACAGTCCAGGTCTCACTGGCGTAAAGGAGGGTGGTAAGGACCACTGCACAGTAGACCTTCAGCTTGGTGGTAGCGCTGAGTCCTCTCTGCTCCCAGATGTTCTCACAGAATCTCCCAATCCTGTTGTTGACCTCAGTGTCTATGTTCACTGCATGAGAGAGCATGCTGCCCAGGTAGGTGAAGTTGTCAACTGCCTTAAGGTTCTGCCCCTTCACTGTTCCTGATATGACTTTCCTGAGGCAGGCTGGAACATAACTTAAGTCTATTTGGTGCTGATGGTGAGACTGAAGTTGTCGCAGGGTTGTGAGAAGCAGTCCATTTCACACTGCATCTCCTGCTCTGTGCTGGTGTTGAGTGTGCAGTCATCAGCAAACAAGAAGTATCTGATGACAGTCTCTTTCACCTTTTTAACAGCCTGCAGGTGCCTGAGGTTGAACAATCTCCTGTCAGTCCTGTACCTGACGTGGATTCCAACTTCGCAGTCATGGAAGGCATCTGACAGCATGGCAGAGAATACCATACTGAACAGTCTGGGCAAGAATGCAGCCTTGTTTGACGCCATTTGTCACTGGGAAGGCCTCTGACTTGTCTCCATCATCCAGAACGTTCACCATCATGCCATCGTGGAACTGCCAGATGATTGTAATGAACCTGCTGGGGCAGCCAAACTTCTCCATGACCATCCACAAGCCTTCTCTGCTGACCGTATGGAAAGCCTTGGTCAGATCAACTTAGGTCATGAAAAGGTCTCTGTGTTGCTCCTGGCATTTTTCCTGGAGTTGGTGCGCAGCAAAAATCATGTCCGCAGTCCCACGTTCAGCACAGAAGCCACACTGGCTTTCTGGAGGAGACCTTGCTCAAGATGTTGGAGAAGGCGGTTGAGCAGGACACTGGCCAGAATCTTCCCAGCAATAGACAAGAGGGAGATGCCTCGGTTGTTGCCGCAAGACTGGCGGTTACCTTTCCTCTTGTAGATGTGGACTATACTGGCATCTTTCAGCCCTTACGCGATCTGTCCCTCGTTCCACATGAATTGGAAGAGTTCGGTCAGCTGTTGCATCATAGCAGAGCCTCCTGCTTTGTATACCTCAGCAGGGATTGCATTGGATCCTTGTGCTTTGCCTCATTGTTGATGTTGGCAGGACAGTTGAGAACATTCTTGAAGTGCTCAGGCCACTGCTCCAGAATCTGCTTCTTTTCTGTCAGCAGCTGCGTCCCATCTGCATTGAGGAGGGGTGAGGAGCTGGAGGACTGGGGTCCGTATACAGCCTTAAGCGCATCGAAAAGTGCTTTGTGTCATGGCTGTCAGCGTAACCCTGGATTTCATCCAACTCCTTGCTGAAACAGCTGTCCTGCATCTCACGAAGTTTTTTCTGCACCTTTCTTTTTGCGTTAGCAAGGCCATTTTCCTTGGCTTGTGATGTGGTGTCATTATGATGTGCTCTGAACAGTTGATTCTTCTCTTTTATCAGTGCCTCTGTTTCTTCATCATTTTGATCGAACCAGTCTTGGTTTCTTCGTGTTGCTGGTCTGAGATGTTCGAGGGCAGTAGTATAGACAGTATCTCTGAAGGCCATCCACTGTTCCTCAACACTGGTCCTGTCTTCCTGTGGTGTGTCTGGCAGTCTGCCTTCAAGGTTGTTGGCGAGTTCTTCTGCAACTTTGCTGCTTTTCAGCTTGGAGACATTCAGCCTCTTTACAGTCTTCTGACATTGGCGTCTTCTCATGGGCAGAATGCGAAGCTTGAACTTGGACACAATTAGGCGGTGGTAGGTCCAGTAGTTGGCACTACACATGGCTTTTGACCAGCCTATCCCTCTGCCCGGTGATGACTTAGTCTATAAGATGCCAGTGCCTCAAGCGAGGGTGCATCCATGATGTCTTCTTACGGGTGGGTAGGTGGAACAAGATGTTGGTGATGGCAAGGTCATGTGTGACACATGTCTTGAGGAGCAGAAGGCCTTTGCTGTTACACTTGCCAGTGCTGTGTCTTCCAGTGATCCCTTCCCATGTTTGGTAGTCTGTCCCTACTCTGGCATTGAAGTCCCCAAGAACAATTAGCTCCTCTGACTGTGGGACTGCTGAAATGAGGGAGTTGAGTTGTTCATGGAACTTGTCTTTAATGTCATCTCGGTTGGTCATGGTGGGAGCACAGGCACTAATCAGCATTGCACTTTTCTTTGAGAGTGGGAACTGAAGTGGTCATCAGGTGGTCGATGATACACTCTGGAAGCTTGTTGAGTTAACAGGTGAGGTGAGATTTGATGGCAAATCCCATGCCTGCTTCTCATTGTTCAGCGCTGCTGCGACCACTCCAGAAGAACATGTATCCCCCACCACACTCTGTAAGCTGGCCCTTGTCTGCTATGTGCATTTCGGTAAGAGCTGCAATGTCCACATTGTAGTGAGTTAACTCTGACAACCAGTGCTGTTCTTCTCTCTGCCTTGATGTTATCCAGCAGAGTTCTCATGTTGCATACGTAAATGTTGAACACCATCACTTTCTTCTTTGTTTTTTGTTGTTGTTGTTGTTGACCGCTATGAGGGATCCCCACAGATGTGGTAAGCTGGCCAGGGAGAAGTGAAGCAAGCTATGTTTGAGGCACCTTTTCTAGCCCCTTCCTCCATGATCCAAGGAGATGAGCAGAGCAATCCTAAAGAGGGCTGCTCAAGACACCCAGGGGGCTGCTGAACTCCATTGCTGCTTAAGTCCAGTAGAAAGTGACCCTATGCCTTGGGCCGCCTGCATACAGGTTTGCACCTGTTGCTTCGCCACTCCCCGATCACCACAAGACTTGAGGTGTTGCACAGTGTAATCTGAAGTCATGATTCATGCTTGACTTGGATTTAAGTGAGGGAGAGTTGCGTAGGGCATCAGCCTAACTCTCTCGTCCTGACCTGTCTGGACCCAGTGGTAAGACAGTCGAGACAGCTGGAGATAGGTCAGGATGCAGTAGATGGCCAGCAGTGTTCTGCATGTGTCTCACTGCACCCTTTGAGAACCGCCTTTCTGCCCGTTGAATCAATGATGGTTTCTTCTGGACAGTCCACCGAATCCAGGCTTCAGACTCTAGGTAGACAAGCCCTAAATGTTGTGGGTCCACCGCAGTTCTTGTGGTGTGCTCGCAAGTCTCCCTACCCATTGTTTGAATCCTCATCCGCCATTGCAGCTGCTGGGAGATGTCTCCTCTTCCACCTGTTCCTCCTTTGGATGACCTCTGTAATTGACCCATACATGGGGTCTGGTTCATGGGCACCAGGGCATATCCACACACCAGTGGGCCATGCACGCTGAACATTATGTATACGGGCCAGCAACCACCTCCCTTAAGCTGTCTTGAATGATGTGCCATATCCTGCAGAGATCAGATTTCAAGGTCAGATTTTCATGTTCAGTTTACTCTTCACATGCGGCAGGTAGTACTGGGTTACATAGTTACCAGTAGCACAAAGACTATCAATATCACTTTGAAATTCCAGAATAGTTATCTACAATCAAGATAAATGGGGGGTGGGAGGGAGCTTATATTCAGAATCCATATTCATTTTCCATCACAAAAACATTCACTTTGCTTCTGTATCTTCTATAGTTTTTGTACAAGATTTTGTTTTTTTGTTTTTTTAATTATTACCACTGATTCCTCAAAAATCCCTGGTAAGGAGAGAGCACTTTTTTTTTAAAACAAAATTCCCTGGCACTGAAATGGTTAAGCTCCTGTAGAGTTTCACTTTTTATATATTTTTTTATATAATTTTTCTAGAAATTTTCAGAATGTCCTAGAGACCACCGCATTGAACACAGAAATCATCCTTTCTTTTTCAAAACAACAGGATGCATAAACATGAATTATCAGAAGCCCTGTTGAATAAATGGAATTAGACAACCACACATCAGTGGAGATTTTGGAGTTATCCTCTCTTTGCCTATGATATTGCCTATGATAATTCCAATTTGAACTCAACATACTCAGGCACCACCTTCTGGACCTACCACTGATCCCTTTCTCACAGAGCCAGACTAAATGGAACACTCAAGCACAGAACAACTTGATCAAATCTGTTCAGATTCAAACACATTTTTACCTTCAGAATCGGAAAATTATAAAGAAGTATCCATGTTGTTTGGGTTGCACACCAGTCACTCCTCTTTAATTCACTCATTTTTTTTTTTTAAGTTTGAGAGACTTTGTGGTACATTCCGTGCTATGGACCTGCCAGTTTCAGATACATGCTGGTGTAATAATGACATAATGTTAATGAGTGGTTGAACATCAGACAAGCATTTTAGCGCAGACTCCAAGGACCTGTTCTGGGAAAGTCTTGCAACATGTCCCAGCCAACTCAAATGACTTGACCAACCCATAGACTGGATGGATGGCTGCTAAGATTTACAGATACACAGCTACCTAGATAAGCAGACAGGCAGAATATATGCTAATTAATTTATTTTGTTTAGCTGATGAGTATGTAAGAGAGAGGAAATTGCAGTATTGTTGTCTTCAAGGTCTGTGTGATTGTTCAGCTTTGCTCATGATAATCAGCATTGAGTCTCCAAGGCAATTTCTAATCCCCAGATGCAAATATCATTGAAGAGTTCTTCCGGTATCACAATCCACATCATAGAGTCATTATCCTTCAGCTCCCCTTCTTCAGGTTAAAAACTCTATTCACAATTTGAAATTTCTACTTTGCCTTCCCATTTAAAAAAATTTTTTTTTTACTAGCAAAAAGGCTACACACACATTAAAGTTGTCCGTTAAATAATCACAGTGTGCATTTCTTAAGTGTATCACATCAGTTTTTCAGTTCTGCAGTTTCACTTTGAGTTTTAAAATATTGATGTGTTTCTTTTTGGATTTCTGGCCTATTTGTCAATTAAACATATGAACAATTAGATAATGTCAGTAAACCAATTCAAATTGTTAACAGTCAAAAGTCAAACAAAGCTTTCTGAACAGAAACTAACAGCAGTGGAAAATAAACAATAATATCCAGCTGAATGAGCAAACAATTTATAGATTAGTTTCCTTAGTATCTTGATTATCCTTCCAAGCAAGTGTGTGTTTGCACTGAAATGATAGGCGGTTGTGGACGTTCGGACAGTGGTTGTGTTGGGATTTGGGTCTGGTGACAGTGAGGACTGTGCTGATTGTTGTGTGTGAGAACTGATTAGACTGTACTGGCATTTTGGTGTAGGGGGTGTGGTTGTTCATCTGGGGTGAAACCAGGTGTGATCTGTTTCAACATACCATGCTGTTTGGGGTTCTTAAAAATGTTGGAACAAAGTTTGTTGTACTTTGATATTACTTCCCCTGGATTTGCATGACCGTCATGAACAGAATTATTACCTTTTGTCAGTGGTTCAGCTTCTTTTGTTGCATGCTATTTGTTATCGATTTATCGCCCTTAAAAAAAGCATGTTTAAATGTTAAATTTTTTAACATCAGTTTAGGAACCACGATAGTGTATTGGGTAAGAACCTTTTTTTTTTTTCTTTTTTTTTTTAACCCAAAGCTTTGTGATAACAAATACAGAACACATTTTAATGATTAGATTTTTTTTTTTTTAAGTGTATCACAAGTGAGTCTTGAAGGCCCTGCCTCTTGTTTTCTTATATATTCTTCATATCTGGAGTTTTGGGGGCAAGGTTAAATGGACTGATGGGAAGTTTCCGTTGAGTATTCTTCCCATGAGAAGTTCACTTGGAGAACGGCCATACTGGAGTGGATCTTTTGATTTTTTTTAGGAGCTTCTTTATGGTCCGAACAGTGTACTCAGCTTCTCCATTGTTTTGAAGATATCTCTGTTAGCTTGTAGTATGGGTAAATTTATATTCTGCAGTAAATGTTCTCAAAAGTCAAGAACTGTGGGTTATTGTCAGAAACCACAACATCGGGGATGCCATGAGTTGCAAAGATACTCTTGATTCTTGTGATGGTCTCTGTGCTGTATATTTCTCAAGGTGGCATATTTCAGTCCATCTGGGAAAGTAGTCGACCACCACTATGTAGGTTTTCCTGTTGAGTTGAAAAAAGATCCAAACTGACTTGTGACCAAGTTCTTTCCAGGAAAGATGAAGGTAAAAGGGGTTCTGTATGTTCCAGACAGAGCTATAGAACTGTAGAACATTTATTCACTATTTCTTCAATTTGTCTGAAAGTGAGGGTGATCAGACTGAAACCTGCACAAGTGATCTGCACTTTGTGATACCCAAATGATTTGAGTGTGTCTAGTCTCAGCTCTCTAGGAATAACAATATGATCATCATACAGGAGGATGTTGATATCAGTGAAGTGTTCCCAAATGGTCCAATACTGTTTCAGTAATGGAGACCCTAGCATGAAAGTTGGCCAGCCTGTCTGATAGTATTCCCTTAATTGAGCTGTTTCAGCAGTATCTTATGCAACGTTTGACTTCTTTTAGTTTTTAAGATGATGCTTGGAGGGTTTCAGTGGCTTGTTTGTTCTTTTCATTGCTTTTGTAACTTTTGATAGACTATTCCAGTCACTATTCTTATTCGTTGTTCTTATTATTTTATTTTATTTCATTTTATTTCTTTTTTTCTGTGTTTTGTGTTGTTCTTTATTTTTCTGTTTTGTGTCATTGAATGGGCAGAATTGTAAAAAGGCCTTCACCGTGCCTAATTCTTTACCCATTAAAGATTCAATCAATCAGTATGCTGTAATGACTTCAAGAAAACTTACGTCTACACCTTCGGGTAGACTTGTAGGTCCTGATGATAATGCATCCACTGTTATTTGTTCTTTGCTTGTATTGCTGTAGACATATACACTGTAAGATTGTATCTTATCAGATGTAGGCGGAAACGCTGTAAAATGGATGGCATCATGGCATTTCTTTATTACTTCGACTTGAGACAAGGGGTTTGTGATCTGTATCTATTGAGGACTTAAACACTTCTGATGATGGAATGCTATAGCAGTTTCGACAATTAAGAATTTGTCCACGTTTTCCTTGTGGGGTAGCATAAAAATTGCAGCTACACCGGGCATTGCGAATGTGTCAAGGGTCGAATGGAAAGTTTCTTTGTGAGGTTTCCGTGACTATACACTCGACTTGGTACCCCACATGACAAGCTAATCTGCATAACGTATTGAAAATGGCATCGCAGGTGATACGAGTGGAAATTTTTTTTTTTTTAGGAAACTGGATCACGACAGTAGCTTTTTACTGCTGAAGTGATTGAAATTCTTTAAACTGAAGGTTTCGACATCGACATGGATGATGAAGACATTTAATAAATTATCTGCAGTGAAGAAAGTACTGACGGTGACTCAGCATCTGAGGGCTGTGAAGAGAGGGAGGGGGGTGGGCGTACACATGACGTTAGAAGAGGGGTCAGTAGGTCAAGTACAAGGAGTTTCATTCAGTTACGTTGTGTTTTGTATTTTTGTGATTTTTTTTCCTAACCCCAACAAATGGGTCGTCTGCAGGGGAAAGCAAGGGAGAAAACTATTCGTCCGGAGTGAGTTAAACCCTGAATGTACTGATGGAATCCTTCTGAAGCCCAGGTTGCTGTAGTACTGATGGAATCCTTCTGAAGCCCAGGTTGCTGTAGTACTGATGGAATCCTTCTGAAGCCCAGGTTGCTATAAGTGCTTTCTTTTCAATGGTCACTTTTTTCTGCTCTATCCTCTGCACTGTTTCAGTGGCATTACTCCCACGCCACTCACTCCATGTCCCCCATGTACAGCCACACCCGGGTTTGTCTGTCGCAGTCCTAGCATCTGCAGTCCATAGGGAACCATCAGTGTTAGGTGGTCGCATAATTTTTCGCTGTGTCATTAAGTGATCTTTAGATAAAACTGACTGGATGACTTGCTCCATCTTGTATTTGAAGAACTGACCCAGTACTTGTACCAGAAGCATCTGCTGGGAGTATTGTCTTATGCTTGAAAATGAAACTAATGTCCGAGTACTGCGGATGATGTCAGTAGCTCTTTATTTGCTGAAAAGCTGTTTCTTGAAGTTCATTCCGTAGCTATGCTGCATCTTTGTTGAGCAGTTGTCATAGTGGTTCATTCATCTTTGCCAAATTGGAAGTAAATGTGGCCATTTGGTTGATAATGCCCATGAAGCATTGCAGTTCTGTGACTATTTGGAAATTTCTTGATTGGTTTTATCTTTTCATGAAATAAAATTTATTTGACAAGGTGTGGAATCGATTTTAGAATATCACAGCTTTTGGCTAGTCTTTGGATTGAGTCTGAATACAGTCTGCTTTTTAAAAGTACACCAGTTTTATGGGACACTGACAAAAAAAAGCCATGAAATAACCATTCCAGTCAGCTGCCCTCACTGTCACCTTTTTTTTTTTTTTTTAAGTGTATGAAAAGAAGAAAGCCTTGATATAACTACTGCAGGTGATATGGTGTTAAACCAATAACTAACTTCCTAATCCCCCCCCCCCCCCTTTTTTTTTTTTTTTGTTTTTTTTGATAAGTTTGAAAAACTGGTATATTTTTGATTAATGGAATTCTTGTATACAATGTATTATTGTTTCTTATTTTGTTTCAGAATCCGTCCTTTCACATTAGCTTGATCTGGTGTGTGGGTGATGTTATTTCACAAATTACTAAGAAGATGGCAGAAAAACTGCAGGTATGTAAATTATGTGGTTGCTCATAATCTTTTTGGGGGGTTCTGTTTGTTTCCTCTTGTTACATTGCCATTGACAGAAGGGTAACCATTTATATGAAAATGCAAGTATAAAACATCCGATGCAGCTTATCATAAACAGTGAAAAAAAACAATCCAAAAATAATGTTCTGAAACTTAAATCATCTTTCCCACAATATCTTTTTTTCCACTCACTTAAGCACAATATAGTTTGTTTTAAAAAGAAAAGAAAAGAAAAAAGCAAATACACATCTCTAAGTGTAGGATTGGGTCAAAAGTATCCAGACATTGTTTTTATTTCTTGCTGCTTTTACTGTAAGCAATTTAAGTAGAGAGAAAAAACCCACTCAGTGAAAGGTTCTGCTGCAGGAAGCATTTCATAGAGTGTGTTAGCCCTCCCTTTTTTGCAGTCCCACACTTTTTTCCATGAGAAAACCCCCCTTATTTTTATTTTAAAATTTTCCTTTGTCACCTGGATTGGTTTCTTGACTTTTCATAACACAAATTTTTTATAAAGATAAGAGATAAAAAGAAGGTAGAAATATGACAGAAAAAGTTGTTTCACAATGCTCTCCCTTCACAGAGGGAGCATAAAAATGGGACCAAATTAATGTTGATGTTTTGTTATGATACAACTTTCATTTTTCTGTCACATTCGTTTAAAAAGTTCTTTCATTTCACACTTCTTCATCTGTTTGTGTTATCATCCATTTTCATGCAATGTCTTATTGAAATCAGCTTCCCAATTTTAGAGAAGACACTCTAGGTGCTTTTATATAATATATATATATATATTTTTTTTTTCATGATAAACAACAGTCAAAGATGGAAAATAGACAAAACAAGGGAAAGAAAACACATAATACACACACACACACACACACACACACACACATGCATGAATGCATACGTGCATGCTGCATGCACAAACACACACACCCATTAACTGTCATGTCATAGAGTTTTGGTTGATGCCATGATAGTGTTGCCTATTTGTGAAGGGAAGATTATTCGTATGGCTTGGTTATGTTACTGTAGTTTGCTCTGAACTTGAATTGTCAAGAATGGCTCGTGGTGCACATGCTTTTGGCTCTGGGTGAGCGCTTTTTTTTTTTTTTTTTTTTTTTTTTTTTTTTTTTATTTTTTTTTTACATGTTGACAATCAAATATGCAACAAAGAATAAAAAAGTCAAACCATGTACCACTGTAATAAGATAAAGACAGTAATAGTAATAAGTAAAATAGGAGAAAGTAGATAGGGCATGAGTCGATAGATGAATGAGTTATGCTAGAGTCAGCAACAACAGTTTACCCCAGAGTCATTTACATCAATCATTAGATAGAATAGAATAGAATAGAATATGTCTTTATTACCATGTGTACCGGGGTCACAAGGAATATTTGGGGGGGGATAGTACATAATAAGGTACGAACATAAATCGATACTGTACAAATACAGTAGAAATTAGGATACATACAAGTGCATATCAATATAAAAACTTGTGCATACTCACACATGCAAATTAGAAATTTAAATTCACTGATGATCTCTACTTGCTTGTCTTTAATGACAAGTGGTGAGGGGTCAGATCTGGTCTTCCTGAAATCAAAATTATTTCTTTTGTTTTTGATACGTTGAGTTCTAAGTTGTTTTGATCACACCAGCTGACAAGTTCTAGTGCTTCTTTCCTATATTTTGACTCATCACTGTTCGTAATCAGCCCATCTAGAGTAATATAATCGGCAAACTTGACCATGGTGTTACATTCATTACGAGTTACACAGTCATGTGTGAATAGTGAGTACAACAGTGGGGATAGAACACATCCCTGATAATGATAATAATGATTTTTTTTTTATGATAATTTTTTTTTTTTAATTTAAGAAAAGAAAACACACGCACACACTCACACATACAAAAATGTCACCACATTAAAAATCCCAAGGGAAGAAGTGGTTTTAAAGAATACATTTGAAAATAATACAAGTATTAACAGCTGGGGAAAAGAAAACATTGGCTTATAAAAGTTTACATTGCACATCAAATCTGGATACATCATCTTTTACATTCGCATTATATTGTTCAATTTTGTATCTCGCATAAAGCTGTTTTAGAAAGGCATGCAGATTTGGTGTGCATTTTTCAATTTTGCTTTTGTAGACATATAGTTTGGCAAACATTATGATGAAATCAATACATTACATGTTTTTAGATGCTGTTCTATGCCAAAAAGTACAAAGTGCGACAGATATTAATGTTATGGCATTTTCACATTTTTCATTAAACAAAAGATGTGGTGTAGCGTATATGGATTTGTCCAAACGCAGTGACGCCTCCTTGAGCTACTGAAACTGAAACTCTAAAGAGGGCTAAAAGGACTGTATGTGTACAGTGCCACAAAGTTCTATGGAGTCTCTTGCATCATTAGACAGTATACAGTTATTTGTATCAGATACTCCCATAGCATTTAAGACATTAGTTGCAAGAATTCTGTGAACGATTCTCATATGCAGCTATTTTGTTTTAACATCTTTAATTTTTTTAATTTTTTATAAAAGACAGTGTTCCAGTGAACATCGATATTTAATTTATTTGTCCATTTTAAACAACATTTTGGTGTATTATAATTTTTTGTTAATACATTGTACAATAGTTTCGATCCCTTCATGCATTTTGAATAAATGTTACTGCATTTGGCATATCTGTAAATCCACTATCATTATTGGTTAGTTTTATTCCTGTTTGTTTAATATATTTCTTTATTGAAGAGATCCATCCATAGAAAGTGACAAAATTAGTTCAATAATCAATGTCAGAAAAAATTTTTATTTGTATTTCATAAAATCTCCATTACTTTTAAGAAAGTGTTTAATGGCGTTTTTTCCTTTTCTCGTCAGTTTGTCATTCCTGATAATTGTATTGCCAATTGTTATGTTTTCATTGTAAAATACAGGTTCACAAAGTATTTCTTTTGATTTTCTAGGTTTCAAGTTATGAAAGAGTATTTTATATGCTTGAAGTGTATGGGACCAGAATTTATTTGTAATCCTATATCTAGACTCATGTGCTGGTCCACAATATGCTAAGTTTTCAAGAAATGGGCACAATCTTGCTGCGATGTATTTCCATTTGTGGTGTGTGGCTTCAAATTTTCTTATCCATGATAGTTTTAGAGCATGAATATATTTTATAAAGTCTGGTATATTTAAACCTCCTTGTTTCTTGGTTTTGATAGAAGTCTTTCTGTTAATTGTATCTTGCTTCCCATTTCAGACAAATGAAAAACACATTTTCTGAAGTTTTTTTTAACAGAATCATCAGGTGGGTTGGGTAGCAAAATCCAATGATGTATTAGCCGAACAGGTCGTGAGTGAGGCCCAAACTAAACGTGACCCACTGTCCCTTTCGCTGTTCTCTATTCTTCTTTTTACTGCCTCTTTTCTGTCCTCAGCTCCCCATCAAGCCTTCTTTTCCACATTCTTTGTTTTTCTCTGCGGCCTTCTTTAGGCCCACCGTGTTTGCCGTGCGGCGCGACCTGTGATGGAGGGGAATGAGATCCTGGGGATTGAGAGAGCACGCTGCTCTCAACACATCCCTTTGGCTCGGACCTCTCCTAAGACAGGCGGCACACATTGGCCCATGTGTGTCAATCGGCTACCCCTTCGTGGGGCTGGGTCAAGACTGGCAGTTTAGAGGCTGACGAAGGTAACCCCCGTAGTGCTCGGTTCTCTGTCCCCGGGAGCTGGGCATGATCGGGGGGGAACACGTTGGAGCTAGACTGTTGGTCGTATATCCCTCCCGAAACCTGGAAGGGGTCAAGCTGGTGTTCCCTTGACCCTGGCCCCTAAGTTGGACCCCATGGTGGGTGGGTAAGGGAGGGATGAATTTACTTTTTTTCCAACATGACTTCCAAAAAACTACACCCCCCTGGCTCGGGTAAAAGAAGAAGACAGGGAACGGATGACTCAGACTCCGATTCGGAGGTCGTTGAGACCTCTGGATTTTGGCCATCGTGGCTGGTGATGGAGGGCGCTGATGACGACAAGCCGTTGTCGGCTCTCAGCCCCTTCGCTATCCAGAAGGGCTTTCAGTGCCTGGCAGGATCGCTGAAGTCCATCAAGAGGCTGAGGAGCGGAGCATTTTTAGTTCAGACGGAATCCAAAAGGCAGACACAGCTCCTTCTCAAGGCGACCACTTTCGTGGATAGGGCGGTGAAGGTTTCCCCTCACAAAGGCCTCAACTGCTCAAAGGGGGTCATCAGATGCCCGGAGTTGAAAGGTGTGTCTGAGGCCGAGATCAAGAGCGAGCTGTCCTCTCAGGGAGTGACCGAAGTGTACAGGGTGACGGTGAGGAAGGGGTCGGACAGAGTCCCGACCAACACTTTCTTCCTCACCTTCTGCTGCCCTGATGTCCCCAAGGACATTCAGGTCGGATACCTCATGGTCAGCGTAAGCTTGTATGTGCCGTCCCCCCTGAGATGCTTTAAATGTCAGAAATTCGGACACGTCAGGGACCGATGTAAGGAGGAAGAGGCGTGTGGCACCTGTTCGAAGGCGGCGCACCAGGGCGATTGCGTCAATCCAGCCCGGTGCGCGAACTGCGGAGGTGGCCACCCGTCCTCATCGAAGGACTGCCCCGTCTGGAAAAAAGAGAAACAAATCCAGAAAGTCAAGACAGAAAAGAAAATTTCCTTCTTTGAGGCAAGGAAACAGGTGGAGGCCGCGTCGCCTAAGGTGTTGTATGCCTCTGTCGTCAGATCCAGGACGGTGGACGTCGCGGTCCAGACGACGTCCACAGGAACGCAGACGGACGACTTAACCGCCTCGTCGGAACCGTTGGCCTTGGGTGGAGACGCCGTGTCCACCCCTTCCCATCCTGTGCGGCAGTCCTCGGGGGCTGCTGGGCGGGAGCGGAAAACCTCGGGCGGAGGCACGTTGTCCTCCTCCCGCCCCACCCCACCCCCCGGCACCCCTCGCCCCGCCTCTCGTCTGCCTGGCCCTCGGGCTGGTGGAAGTGGCCGGAAGCCCCCCGTACCTCCAAGGCTCAAGGAGGGGAGGGTTGCGGCCTCGGCGGGATCGGGAGGGGCCGAGGTGGTGGATATTCCGACTCGGTCGGAATCCGAAAAATTTATTTCGAAAAACAAATACTCTATCCTGGCGGACCTTGAGCCACCGCAAGCACAGGAGCAGGGGGTAGCGATGGAATAGGCTGCTGCTTTATTATTTTAACCTTTTTTAATGGCAGTGATCCACTGGAACATCCGGGGGTTCCACGCCAATTTTCAGGAACTCCAGCTGCTTTGTCGTGCTTTGAAACCCTCAGTGCTGGCGCTGCAGGAGACTCTGCAAAGAGATGGCAAGGTTTTATCTCTCTCTGGTTTTAACTCCGTTTTTAAACCCGCTCAACCGAAGCAAGAGGGATTGACGGGAGGTGTCGCTCTTTTTATTCGCAAGTCCCTTTTATACAGTACAGTTCTTTTAAGCACCCCTTTGCAGGCGGTGGCAGTCAGAGTCACGCTTGAGAAAACCATCACTGTCTGCTCTCTCTATCTTCCTCCTTCCGTCCGCGTTCTGCCCGACCTTTCACCATCTTAAACTTTCAGACGCTCTGGTCACAGAGAAGAAAGCAGTTGCCAATTTGCTTGCCTCCACAGTAGAACAGAACTCGAGATCTGCTAACAAATCTGCTCGCTTTCTTAAAACCAAAAACCTGTCAGAAAAAACACCATGTAACTTCTTTTCCGACAACACAGAGAATTACAACCTTCCTTTCATAATGAACGAACTTAAATCTGCCCTTCAGACCTGTACGGATTCCTGTCCAGGAATGGACGAGGTCCATTATAAACTCCTAAAGCACCCTCCCCAAACCTGTCTGGACACCCTGCTTAAAGTTTATAACCACATCTGGGTCACAGGTCTGCTTCTAACTCTCTTTCTTCAATGACTGAGCTTTGTCTAGTCTTCTTTATCTCTCATTACACTCTTCCAAAGCTTCACTTGATGTCTGAGGGTCCACTAACTCATTTTTGCAGAGGTCCTCCAATTTACTACATGAGCATGACAACCAACCATGAGCAGCTGTTTTTGCTCTCACCTGGTGCTGTAGCTTAGACATGTTGACCACAGCTCTAAATCCAGACCACAGACGAAAACGTTCAACCACAAAATACTGTCATTGAACCCAACAGAACAACAAGACTTAACTCTTCCCGTTTGTTGTCCGCTTCATTCCTGGGTTCCCACACCAAAATTCATGTGCAACATTCAACCAAATAAACAAGCACATGAATTAGATTCAGCTGACAGTTCCTATTTGTTGCTGAGTCTGATGGCATCTTCAACAGACAAAGTGTGATGTCAGTTCCATTCAGGCAACCCTTTTGAAAAAAAAAAAAATCTTTTAAACAAAAGCAACCAAATGTGTAGGCCAACATCAGCCAATTCAGAACAGCTTGAACAACCATAGCTCTTGCAGCTGGTTGCTCCAGTAGGGTTTGTACTCTTTTCAAGCACCATGTGGAATGGTTTCATGGGCTGCCTGCAGGATGCTGGCGTTCAGTTCTTTGACAATGTTGTTGATGTCTCTACCTTGTACTTTGAGGTCCTTGATGACAAAGTTGGTGCAGTGACTGAAAAGTCTTCATTTTGCCTTCTTGTAGTTCCAACTAGGGAGCACTGGACTGCTGGTGATGTTCTTGTTGATAGCAAGGAACACTGGCCTGTGGTCGCTGCCTCCTAACTGCTTTCCCACTTCTCTGGTGATGTCTTTGTTA
>NC_134884.1:11619050-11669050 GCF_041734735.1 Babylonia areolata
TACCCCTCCACTTCCGTGCTTTGGGTGAGTCCTGTCAATGTCGTCAGTGTCGGCAGATTCATGGGGGGGCTGTTGTTTGAGGGACGTGGTGGCGGTCTCCACTCTGGGAGAGACGCTCGCTCAGTCTGGCTCCGCGACTAAGCCATTATTGTCGTTAGTAGGGGGCTTAGTAGGTGGTGTCCTAAGTACGTTAAAACAGAACAGGCACCACTGAACACCACTGAAGTGACTCAGCAGCAGTGCAGGGTCTCCTCTGGTGTGTAGCCTCCAGGCGACCTAACATCGATGGTTCCCTGTGGACTGCCGACGCTGGGACTGCGACGGACGAACCCGGGTGTGGCCGTGTATGGGGGAATCTAAATGAGCGGCGTGGGAGTAATGCCACTGAAACGGCGCAGATGATGGGGCAGCAAAAAAAAAAAAAAAAAAAAAAAAAGTACGGATGCCCTCGGAAATTTATTTCCTTGGTCAGCCAATTCCATGAAGGCATGCAGGCTCGAGTCCATGACAATGGCGAAACATCTGCTCCTTTTGCTGTCACAAATGGTGTCAAGCAAGGCTGCGTCCTGGCTCCAACGCTGTTCAGCCTCATGTTCTCTGCAATGCTTACTGATGTTGGAATCGACCTAAAGTATCGAACAGATGGCAAGCTAACTTGATGGCAATTAATAAACTTGATAATCATCAAAATATAACTTGCCTGAGGCAATGACACCGGTAGCCTGCTGTACTGTTGTGTTCTCCGTGAGAGCCGGATGCGATGTTCCAGCCAACTACAGAAGCAGTGAGGTAGCCTATGTGTCATCAGTCACGTACGCACAATCACTTCGTTCCACGTAGTACAAAGGGATTATTGGTTTGTTCCCTTCTTTTGCGAGTATGGGTCTGAGAGACCCACGAATTACGAATAAGGGTACTTAGTGTTTTCTCTTCTTTGGGGAGTATGGGTCTGTAAGACCCACAACGTAGGAATGCAGGTAAAAATTTTCACAATTACGTAACTGATTAACTAATCAGTTAAAGTGTACATTAATTTACTAAAATGATGCATATGTTGTGACAACAAAAGTCATGAAATTTCAAATTAATCGGACACCAAATATATTTTAAAGGCATTTTTTAAGGCAAAAATGGGTCTGTCAGACCCACAAAGTACGGTGAAGGTTAAGCCATTAGCACACTCAGCTCTTAATAGTAGCTGGCCTTGGGCTGAAAACCACCCACCCTTGCTGGGAGTCAAACCCACATCCTCCCAGCCATCAGTCCACTTCACCACAGCGGCTGGTCTGATTATGAAACTAAGGTGGCATTGTCTTCAGTCCATGGTATAGTAATGTCCCTTATCTTAAATCAGAACAGGCACCACTTCACACCACCAAAGTGACTGAATGGCAGTATCTGGTCTGGTGTCTAATGGGTGGGCTAAAATCAATCAAACATTGACAGATCTCTCTCTGGACTGCTGATGCTTGTATGCAACAGAACAAGCCTGTTTACATGTGGGAGGAGGTGGGGGTGGATGGAATGAAGCTGTATGGGGTCATTCCAGCAAGACATGTCAGAAAATGGGACAGCAAAAAAAAAAAAAAAAAAAAATCAAAGAATCGTGTTTGACCATGTGTGTTGGAGAGAGAGAGAGAGAAAGAGAGATGACTGCATGCCCCATACATAAAGTGTGTGCAAGTCAATAGATATTGCAATCATTCTGCAAAACTGTTCTCAGATCACACATATACTTATCTTCTTTTTTTTTTCAAGGAAAGGCAAGCAGTTTTATTCTATATACCCACTGGGGGTATTGAAACAATTCAGACATGCACCTTTTACACACACCACACAAAATTAGTGACGTAAAAAAACAAAAAACAAAACAAACAACCCACCCCACACAAGCAAACTTGCAAATACACATGAATAGGTCTTTTTACCCTTACAATAGACAAAAGTTATATGGAAAGGAGAGTAGTGGAGATGAAAGAGTTCAGTTTTAGCAGTACTCTTGCTTTTTCAGTAAACAGCAAGTGAAGTTTATTGGAGTTTGGGTGTGTTCTATAAACATTTTTGTCTGATAAAAGAAGGGTGGGTGGCACTTGAGTGCGTTCTCTTTGAATGTCACTCTTTTTTGTGCTTACATATTTAGTTTTTGCAGTTTACTGGTTTATGTAATTATATACAGATGGGAAGTGTTGTTGTTTTTATTTGTAGTTTGTTACAAGTTTGAATTTGTATGCTTGGAGAATACAGTCATATTTGCTGTGCCTAATGTAACAATCAAACTACAGAATTGTGTTCTCTGAAGAGTTGAACATTATTTTCATTTGTGTTTGTGAGGGATCCACGAAGAGCAGTCCAACGTTCATCTTATTCTCACCATCATCTTCATGTTCACAAGTAGTTGCACTAATCAAACAGTAATCCTTGCTCGAGTTACTTGCTCTTGCTTGGGGTGAATGGCTGTACGTTAGTTGAAAAAGTACACCATTTGGTCTTGTGAAGGACGATGCCAGATGGATGGACACCGTGAGGCCATCCTTTGTCCTTTCCCTATCACAGGGTGCACATACACCTGTACTGAACACCTTTACTAAACCCATGATCACACAGGCATGATCTTGCCAGTGAATTCATGTGTGAAAAGGGCGAGCATGGAGCAGTCAAACTCAGGTTTAACTGTTTGGAGCTCTCGAAACATTTGAATATTATTTATACTAAATGCCACTTATCATTTTTCTGTTGCTTTGGAAAGGTGAAGTCATATGATGTGATGTGAGAATTTAGAAGGTGTAGTAGGCACTCCATATCCAGTTTCACACAAAGGATATAATCTTCTTAAAATACATTATGATACAAGATACATGAACAACGATAAGAATTTACATGATTGATATATTCACCAGTGTCTTTCTGACAAGCAAATTAGACAATGATGAAGATATGTAATACATTTCACTCTTGCAGTCTTAATCCAGCATAATTTTGTCATGAAAGAGAGTCATTTATCATTGAGTCTAGACACATTTATAAACAAAAACAAACAAAAACAGCCCGCACCTGGAAAACCCTACCAACAACCACACATCACAATTAAGGGCCAGAAGCTACAGGCAGTTGACAGCTTTACCTGGGCAGTATTCTTTCACAAGTGGTGAACATGGAACAGAGATCAGCAACAGAATTGCCATAGCCAGTGCCACATTTTTGGAGACTCCATAAGAATGTATGGGAGCGTAAAGGACTCAACCTTTCTGCCAAGCTGATCATCCTGTTGTGGTCATTGGTGAAGACACCGACCTGCTGATTTTGCTCTGATACCATGTCAGACCAAATTTTCAGATCAGGTTCAAAGATAAAGAAACAACGAGTGTGGGTCATCCAGAGGCTACAGCAGGCACTTGGAGAGGATATTATGCCAGGCATTACTGTTTGTGCATGCCATCACATGATAATTATGCACAACCTCAATGTTGTTTGGGATGGGGAAAAAAGTATACCCACACTAAGGGAGCTGAAGGCAGAAAACATCTTTCAGGAAGCTGCTGAAGTGTATTCCAAACAGTGGAAGGGGTAGTGTCTGCAGGCGAGATTGTCACCATCTTGTACAACGAAAAGTGGGTCTAATCACCCAGCTTTGTACAGGACCACTCTCTGCCACCAAACAATGACACCAACAAGTATCACAATATCTGGTCATATATTCAAGTACCGCTATGGGTGCACTATGACTGCAACCTGAATCCAGAGTGCAAGGGATGGCATGGAAATGACGACCATCTTGAGCCTTTCATGGCTGATCTGCCACCTGCTCCAGACACACTTCTTTAAGTAATTGGATACAGCTGCCAGTCAGACTATGCTTCAGGGTGGTGGAGCTGCAAGAAACATGGACTGGCCTGCTCTTTTTCATGTGGTATGCCTCAGTGTTACTTATGCAAATTCTCCTGTGATTATCTTTGAGGAAGTTGACCGAAGAATACCAGGGCAAACTGATCTTGTGCTTACTGGTGACTGACACACAAATAAGCCTTTTATTGTTCTGATTTAGGTTATGAATATGATTTGATGACAGATTTGAACATAATTTTTCAAGGCTTTTCCATTGAGGTGCAACTTCTGCATGTTCCCACAAGAATTTGTAAAGTAGGTCATGTGTACGAGGTATTGCGTAATGTAACCTAATTTTCAGCTACTAGGACAGAGACTTATGCGTCCTAGGGTTGATTTTCATATTCTACAAACCATGTAGAGTAATATTCAGCAAAAAACATTCATATTGCAGCGATTTCCACTTTAAGCATATTTTTCGTTAATTTGGGTAGCCTGCCTCCTTCCCTCGTGTTACAACAACTTTTGGGGGAGGAATCGCCTTCATTGTGTCAGACAGACTGCTCCCACACACAACGTACACAACCACTATTCCCCTTCAACCATGCCTCCTTTGAACTGGCCCAGTTTTCGATGTCGCCGCCACATTCCCACCTCACTGTGTTCTGCCTCCACCGTCTGCCACCAAGTAAACAAGAAAAATAACTTTTGGTGTCATATACTGTACCATGTCAAACTGATGCAAACTAGGCCTATGGTTTGCTCTGTTTGGCCAAATTTCGCGCGGCTAACAGTGAAAAGACGCCCCTCTTAGTCTGGCCCGCTCTTAGCCAATCAAACGCCTCTAACAGCTATAAGCGCTGAATCATTCCTTTGGCCAAGGCTCTCCACGCCATCTTGTCAGGTTTTCGCTCTGTCTCGTCTAACGCTTTTTTTGGCTATTAAGCGTTTTCATTTGGCCTTATTTTGTTGTATGCGGCTTGCATGTGTATTGTGCTTACATTCTGTGTACTCGTTTCGACTCGGGCCCCCTCGATTTCTTCGTATTTTTCTACCTCTGAGTCGATCCTGTCTTTCCTTTCTCTGTTGGGGATCGTATTGTTCGCTGGGTGCTTACGCGCGGTACCATGCCTCGTTTGCCATCCTACGAAGGCAGGGATCATGATGCTGGCAGAGATACTCGCCAAGAGACTCTCCCAGGCCCGGAGCTCATGATTTCTCCCGATAGGGACCGCGGCGATGCGTCTGCAGACGCTGATCGCGGAGGGGACGCTCGTCCCGATAAAACGGTCATGAAGGGGACCGGGGGGAAAGGGATTCGAGCGTCACCTCCCGAAGTGTCCCAGCGCGAGGCGGGTGGAAGGGGGAGTAGCACATCCTCTCTTGGTGGTGGGAACTCGCGGCTGGGTGCGGACTCCCAAGGGGAGGCCGCCCCCCGCCGTTACCCGGGTCCCCACACGGAGACGGCCCTCAGGGGCCCCAGTGCTGTTTCCCCTCCTCCCTTCTCGGTCGACCCCCCTCCCCCACCTCCTCCTGGGGGAGAAAAACAGTTGGTTCCGGGGGGGGACCTCCACTTAGCCCACCCCGGGCCAAGCCACCCCAGTCTCCCCACGGGAGGGGATTCTGGGCGCGTGGCAACCTGCTCTGCAGGTCTCCCCGCTATCCGGCCGGTCTCCCCTGCTGGGGGAGTCCCGCGCGTGTCAGGCGGTTCCGGGCAGTCAGACCGCCGGCCTTTCGGCCTGTCTGACACCCAAGTCGGACCTGACCTCCCTCCGACTTGGCCAGGCTTTTCCCTTCAACGAGGTCAAGGCACCAGTGACCCTTGGGGCTGGGGTCACGGGGTGGCTGGTGCCCACGGGTGGTATCCCCCATTCTACCCGTACTGGGGTGCACCTATGGTGCATGCTGGGTTCCCGGGAGGACCAGGGACTAACCCCTGGTCCGCTCCCCACCGGACCCAACCCAGCACAGACCACAGAGTGACACACACAGCCCCGACAAGAGGGATTGACTCTTCGTTGGGCAGGTCGAGCTCCTCGACCAGTGTTAACACTACAGCCTCGAATAGGTCCTCTGTCAGCACGCAGGCGACCGCCACGGTCACTACGGCTTCCTTTTCAGGACCGACGGCAGCTGAGGGACCCCGCTCAGCCCGTGGGAGCCTGCTGGTCCCACCTACCCAGCCCTCGGTCCTAAAAGGAGATGAGTGGGTCTTCGTCCCCTCACAGCACTCGTGGGTCCCTCTGGCGTCCAGGGACGCTCTCTCTGAGAAGGTGTGGCACCCACCATCCCAAGCATGGTTGGACCTACGGTCCACACACTCCCCACCCTCTTCAGGTGTCAAGGACATAACAGAGGAGACCAGGGTCCCTGCTCGGGATCGCCCCAGCTCATCCCGCTGGGCTGACCACAGCCCACAGGACGCCCCCGTGGGTACATCCACTTGGGATGGCACCCAACAGGGGATGGACTGTGAACAAGAAGGACAGCCCCTGTCTTCGGATGAGGACGAACAAGCAGATGAGCACTCTTCGCCCCCATCCCAGTGCGACAGATGGAGCCCACGCCTCCCTAGGGACCAGCCTGAACCAAACTCGGACTTTGCCGAGCTCGAACTGACCCTCCCCAATAGGGTCACACATGCTGAATCAGTCCCTCAGGCAACTTTGTCACCCTTAACCCTCCTACGGTCAGGTGACTCTAACTCCAGAACCACAAGGCGACTCAGAGTGCCAGAAATGGCTCAGGAGTGGCTTAATAAGCCAGCCCGCACCGTCAGGGGTGCTGCTTCCATCCCTCCTCCAGGCAGGGAGTCACTCTCTGCCCCGGGCGCTTTTGCCCCAGGCAAGTTCCTTAAAGATCCCTCCAAGGGAGGAGTGTGGTCCTGGTACACACAGGACCACCCTGCCTACAGGGAAGCAGAGCCCTCCGCGCAGGACAGGATGTTGGTCTCACAGCGCACCACCTTCCCCACCTCAGCTACTCTTCCCTTTAAGACATTTGCAGAGTGGGACAAACTGGCCCGCCGCTGCCTCCTCGAGGTGTCCACGGCTTATACCTTCTTTGACGCGTTCCTCCACAGAGCCAATGAGCTGTGGGAACGACGTCCAGTTCAGCAGGACACGGAGTCTCCTTCCTCGGGCCTGCCTGGCCTCTTCTCAGACCCGAGGTTAAACACTTTTGGCAATCGAGTAGCGTCTGGTCTCACGGCAGCTGCAGACGCAGCTACCAGCCTTCACTTCAATACGGTGCTAGCGCGGCGGGATGCTGTTCTCCGCCTCTCTAACATTCCAGTAGAGGAGAGGGCTGCTCTGCGGTCCATCCCAGCACAGCAGCACTCCCTCTTCGGCCAGTATGCGCCGCATTTTGTCAGCCACAGGGCAGAGACAAACCGGGAGGTGGCCTCATATTTAGCCCAATCCTCCCAGGGGCGCCAGGGTTCTATGCCTTTGAAGAGACCCGCCACCAGGGCTCCTCCATATACCTCGCCTCCTAAGCCAAAGCGGCGTGCTCAGAATCAGCGGCAGAGGAACAAACCACCTCATGGCCGTCCAAGCCGTCCGGCCATGCCCAAGGCCAGAAGGCAGCACCCCCAATGACTGGGCCCCGATTCAGCACCGCCAGTCGTTCAGCCCCTCCAAGTAGGAAACTTGTCCCGGCACGCGCATCAGTGGCGTGCTCTGGGACTCAACGACTGGATTGTGTCGGTGCTAGAGTCGGGGTACATGCTCCCTTGGGTGGGGGACCGCCCCCCTCTAAGATCCACTCCTCCTCCTTATGTGCCCAGCTCGATGGAGCAGGAGAGCGTCTTAGAGAAAGAGATATCGCACCTACTCCTCATAGGGGCGATATCTCAACTCTCGGACCCGGGCCCCGGTTTTTACGGCCGGTTGTTCGTGATTCCAAAAGTCTCCGGAGGGTGGAGACCAGTCCTGGACTTGTCCCCCCTCAACAGATTCCTCCCCAAGATGAAATTCAAGATGGACACACAGGCACAGATTCGGGAGACCATGCAACAGGGAGATTGGGCGACGTCCATCGATCTGAAAGATGCTTATTTCCATATCCTCATCCACCCGGCATCCCGCCGGTACCTGAGGTTCGTGTGGAGGGACAGAGTGTTCCAGTTCTCTGCCCTCCCATTTGGTCTGTCCCTTGCCCCTTTCCTGTTTACCAAGGTGGTGCGGGAATTGGTGTCAATCGTCCGGTCGGAGTCCATTCGGCTCTGTGTGTACCTGGACGACTGGCTTATTCTGGCCCAGTCTCAGGCTCTGTGCCAGAGTCATACAGCCAGACTTCTAGACCTGTGCTCCCAACTGGGCTTCATCACGAACCAGGAGAAATGCGATCTGTCCCCGAGCCAGTCCTTCGACTTCTTAGGGATGAGATTCGACACGCGGTCCATGATAGTCTCTCCGACGCCAGATCGGTGGGACCGTCTGGCAGGCCTCCTCAACCACTTGCGCCATTCCTCCCAAGCAACGGCGCGGACACTTTCTTCCCTCCTGGGCATGATGGAGTCCATGGCACCTCTCATCCCTCTGGGCAGGGTTCTCAAGCGCCCTCTTCAGAGGGCACTCAGGCTACGGTGGTCCCAGAGCACTCAGCCATGGGATACCCAGATATGTCTGGGCGAGTGGTTCCTCGAGGTGACATCAGAGTGGTTAACCACCCCTCTTCTGACACAGGGGGTGCCCATAGCCCCACCTACTCTTCAGGTGGCACTATTCACAGACGCCTCCTCCATGGGCTGGGGAGCCCACATGGACTCACTCCATGCAGCAGGGACTTGGTCCCCGGAGGAGCGCCTATGCCACATCAATGTTCTGGAACTGGAGGCAGTTCGCAGGGCTCTCCAGCACTTCATAGCGGAGGCCAAAGGCAAGACCATTCGCTTGTTCACGGACAACACAACAGTCGCTTGTTACGTGAACAAAGGGGGCGGAGCGCACTCGGCAGACCTCTCTCTGCGGACCGAGGCTCTCCTCCGTTGGTGCCACAGCAGGGGCATTGCACTTTCAGCGAGACACATAGCAGGGAAAGACAACATTTTGGCAGATGCTCTCAGCAGGTCCAAGAGTGTCATACACACAGAGTGGACCCTGGACAAGGACACCCTGCAAGGAGTGTGGGAACAGTGGTTCCGGCCGATGGTGGACCTCTTTGCGACAAGGTTCAGCAAGAGACTTCCCACTTACGTCTCTCCAGTCGCCGACCCAGAAGCATGGGCAGTGGACGCTCTCTCTCTAGACTGGAGCAGTCTGATTGCCTACGCGTTTCCTCCCTTTCCAATCCTGTCCAAGGTGATACGGAAAGCCAGGTTGGAACGCCCGCAGATGATCCTCATTGCGCCGAAATGGCCAGCCCAGCCCTGGTTTCCGGTCCTTCAGTCCCTGACACATGTTCCACCACTGGAACTGGAAACCAAACCTCATCTGCTGAGGCAGCCTCGTTCGGGCATTCCTCACTCCAATCCTCAGATGCTCCACCTGCACGCGTGGCTGCTGTGCGGGCGGATCTGTCAGCATCACCATTGAAGTCTTCCACCCCTCGGTCAGCCTCTGTGTCCGCCGCGCTGACCAAGGGGGGTGCCTCCTCCGACCTCCTCTCCATAGTCTCCAAAGCCAGGAGGGAGGGAACAGAGACTTTGTATGACTTTCGATGGAAGAAATGGCTGAGTTGGTGTACAGCTCAGAACATTCCCCCTACTAACCCTACGAGCATGCAGCTGGCCAACTTTTTGGCTCACTGCTCCTCGGTTCTCAACCTGTCTGCTAGTTCTGTGAGAGGGTACAGGTCTGCCATTTGTACCACTATCAAACAGCTAGGTGGTCCCGCTTTTGAAGCTGATTTCCTGCTCAGAGAAGTGGCTAGGGGCGCCTCTCTGAAGGAAGCTAGGAATCCCAGAAGAGTGCCCCTCTGGGACTTGTTCCTGGTGCTGGATTTCATTCGAAAACAGCCCTTTGAGCCATTGGGGACTATTCCTTTTGACCTGCTCACTCTCAAGACCACTTTCCTTCTGTTGCTGGCCACGGGCCGTCGTAGAAGTGAGATTCATGGGCTTAGTGGTCTGCCACAAGATCTAGCATTCCACAGAGATGGTTCCATCACTCTTCGTTTCCTTCCAGAGTTTCTGGCTAAGAACCAAGACCCCGAGGTCCCTTCCCCCTCTCTGAGGGTCAGACCTTTGTCGGATATTCTGGCACAAGATGATGAAGATAGGCATCTCTGCCCCGTTCGGTGCCTCAAATACTATTGCAATAGGTCTCGCCATAGGCGTTCTTCTCAGAGGCGCCTTCTCATCTCCCTCAATGAGAATTACAAGAAAGATATCGCTGCAGGCACCATTTCCCGCTGGGTTTCCCAAGTCATTCGTAGAGCCTACTCTCATGCACACAAGGATCTCAGCTGTCTTAATCCCAGAACACACGAAGTGCGGGCCATAGCTACTTCGGCTGCTTTCCAGCACTCGGTACCACTGCAGCATGTCTTGGAGGCAGCCTTCTGGCGGTCGGAGAATCCCTTCATCAACTTCTACCTCCGGGATTTCCGTATGACCAGGGCTGACGGTTCCAAGGGGATTTCCTTTGTCGCGGCTAACACTGCCGTCTCAGTTTCAAGGGCTCCCCATACGAACCAGTAGGCGTTGCCCTCCTCCATTTGCTTTAAATTCTGCATCAGTTTGACATGGTACAGTATATGACACCAAAAGGAGGAGTTTGTATTATACTCCATGTTTGGTGTTTACATATACTTACCATGTCAAACTCGAATGCCCGCCCGTCCGTCCCCACGTCTCCGCCGTGGTTCTCATGGGGCATTTTCATTCATGGCCACGGAATGATTCAGCGCTTATAGCTGTTAGAGGCGTTTGATTGGCTAAGAGCGGGCCAGACTAAGAGGGGCGTCTTTTCACTGTTAGCCGCGCGAAATTTGGCCAAACAGAGCAAACCATAGGCCTAGTTTGCATCAGTTTGACATGGTAAGTATATGTAAACACCAAACATGGAGTATAATACAAACTCCTCCTTTCTGATGCAATGTTCATGGAACAGTTTCTGGACTTCTTAGAATACGCTAACAGTTTACCAGGCTTCCTACTCATTGTCTGTGACTTTAATTTTCATTTTGATTCACACACACAGTTTTTACCTCTAAATTACTTGAAATTGTCAGTTTGTTCAGTCTTAACCAGTCTATAACTGAGCCTACACACAATCGTGGTCACATCGTTGATTGGGTGTTGCATAGAAATGAGGACTGCCTCCTAAAGTCTACCACCGTCGATCACACCCTGTCCTCTGACCATCACAGTGTGACGTGTCATCTGAATCTCACCAAACCTCCCACGTCCCGTGTGTACAGGGAGGTGCGCACACTGACCTCAATTGACTTAGACTTATTTAAAGCTGACCTGCTGACTGATATCCCATTTGAGCCTACTGCTGACCACTGAGCTATCCGCTGTCCTGTGCACTGTACTCAACAGGCACGCCCCATCAACTCGGCGCCTGATCTCCCTCCAATCGTCCCCCGTCGCCTTGGTACAACACCGTGGGACCAGAGCTGTTGGAGGCCAAGCAGGAGAGAAGGAAAACTGAGAGGCACTGGCATGCCACTAGTTTGACCATCAGTTGGGACATTTTTCAGACAGCTAGGAATGGTGTAACAAACATTGTTGACAGGGCAAAGTCAAAGTTCTACTCTTCTAAAATCCATGCATGCGCCACAGCCAAACAGCTTTTCAACGCTACGAACAATCTACTAGGTAAAACAAAAAACACTTCTCTCCCTACAACATTTTCGGTGCAGGAACTCCCTCAAATGTTTTCTGACTTCTTCAACGGCAAAATATGCATTCGTGAGAAGCTGGACTCTGTTGTGTCTCCTTCTTCACCCATTAAAGAACGCGTGTATAGTGGTCCTGTTTTACATTGTTTCCGACCGGTTACTGAAGGTTTTGTGAAGAAAGTGTGTCTGAGTGCTTGTCCAAAATCCTGTGAGTGATCCATGCTAGTGCAGTGTCACAAATACCAAAGGAAGTTTTAAGTCTGTTCAAGAGGATAGAGTGGTTGATAGTGTCAAAAGCTGCTGACAAGTCTAAGAGAGCGAGAACCTGTCCCGTCTTCTTTGTTGGTTGAATGTATTGATGTTTTACTGCCACATATTACTCATGTCATCAATTCTTCCTTACTGTCTGGTTGTTTCCCTGAAAGCTTCAAATCTGCTGTTGTACGTCCACTCATCAAGAAACCATCTTTAGATCATAATTGTTTGAAAAATTATCGACCTGTCTCTAATCTGTCATTTTTATCAAAACTGCTAGAAAAGATCATATTGTCACAGCTCTTAGCTCATCTGGAACAAAGTGGTTTACTTAATTCCCACCAGTCAGCTTATAGACGTCGTCATAGTTGCGAAACAGCCCTTCTTAGAATAGTGAATGATTTGCTTTTGGGATTTGATAAGGATAAGATATCTGTTTTTGCTCTCTTAGACTTGTCAGCAGCTTTTGACACTATCGACCACTCTATCCTCTTGAACAGACTTAAAACTTCCTTTGGTATTCGTGACACTGCACTAGCATGGATCACGTCTTACCTGTCACACCATACACAGAAAGTGTGTGTAAATGGTAGATAGTCTAGAGTATCTGCCTTAAAATATGGTGTCCCACAGGGGTCTGTCCTAGGTCCTATTCTTTTCGTGCTGTATGCGGCCCCTATGTTGGATGTCATCAGTCATCATGCGATGTCGCATGAGAACTTTGCTGATGACCCTCATCTTATCAGTCGGCTTCCATAGCTGAATTTGATGCACTGGTGACTCAAACACGGGACTGGAGTGCATTGCTGGCCTAAAGGACTGGATGACTCTCAACAAGCTGCAACTAAATGATGATAAGACTGAATTTATGATAACCTGTCCAAAGAAGTTTCGTCAACATCCTTCCTTTCCTGACTCTGTTCTGATCAATAGCACATCTGTTTCACTTTCTCCTTCTGTTCGCAGTCTTGGTGTAATCCTAGACCAGTCTCTTTCAAGTTCCTTCCAACAGCACATTTCGAATATCTGTATAGTTGCCTATTTGGAACTGCGTAGAATCAGTTATATCCGCCACTATCTCTCAACCGATGCAACCAAGACACTTGTATGCTCTCTGGTTCTCTCAAGATTGGATTACTGCAACTCTCTTTTGGCCGGCCTTCCCAAATATCTATTAGACAGACTCCAACGAACTCAGAATAACGCTGCCAGACTCATTTGTAGAGCTTCTAAATTTGACCATGTTTCTCCTCTCCTTCAGTCTCTCCACTGGTTGCCTGTTTCTGATCGAATAGACTATAAGCTATCCACTCTGACCTTTTCTGCAGTCAAGGGATCTGGCCCCAAGTACCTTTCAGAACTCCTCCATATCTATACCCCGTCTCACCAGCTCCGTTCTTCCTCTGATCGACTTCTCAGGATACCTCACATCAGAAGTAAGACCTATGGACACAGATCGTTTTCTCTCCAATCGCCAAAGACGTGGAACAAGCTCCCTGACAACCCCCGTCATTCTGATTCCCTCGCGTCTTTTAAATCTCGTCTCCGTCAAAACTCACCTTTTCCCTCAGCAATAAGTTCAATTGTGACAGGTCCACTTCCTTTGCGTTAGCTGTGCTCGAATATGTGTGTATACATATGTATGTGTATATAACTACATGCATGTATATGAATGTGTATTGTGTGTGTGTGTGCGTGCGCACATGTGTTTAGTGTAAGTTTGTGCCTGCCTATGTGTGCATATGTGTTCTGTATCTGTAGAATATGTTGCTATAGCCACTTATGACATAAACACAACGGTGTGGGGGAGTGCGCAGCCTAGCATTACTGGTGTCCTGAGAGCCGTGCTTTGAAGCTCTCGACAGATGTTGCTGTCACCGTTGCCTCGTCCAGGTGGTTCCAGTCATGAACAGTGCCAATAAAGAGATCTGCCTACTACAAAGGATCTTGAATTGTTCCTGATGTGATTGGAGATGGCACTTGTTGCGTCGTATTCTTTAAAGTCGCGAGGTTTGATGCGACGTCCTTCTTTGTGTGGAGTCAGGAAACCAGTAGGCGGTATGGCCGGTACTAACCCCTCAACCACCTTGTACAGAAAAGTTAGGCGTAGATCACTTCTACGTTTCTGTAGCGTTGGCAGCTGCAGGGCAGATAACATATTGGCGATGGCACCGGGGGTTCTTGTGGTGTAATCGCCAGTAATAAACCTAGCTGAGAGGCGTTGGATTTTTTCTAGTTGGTTTAGATTTTGCTGTCGGTATGGGGACCAGGTGATGCATCCACACTCTTAAGAGTGGGCGGATGAGGGCTAGATACGCGTTTTTCTTGCAGTGTTGAGGAAAGAAGCGCAGGTTTCTGCGGAGAAAGCCTAAGGTGTTGTTTGCTTTCTTCGAGATGTTGGCAATGTGGGTGCCCCACTTCAGGTCATTGGAAAAGATTATGCCTAGGTATGGGTTGGAGGAAACATGTTGGAGCGGGGTATTACAGAGGGAGCAGTTGTAGTTGGAGGACTGTTGGATGTTGAGGATATAGCATTTCTTTGGGTTGAATTTCATGCCCCAGTCAGAGGCCCAGGTTAAGTAGGCAGAGGTCGTTTTGAAGTTGTAGGTGGTCTTGAAAGGTGTTTATTTCGCGGTATAAAAGGCAGTCGTCGGCGAACAGACGGACCTGTGACTTGACGGTGTCTGGCAGGTCGTTAATGTGACACAGGAAGAGGAGAGGGCTGAGACATGTTCCCTGGGGTACTCCGGAGTCCACACTGGTTTCTTCTGATGAGTCACCCTCTGTTATTACCGCCATCCTCCTGTGAGTTAAAAAGTTAGTGAGCCAGATGTGGAGGCTGCCTCTGATACCATAAGCCTGCAGTTTGTGAAGACGTTTGTGGGGGACAGTATCAAAGGCCTTAGAGAAATCTAAGATTGCCACGTCGACTTGGCGCTGGTGATCGAAGGATTGCAGGAAATCGTGGCTGGTTAGAAGCAGTTGTGTGTCGCAGGAGTATCTGCTGTTTTTTTATAATGGAAACCGTATCCAACTGCTGTAAAAATTTTCCTGAATATTTTATGGTAATTGAAATGAGGTTGTCTGTGATATTACATCACTAAGTTTTGTTTCTATTATTCGAAACCAGCTGGACTGGCACAAAGCTGATATATTGTTATTTGGAGTTTTTTGTAATGGGTCCTTTCGGAATGTCTGTGGTTTTAATCCATTAATTATTGGGGAAAATATAATGAATTGTTCGTGTATTTTTCATGTTTGTTGCTTTTGTGCAGAAGAGGCTGTTTGTAATAAGGTATCATCTTGCTCCCCTGATTAGTGTAATATGCCTTGTAATAAGGTATCATCTTGCTCCCCTGATTAGTGTAACATGCCTTGTAATAAGGTATCATCTTGCTCCCCTGATTAGTGTAATATGCCTTGCTTAAGGGAGGGAGGGAGGGAGTGGGGGGAAGGGTATCTTTTGATTTTGTAAGAGCATAGTCAGCAGAGACTGGGAGTTCATTGTTCCACATTTTTCCTGTGGGTTCCTCTCCCTGTGCCACTGCTTTCAACAGAACTGCCGGGTTCGACGCTGGAACGGTCTTCGTTTTCCTACTACCTTGTCCTTCCCCCAATTCCCTCACGCCCACTCCCTCTCCTGACTTCCATGTTCCCAACGTATCCTTTCCCATTGTCCCTCTCACCAGAACCTACCTGAAACCCACAAGTCTGCTAGTGAGTGACATCGATCTTCAGCTGTCAGGTGGAGTTTGAGTCAGATGAACTCTGAAGTGTTGAGCTGAACTGGCGCTGCAGTTGATCAAACATTTTGACAATGACATGAAGAATTTAGATGGAAGGGGGATGGTGCTGTGGTCAAAGTTAGGGAGTTAATTTTTGGTGTGCTTTGATTTATGTCTCGGTAAAGAACCAAGCTGAACTTTTCTGTCTCTGTGTTTGTGTTGTCCGGTCGTCAGTCTGGGAAGGGGTGGCAGTACATGGACAACCCCTTATGGGTTGTGACAGCCCCAAATGACTAGGGAATTTGGATTAAACTTTGCGTTAGATTTAAATGTGAGCAGATATGAAATGCCATCCTTGCCTTTTTTTTCTTTATGTGTGGTCTGGAACTGAAAAGGATCAGGTCCTTACTTAGGCTCAACCCTAAAAGGAGAGTAATAGAACCTTGACATTCAATCTGAGATAAGAAAACAAATCTAGCATGAAGAGAAACTGCCTGATGCTTGAAGAATTGTATGCATTTACTCTGAAGATAAAAACACATCACACATATCAGTAAACTTTGCACATTCACTCTACACATTAAAAAAAAAACATATTTCAAAAGTAACATTATAATCAGTAGTCAATAACATAAGATATAAACACAAAACATTGCATATTTATTTTATTGCACATTCATTCTAATCAATACATGAATACATATTAAGAATTATACATTTATTGTTTTTCATATCTACACAGGGCCATATCAGGGCTGAAAATTGTATACTGATCTTGCAGAACCTGAAAACAACAACAACAAAAACACATACACACCTAGAAAATAAAAATTAGGCAAAGCGCAGTCAAATGCATGTACATCGATCTTGGACATGCCTCCAACAAGACCATTCTGTGGATCTTTTACCACAGGATTAAAAAACAGCCAATGGGCAACTCCCACTGACACATCTTGGACACACAAATACATCGTAAGAATGCCATGCTCAGTGAACTGATGTGCATTAACACATGCACACACACCAACACAAGCATGCAAACACACACACACACACAGATGCACATGGAACAATCTGCAATCTCACAAAGCTCAAACTCTTGATCAACAAATGAATGTACATTATCCAGACATCAAACTACACATAAAAGCAAACAAATTCACTTCCCACTCCACACACACACACAATGACATAAATAAGCCTATTTCATGTGTGGTGAAAAACAAATGAAATGATGGAACATTCTAATTCATGTAACAAAGGTTGCATCACAACAAACATCGAAACTTAATTTGGTCCACTTTTTACGCTCCCTATGCAAGGGTATAGAATTATGAAACAAGGTTTCATTTCAATGTTATTCCCAAGATCCATTGGGAAAATTAGGGTCAAGTCTTGGCATATATTTCTGTTTGTGTTAAACACATTGCCATAATTTTATTGTTTGCTATTGATTCCAATGTTGAATTTAGTGTCTGTGCATTGCAATGATCAGTCTCATGTGAATTACAAAAAACAGGTGTCAGTTTCAGTCATCACAGTCGATGTCTTTGCTAATGCCATCATTTTCATGATCGCAGTCCTTTCTTTTTCTCTCTCTCATTTTTCTCTAAGATTTCTGCTGGAAAAAGACAAGAAACCAACACCAGTGAATAAGGAAATGTTTTTAATTAATGAAAATAAGTGGGACTTCTCACGCTTTCTCAAACATTACATGGGATTGTGAGAAAGCATGGGCTAACAGGGTATCCAGTGTGTCTTTTCTCAAGATTCACTGGCATCTTAGTTGCACTTTGATGTACTGATAGAATACTGATAGCTGCTGATTAACACACTTGTCAGTCATGGTCAAGTATGTGTAATTAACCCCTACGCTGCCTGTAAGACAAGATAACTCGGCACAGCTGTGTACGCTTCTCTGCCACTATGACCAGATAACTTGTCACTAAAATATTCTGACTTTTCTCTGGTTTGTATCTAGTTCGCTGACTATAGCTTGGGGAATCTTTCTAGATTATACTGATAGCTAGAAACCCCATCTACGGTAGTCCTTCATTTGAGGTAGTTCTTTATTTGAACGATTTGGTTAGGTTACTGGTTGTGTTTTTACTCACTCATGGCATGCTCAGAAAAAATGGTGACACCCAGCTCAAGATGTGCATCCGAGATGCACTAAAACGACCAACATTGCTTTCTTTAGCTGATGTTCAGGAAGAATTGAAGCGTCAACTTGAAGAAGAAGACAGTAATGAACTTTTACTGGACAATTCGATAGAAAATACAGGGAGGAATGAAAAGACTGGTAAGACTGATGAACACTGAGTTGCATTGTACAGACAGAGCAGACTCGGACCAAATGACTGACAGTGACACGACTGAAATCACAGCAGTACACAGTGGGAGCGACGTTCTTGGCACTGAGCCAACGCAAGGGAGGTGTAGAGATGGAAGTAAGGTGAGGGGACTGAGGGAAACTGGACAAAGTGTACCTGGTCAGAAAGGGGAAGGGGAGGGAGATTGAGGGGGCATGTCCTTATTGTGTTTGAGGGGATCAATGTGGAGCCAACAAACAACATTCAGCCAGTTATTGCCGACTTCACTGGTGACAGTGGACTGAAAAAAGAAGCGCACAACACAGACTGTAATGAATTTTTGACTCACTTGTGTAAACAAAGTGAGTCTATGTTTTAACCCAGTGTTCGGTTTTCTGTGTGTGTGTGTGTGTGTGTGGTAAACTTTAACATTGCCATTTTCTCTGCAAATACTTTGTCAGTTGACACCAAAGTTGGAATAAAAATAGGAAAAATTCAGTTCTTTCCAGTCATCTTGTTTAAAACAATATTGCACCTCTGGGATGGGCACAAAAAAATAAAAAAAATAAAAAAAGAAGCCAAATTATATGCAAACTGAATTTACTGGGGTTTTTGTTTGTTTTGTTTTTTTGTTTGTTTTTTATTTTTTATTCTCTAAACTTGGCACTTTGATCTGATGTTCTGACACAACACCAAGAGCAGTCATTTTTATCATTTTTTGTTCAAACAGGAACTTCTTTTGCTAAGCATGGAAGTTATATTAATTTTGCATGTCTTTGGTGCAGATTGTAAAAAAGGGAAATTAATCTGTAATAAATGCAAGGGGGGGTTAATTTGCTGTGAACTGATCTTTCTCATCTTAAACATTACATTTTGAAATTATACTCAATACATAAAAAGCTTGTGTGTTTTTACTCTCAGTGTACAGGGCTTTCACTATGTTCATTCACCCAAGTGGTCTTTTTCAGAAAATACTAAAATCAATACTACGAGTAAACTTTATAGATCTATTGGCTGAGCCCTGAAGGGCATGGGCAAAAATCAATTGCGTACACATATTTACACATATTCAAAACGTGTGCTCATATTCCTCACGAACGAAGGACGCCATTTTGTTCAAGTTGTTGATCTGCTCGTTCAGTCCTATATTCAATCAACAATACACAATAACATGTGATGGAAAGTTGGAGAAGGAGACCATTAAATATTTATCAATGAGAAAGATTTGTGAATGCCTCATCACTTACTGGATTATGCTCCAAACTGCCATAAAAATATCAACAAAATCAGTTGGAATTCACAGTTAAAAATATTAAACCATGAGAGTTAATACCCTTGATGAAACTAAAAATTTCTAATCTTGACTTTTCTCAAAATGAAGCCCTTTTCACTTCATATGACGTTTAGGGAGTACTTGTACTTGGCTCTACATGTTATAAGTTTAACAAAATACTAAATTTTCATATCAACTTTAAAACTATAAAACTAGAATGAACATAAAAGAGAAATTTAATCGACCGTGTCGTACTACATTCCCAGCGGGTGCAAGTAAACTTGTACATCTATCTAGATCCAGAGAAAACGGCTAAATGTTGCAGTGTGATTGCCGCGATAGCCACGTGGCCTTTACCGCAGACTTAAAAAGAATTTTTAATTGCCCTTAAAGATTTTTTGAAAGCCCAAGATACACCAGAATAATATGATTTAAACAGCGTTCTCACTGTGAATATCGCAATCAATTTATCACCCTTAAAAAAAGCATGTTTAAATTAAAAATTTTAGAATGTCAGTTAAGGAGCCACGATAGTGTAATGGGTAAGACAGTTTCTTCTCACCCGAAAACGTGGGGTTCGAATCTGCCGTAAGTACTTCTTTTTTTTTTTAACCCGAAGCTTTATAAAATAACAAATACAGAACACATTTTAACGATTAGATTAAAAAATAAAAATAAAAATTAAGTGTATTACAAGTGAGTCTTGAAGGCCTTGCCTCTCTTGTTCTCTTTTTGTAGATGATAATCTAAATAAAAAAAATTGTTGAGGAAACCAATTCATATGCACAGCAGCAATCCAACAGATAAGGTAAATCCAGGCAGGCAGACAAAAGTACTCCAGACTATCAGCATAGACAGATACAAATGTGTTTGAAATGAAACAGTTCTTGGGTATGATTTTACCTTTGAGCACGATAATTTAAAAAAAAAAAAAAAAATGATTTGACTGAAAGGACAGGACAATCACATCTATGTTATCACTTAAAGTAGTCACAATGAGTTGTGTATATGTCTCTTTTTCAATTTTTTATTGTGGTTGTTCTAGTATAACTTCTATGAACAGTTATTATCCATTTGTCCAGAAAATGATATTACTTTGCAAATGACCAGACAGATGTTTGTAATCAATAAGGTGAAAATCTGACAAAAAAAACTAAACACTGATTTCAAAACAATTATTTGTCTATGGAAAAACATGTGTTTTGTATTATTTATTCATTTACTATTCAGTAAACATATACTTTCATGGGTCTCTCTCCAATAACAAAGCGCACATAATTTTTTGAAAATATATACCCATTATTTGTGAAAAAACCCTGGCACTTAAATCTTATTTCCCAGGCAGCAAAAGGGTTAAAAGGCAAATGCATTGTCTAGTGTGCAGTGAAACAGAATGACTGCTTTTGCTTCATGCACTGGTCAGTCATAGCAAAGTATGTGTGATTAAGGGTGAATGTTTTGTCCATGGGCAAGGCTGGGTCGCGCCTACTGCTCTGGTCAGCGATGGTAGAGTATGTGTAATTACAAGGCAAATGTGCAGTGTTGTTTTTATTTCTTAGGACTTAATAAGTAAAGGATATGTCCTTTGCTCCTTTTGAGTAAAACCGGGTACAAAATAACATAAAATAATGAAAAATATTTATTCACTGATGCTTAGAAAAAAGAAAGAAAAAACAGAAAGAAAAATATAAGTTACTAGGAAAAACAGAATGATTACACAATCCATTTATCCTAGCTATAATAAAGATACTCCTGTCATGTTTGAGTGTAGGACAACTGAAGGTATATTTTCAACACTTGCAATAAATCTATTTACCTGGTAATATGTATTTAAAAATTCTCAAGACATTTTGTTTGATTCTTTTCATTTCATGCAATGTATTGAATACAAAGCATCAAAGGTTCTAGTCATTCAAAAACACAATGACGTATAATCTAAATGCAGAAAATGATGTGACTTCTGGGGGAAAAATGTCAGACACACAAAGACAACAGAAACTGCAAATCACTGGAGAATTGGTGACACCTTGGTTGAAATTAATAGCAGATGCAGTCCTGGACTGGATTATGGACAAATCACATGTAAGTTCATAAACAAATATACGAGTACAAATGTCAACCTATACATCCCTTCATCCTGGCATCAAGCCCATTAAAATAAAATATTTTCAAGGAACAATGCAAATCTTAATTGATATATAAAAGTCAATAAATGTAACATTTTTTATTTCCACTGCACTTTTTCAAGTGATCCCAGTGATTTGCTAATAGTTTAGTGCTGCTCATTTCAAATATGTTCACCACTGCTATATAATGAAAGCATGCAACTGACCTGATCATAATATATATATTAAAAAAAAAAAAAAAAAATACTATAACCGTTCAGATATCCCAGTTCTCAAATGCTGCGATATGCTAGGGCCAGGTTTTTGCGCTTGGCTTCTCGATGCTGGGCTTGCACAGTCAAGAAGTGTTGTAACAGCTCTTTGAACTGGATCTTGGCTACCATTGGGCGATCTTCTGCTCTTGTTCTTTTGGAGTTCCTGCACACAATTGATTGAAGGGAAATGATAGATTTTAATTCAGCACAGACAATGTCCAGTGATAAATATGGCCTATCTTGAATACTGAGAGCACACTGTTAGAGTTATATCCTTGTAACATTGTAAAGTATGGAGCCAAAAGGAGAAGCTCATTAAACTTGTGTTGCCTCTGATGCATCCTGTGTTCAGCATGGCAAGACATTTGAGAGCAAATGCAGAGGGCACTATTACGATGTCTGGCCTCTGCCACTGGCATCTCAGACTGGTTGGCTATGTAAGTAGATGGGGAAGGGATGTATCCCTCTACAACCAACTCAATAAAGTGCGTCAGGTGATTGAGGTCTATGCATCTGTTACAGAGACATTACAAAAAAATATATCTGATCTCAGCTGCCATTGATGTAGATGAGTGGCATATCATCACCCAGGACCATGCTCACTGGAAACCATACAAAAGTTGATCAAGCAAGCTGAAGTAGTCCACAAAACCGAGGGGGTTACCTCCCCCACTAACTCCCACTTCAGTATCACTGTTTTCAAAATTATATTTATACAGGGGCCTGCAGGGGTCTTCTAAGCATCATTTCAATGCATTGAGATGAACATTTGATCCTTTGGGAAGTCACACTGGTCAAGTTGTTTCTCCTACCCCCAAAATGCTGTTTTGCCAGGAATCACCTTTAAGTCGCAAAATCATGTGGCTTTTGTGGCTAACATTTACATATGTCATGTTCCCCTGCTTCAGAATACAACAAATACTGATTTGAAGAATTGTAATTCAAAATATATTGTGTATATCATGCAAATAAGCGACATTACTAAGGAAAATGAAGTTTACCCACTGAGCACCTACCACCTCCCCACTAACACTCACAGGAATAAAGCAGATATGTTTTGAATGTATTTAGAGTGTTCTGTGGTGATTTTACTATTGTTTTTCACACAAAGCTACATGATTTAGCATATTGAAGGTAATTGTGGGGCCAACCTGATGTTTACAAATGTAACTAGATTTTGTCCAACACTCCTATCCTCAAACAGCAGATATTTCAAGAATGTGATTATACTGGGGCAATAATTTTACAGTGTGTGTGCTTGCTGTTGATGATTGATTAGTGGACAGTTTTGGATATCATGATTCACATTTACATTTGTTTAGTGTATCTGTTAAAGTGGACCTGGTGATTGTAAAAGAAGATAGAAGAAATGGCGTCAAGAAAAGAGCAAACATGAAACAATCTCCAATCAGGGGTTGAGGAAGTCCCAGACTTCATTATAAATTTTAAATAATTGACGGGAGAGCCTTTTGTCTGTATTTCTAATACAAAAGGCTGCAGCTTCAGTTAGAGAATTTTCATTCATGACATAGTCGGTGACTGTTGGAACCTGCAGACTTCCTATATCGCATGGACATGTCTGCAAATAGAAAAGACATGTCTGACTATCGATCTTCATTGATGCTTTTGATATCTTTACTGGCCTGTATTGTGCCAGTTCATCAGCCTGATGGTGGACTGGAGAGTGACAGAAAACATCCACAGCTGTCTCAATTCCTCTGCACTCCATACTGATGATGTGTGATGGACTACAGGGGGGAGACCATTTTTTCACAGGGCACAGGGGAAAAATAATCAAAATGCTCAAAATGCTGAAAAAATTTGTTCATGAGTGTTCTCTTTCTTTTTTTCTTTTCTTTTTTAAATACTATTTATACAATATGAAGTTAACATGTGCAGGTGCCTGTGTTCAAATATAGCTTGTTCCACTGACTGAGAGCACATGCACTGCAAAACAATAGAAAGGCTAATCACAAACCAAGACTCTATACAGTACTGAGTTGATCCTTACTCACATGAGTGGTTCAGCAACTTGAGGTGCTGTCATACTGTAAAGCTGCCTACAAAAAATATGTGCAGCACACACAGAACGGAGTGAAAAGATGTGGACGGGCTTCAGCAGTGTCGATATGTTGTTTCCTCCTTAAAATATAGAAATTAAGAAAAATGCTAATTGTATTACATCCACTGACCTGACACAACAGAAAACACATCTACATTCACACATCATCCATCAGCATCAGTGTCAATGCTTTCTGAAATCTAGGCACTAGAACTGCTATAATTTACACAACAAGCCAACAAGCTGGAGCACAATTCTCACATGTCCCCCCTCTCCATCTCTCCCCCCCCCCCCCCCCCCTCTCATAATTCATCCTTCAGTGAAAGGAAGACCCTCATTTTGCCTCAAAACAATCTTCGCCAATGCAGGTTAACAATACTGCATCCCTATACTGCCTAGATTTGTATGTCAGGTCAGGTCATTAGATCTGCTACTGGTAACCTGTAATCCAGTACAACCTGTTCAGGGTCGGGTTGCCGACGACTAAACCGGCACTTCCACCGCTCCCTTCTGGGACTGGTGAGGCGGGTGGCTAGACACCCTTATGGAGATCCATAAAAGGGCGTCGGCTCAGGAGAGCCACCGACGGCCATCTAGCTCCACTGTGCTGTGTGCATGCCACACGCAGTTGGCCCCCGGGGTGTGTCTACCCATGCATGCGAAGTCTGGATCCGGCAGAATCTGCGGAAGAAACCTATCGGTTCAACGGAGAGGAAGGTGGTTACAGCAACGCACTGTGGAGTGCAGAGAGCAAGATGAGACACCGAAAGGATATCTTGGTCATCCACTGCATCCGTGCTCATCCTCCAGTCATCTCGACTTAGTCTTGCCACTGGAAATTGGTGGACCCGGACAAGAGAGTGAGGTCGACGTTGCGCAACTCCTCTTCACTTTAAACAAACTCATCGCGCAAGTCATCAGTCATCCAAAATGACCTTTCATCCTTCATCATTTCATCACCCCCAAGTCCTGTGGCGACAGGCGAGCGACGAAACGACAGGTGTGGGTACACTGGCAGTCGCAGCCGCAGACCTGCACGCAGGCGGCTCAGGCCATAGGGTCGTTCTTCGTCGACAGGAGCAGCGATGGAGCTCGGCAGCCGTCTGAGCGTCTGAGCAGCCCTCTTTAGGAATGCACTGCTCACCTCCCTGGCATGAGGAAGGGGCTAGAAAAGGTGCCCTAAAAATTGCCTGCTCCATATCACCCTGGCCAGCATACCGTGGCTGGTGGGGACCCTACATCAGCGGTCGAAACAAAGAGAAAGAAAAGAAAAAAACAAGGATCGTTCCTCTCACCATTGGTGCTTGGAACATAAGGACTCTCCTGGACAGAGATAACGTGGACAGACCCCAAAGGAGAACAGCACTAGTTGCATCCGAACTCGCCAGATACAACATCGACATCGCAGCCTTGAGTGAGACTCGGCTTGCAGGCGAAGGCGAGCTCTGTGAACGGGGATCTGGTTACACCTTCTTCTGGAGTGGACGAGGAAGCGAAGAGCGACGTGAGGCTGGCGTTGGTTTTGCAGTAAAAACAGCACTTGTCAGCAAGCTAGCTGGAATCCCAAAGGGAGTCAACGATAGGCTTATGACCATGAAACTCCCACTGGCATCTGGCCAGAAGCACCTCACCATTGTCAGTGCCTACGCCCCAACCATGACCAACCCGGATGAAGTGAAGGCGAAGTTCTACGAGGACCTTCACTCTGTCATTGCTGCTATCCCTAAAGCAGACAAGCTCATCATTCTTGGGGACTTCAATGCTAGAGTTGGCTCTGACTACATCTCCTGGGATGGAGTGATTGGAAAGCACGGTGTGGGCCACTGCAACCCAAATGGATTGCTTTTGCTTCAGACCTGTGCAGAGCACGAACTGCTGATAACCAACACAGTTTTCTGCCTCCCTACCCGTAACAGGACGTCATGGATGCACCCTCGCTCAAAGCATTGGCATCTCATCGATTATGTCATCGTCAGGAAAAGGGATAGGCAAGATGTACGTGTAACAAAGACCATGTGTGGCGCCGAGTGTTGGACAGACCATCGCCTTGTAGTCTCGAAGCTGAATATTCGAATCCAACCCAAGAGACGCCCCCAAGGCCAGAAGGCTCCAAAACGGCTCAACATCGCTAAGCTGAAAAGCATCACCATCAAACAGTCCTTTGTGGAGCTGCTGGAAGATCGTCTGGAATCCGCCTCTCTGGACAACCAGAATGTGGAGTCTGACTGGAGGACCCTGCGTGAGCTGATCTATAGTACAGCTTCAGAGACCCTGGGACCCATGACCAGAAAGCACAAAGACTGGTTTGATGAAAACTGTGATGAAATCAAGCAGCTTCTGGATGAGAAACGCCGTCTGCATCAAGCCCACCTGAGCAACCCAAAGTCCACATCAAAAAAGGATGCATACAATGCCATCCGCAGGACTGTTCAGCAAAAGTTACGCCAGATGCAGGATAAGTGGCTGAGTGACAAAGCTGATGAGATCCAGGGATATGCTGACAGGCACGATATGAAGAGGTTCTATGATGCCTTAAAAGAAGTCTACGGCCCCACATCCTCAGGGTCATCCCCCCTCCTCAGTGCAGATGGGAATACCTTGATCACCGAGAAGGAGAACATTCTCGAACGATGGGCTGAGCACTTCAACAGTGTCTTAAATCGCCCTTCCTCCATAAATGATGAAGCCATAGACCGTCTCCCACAAGTCCCCACCAACGAAGCACTGGACGATCCGCCAACACTTCTTGAGACCCAGAAAGCAATCCGTCTGCTATCCAGTGGCAAAGCACCTGGCTCAGACTCCATACCAGCAGAGGTCTACAAGGATGGAGGCACTGTGCTGACTGAGAAGCTCCATCAGCTGTACTCACTCATGTGGAAAGAAGAGACGATCCCCCAGGATTTCAAAGATGCATCTATCATTCACTTGTACAAGCGAAAGGGGAACCGGCAAGCCTGTGATAACCATCGGGGCATTTCCTTGCTCTCCATCGCAGGCAAGATACTTGCTAGGATCCTACTTAACCGCCTCACAGCACACCTTGACCAAGGTCATTTGCCTGAGAGCCAATGTGGATTCCGGAAAGAGCGCGGAACCACCGACATGGTGTTTGCTGCAAGGCAGCTGCAGGAGAAATGTCAGGAGCAAAATGCTGATCTGTTCTCCACCTATGTCGACCTCACTAAGGCCTTCGACACCGTGAGTAGAGAGGGACTGTGGAAGATCATGGCCAAGTACGGATGCCCTCGGAAATTTATTTCCTTGGTCAGCCAATTCCATGAAGGCATGCAGGCTCGAGTCCAGGACAATGGTGAAACATCTGCTCCTTTTGCTGTCACAAATGGTGTCAAGCAAGGCTGCGTCCTGGCTCCAACGCTGTTCAGCTTCATGTTCTCTGCAATGCTTGCTGATGCCTTCAGAGATGGCGATGTTGGAATCGGCCTAAAGTACCGAACAGATGGCAAGCTGTTTAACCTCAGAAGGCTTCAAGCAAAAACGAAGGTCATGACAGACATCATCAGAGACTTTTTGTTTGCTGATGATTGTGCCCTCAACACTGGATCTGAAGCTGACATGCAACTCAGCGTCGACAAGTTTGCCACTGCCAGCAGGAACTTCGGCCTTACCATCAGCACGAGGAAAACTGAAGTTCTCCATCAGCCAGCCCCAGGGAAGCCCTACATTGAGCCCAACATCACAGTCAACGGTCAGAGACTCAGTGCGGTGGAGCGGTTCACATACCTTGGCAGCACACTGTCACGAAATGCGACCATCGACGATGAAGAGAACGTCAGGATTGCAAGAGCAAGCGCAACTTTTGGTAGACTCAATGCAAATGTCTGGAACAGAAGAGGCATTAGTCTTGAGACCAAGCTAAAGGTCTACAGAGCAGTAGTTCTCCCCACACTACTGTACGCCTGCGAAACTTGGACAGTGTACCAACGACATGCCAAGAAGCTGAACCACTTCCACACAACATGCCTCAGGAAGCTACTGAACATCAAGTGGCAAGACAAGACCCCAGACACAGAGGTGCTCGCAAAAGCCACCCTTCCCAGCATCTTCACCATCCTGATGCAGTCCCAGCTTCGCTGGGCTGGACACGTGGCGCGCATGCCAGACCATCGGCTGCCCAAAAGGCTCTTCTATGGCGAGCTGCAACAAGGGAAGAGATCACACGGAGGTCAGAAGAAACGCTTCAGAGATACTCTGAAAGTCTCTCTGAAAGCGTTTGATATCAACCCTGACTCCTGGGAGGAATCTGCAGTGGACCGTGACAAATGGCGCGCTGATGTGCACAAAGGCGCCAGGTTGTGCGAGGCCAACAGGACTGCTGCAGCTGTTGAGAAGAGGCAGGCCAGAAAGTCACGGGCAAACAAACTCCCTGACAATGATATGCCTGTCTTTGTCTGCCCCAACTGTCAGCGAACATTTCGTGCGCAGATTGGACTATTCAGCCATCTGCGCACTCACAGATAGATTCATGAGCATCCTTCCCCCCACCCCACCACCATCCTCCCCCCATCCCCCATCTGGATGACAACGATGGTCATCACCGATCTCGATGGACACACCACCAGATTTGGTATTGAGACATGACATGACTTTGTAATTGTCTGACTGTCTTGTGAACTTCCTCCATCCAGTTTCTAAATTCTGAGAATGCTTATCTAGCTGCTCAGCATGGGTATGTTGGCACTTAACGCCTGGCCTAACAGTACCGGTTGGTTTTGATCATCTTTGTCCAACATGTTTGTTTCTCCACAATGACCTCTGGAACCCACTGATTTACACAATGTAAACCCTGCAGTATATCAAAATAAAAACAGCACAGGTACCATCTCTTCTGGAAAAGATAACACCAAGCACAAGCACCATTTGAAGAGAAGTTGAGAGAAAAGATCCCACTTTTGACACCAAGTTGTGTTTTTACAGAATTAAAAATGTAATCACTATGGATGAAGAACACAAAACCACTTTTAAGACAAGAGGCAAAGCCTTCAAGACTCACTTGTGTTTCGTGCTTTATCCAGTAAAGGAATCATGAGGAGAAGAAAAAAAAAGATGAAAAAGTGTTCTGTATTGAATATGATATATTAATTAAAAAAAAAAATTAAAAAAAGCTTTAGGGGAAAAAAGAAAAAAAAGGCAGAGCAGGATCGAACCATGCATTTTCAGTTCAGAAGCAAGCAGACTAATCCCCACTGCTGAGGTACATCTCATGCCATTTGCCAAAATTTAATATTCAAAGCAATATTGTTATTTTCTTCTTCGTGCGATAAATAGATGTGATTGTAGTGGACATCATAACACCGTTTAAATCATGTTTTTTGTGTGTCTGATCATATCTCGATTATTCTTTTATTTCAGCGGTAAAGGAGACGTTGCCCTCGCTACAAAAGAAGGCTCAAATCAAATATTTGTTTGAACATGAAAAACAACTGAACCGTCTCATATTGATTCAAATAATCATTCAATCTGAATCTAATAAAGACAGTACAAACAAAAAGCATACTCCATACATACCCTGTCACACTGAGAGAGGAGCTGAAGTTGAAATGGGGTATACATTCCAGGCGATAACGCAGAAGCTTGAAGGCCTCTGATTGAGGGAGCAGCATCAACAATCCATACAAACTCTTGATCAGATCTGCATTATTCTCAGCATCCAGAAGCTGCAGCCTTAAATCTGTGTAACACCAAACCAACAATAAGTTTTACTTATTTGGTTAATTTCACTTTTGACAGAATTTTTTTTTTTTTTTTTTTTTTTTTTTTTTTTTTTTACAAATTGACAAATGAATAGAAATGATGAAAAGTCTCAGTACATTGCCTCATCTGTGTACCCTCTACATACAAAAGGAAATTAAAGTGTTCTTGTTACTAATTGCTTGAGGACACTAACTCTAAAATTACATGCATCTAAATAATACTTTGGCTGGATAGATTTGACTCTACTTTTATCTGAAGGATGACAAGAAGAGAGAAACGAAATGAAACAAAACTGTTTATTCATGAGAGGCCACAGCCCCTTCTGAAGGGAATCCAAATACAAATATGACATTTATAACGAACAAAGGAATAAAGGAATTACAAGCAAAAATCTATTGATTTTTTCTGTAAAACATACAGACTTGCAGAGAGAAAAATAAAAAAAATATATGTGCATGTGCACTGTGGTGACACACTGTGCCCATGGAGAGCAGACCAAATTTCACACTGAGAAATCTATGACAAAAAGTGACTCAACACAATGCAAAACAAGACAATACAATATTCAGTGCCCTCCTTTCTTCTGATCTATTTATTTTTTCTGATATCAATCACTTCATTTCAGAAGAGGAGCAAATGACAGTAGGAGGATACCATATGACAATGGGTTTCTCCCCAGTGCATAACAAACAAGCAGAGTGACATTCAATTGTTTTTTCACTTCTGATTGTCACAGCCTCAGTGGGTAGAGTGTGGTGCTTGGCAGACTTAACCCATTCAGTGCCAGGGAATTTTGTAAGAAAAAAATCAATAAAATATATTAAATCTTTTTTTAAAAAGTGCTCCCCCCTTGTCAGGGAATTTTGAGGATTCTGAGGTAATGTATCTTTTAAAATGACATATAAAAAAACAACAACAAAAAACCAAACAAAATACAACTGGATATACCTGTAGAAGAAAATAAAACAGGTCATATGTTCATGTTAACAATCACAACGCTTGAAAACGTGTAAGTGAATAACTGTCCAAACAATGACAGACAAGAGTTCTGTCAAGATAAAAGTAAATCATGTTCTCAGAAATTGAGCAGTCAAGTTAGTTTGTTTTGTTTTGTTTACACCAAAGAGCATTCCCCATTTAGAGGAGTAAGTTCTTAAATGATACTGACTCCTTCCTGGCTGCAACTGAGCCAATAAAGTGTCTGTTGTGCATTTGGTTTGTTTGCTCTACAAAAGAGTCTGTCAACTGGCCAGTGACAAAAAGTGTGAAAAAGTAAAAACACAAGATTCCTGCCGATTGCCTGCCAGCCCTGGTTTTCATGAAAATCATGGATTATTGGCTGTTGTCCAGTTCCTGCTAGTTGAACACTGTGAAAGACAGTTCACTGAAGTCATGGCCATGACCCTTTCCCACACTCTCTCTCTGGTTTTCAACCCAATGTCTTACACCACTCCACTCTCCCCCCCCCCCCCCCCCCCCCTTCTCAAATTATGCGAAAGCACTCCACCCTTACTGTCAGTTGTCACCTGCTCAAAATTGTGGTCTGATTGGATAGATGGTCTGGACAAATCTTGGATCATTACTGGATCTTGGATTGTTACTGTCGTAGTCATCAACTTCAAGTTCAAACCAATCATCAGGCAAGATAGATATTACCATATATATAATCATCTGCACAACCTGCAAAGTTGTATAAATCCACTGACTGGGACCACCATCTTTGCTGGACAAAGTTTCCAATGCTCTTTTTGCATACCATCATGATACCAAGTTTGGTTGTCATAATGTTGCTTTTTGTAAAGGGAAGATTTCCTGTATGGTGTGGCTGTGTTACTGAATTCATTTGAACTCGATTTGTGGAGAAAGGCTAGTGGTGCATGTGTTTTTAGGCGCTGAGGTGAATATGTGTTCACAAGTTGATGTGTTGTGAAGTGCACCAAAATATTTGTCACTCTGCTCTGGGCACACAGTTGAATTGGTCACAGGAGTGACCTGGTGAAAAATAATAGACCTTGGGGTCTGAGAGTGTTGCGGAACACTTGCCATTCTGAGAGAGAATGTGAGTCTCAGTCTTGATGTTTGGACTGTGGAGCTTGAAGGGCGCTGATTTGAAGTAGTGGTGAGTTCAGTGGTTTCGAGATTGGTAATGAGAAATTTGTAGAGATCGTTTCTTCTTGATTTTATAAATTTCAGATTTTTTTCATCATTTATGTCTCTGACACTGGTTCAGTAAAGTAAGAATGGCAACGCAAGATGAAAGCTATGTGAGTACTACTTTTCCTAATTGTTCTATTTAACTAAAGTTAGGTTCTGAGGATGTTTTAGGATCCTCAGCACCTGTTATTGGATGAAGTGTTTGTTTGATGTATCACCCACCAAGAGATGTTTGGAAGCAACAAGTCATGAAAAGAAACAAATGAAATTATTAATGTTGTGATTTGGAAACTGTGGCAGGGAGGTAGAAGGAGACTATTGGTTGTGACTCCCTGGATTGGACTTTCATGTGATTCATCCCTGCAGGGGAACTGTGGACATAATTGTTTATTTTTCTTTGATTTATCAATAATCAGAAAGGAGTGTCTTTACATTGTCATGTTGTTTATCCCTGGGTAAGAGTGAAGTCAGAATGCGAACGTTGTGTGCGAGTCTATCTGTTGTGTGAGCTTGAGTAAATGCGGCAGTGTGACACATAGGGTGCAAACCCACTTTTACTGTGTGCTCAACTAAGTCTAGTTAGTGAAACATTATTGAAAAGAAAGGGGTTCTCCACATTACATATGCTCCTTTCATTAGTATGTTTCTAATCCAGACACATTAAACTAACCTTTCAGATTCTGTTTGTATTTGTTGTACCGAACTCTGATGATGGAAAAATCGGAAAAGATGCAGGGCATCAGTGGACGTCTTACAGGCACAATGGCAACATGTTGAGTAGGACATCAACTGACATCTTACATGCACTGAACGGATTAATTCTTTTGAGAAATTTTGAGACTGCAATCCTGAGAATGAAAATTGTAGCACATTGAGCTGAGGGCAATGGCAACATGGTCAACTCCACTTACACATTTCTGTTGTTGTTGCTTGGTTCTTATCCAAGCTGTTGCAGATGCAGCATTAAAGTTATTGAAGGCACACAGTGTCACAAAGTGCACAGGAAAACAGAATGAGAAAGGTGGACAGACATACAGATAGTAAGATTTTGTACCATACAGTCTACAGATATGACTTAATCATTACCATCTGATGATGAACTGACATTTGATCACAAATATTCAATGTTTGCAAATCATACAAATGACAACAATGCACTAATAAAATGACACAAATGGTAAGAAAGGAAGCAACCACACTGTCTTGTCCCTGTGTATCTTGAAATGATCAGTTTGAAAGCAACAACACCAATAATACAAAACAACACAAAGTTTTACGAAGTCAACATTTCAACAACAGCATCAAAATATCCTTCACAGGTCCCATGAGGGAACAAAGATGCCCTTAAATACAGATAACACTTAATCTCCATGCTCAAGAAGACTGGATGGAAACAACTTACAGGCAAAGATAGGTGACTCAATCAGCTGCACCAGTTTGTCAATCTCCTTAAGGAAGTCCACTGTGACTTCCAGGTCAGCACTAAAAGAAGGTCAAAGAAAGTAATGACTGCTGTATAAATATATCTATTCAGTTATATATATATATATATATATATATATATATATATATATATATATATATATATATATATGGAGAGACACACCTGACTCTGATGTTGCAGGAATGGCAATGAACCATACAAACAGAACATGAGAGTGGAGGAAAAGAAGTGCAGAGAAACAACAAAGGAACAATGACTTTACAAAGATGAAAAAAAAAGAAGAAAAAAAAAAAAAGAAACCACTGAATGTGGATACAAACCCTTCAAATACAACTGAAAGCCATTTAAATATAATTATTTCTGTGAGCTCATCAAACATCTTGGCAATTGCCATGAACTATCCCCCATGACAAAGTGATCAGGAAACAAAAATCACAATTTAGTGTGAGAAAAAACACAGAGAAGGTGTGATTATTTATATCCCTAAAGGAGAAAGGAGAAAGAACTTGTAAATGGTCACAAGATAATTTACTGTCCTTAAAAGGAGATGCTTGGTGTGGTGGCACATAGTTAAATTCTATATAGTACAAATATAGACATGCATAAGCCATTCAGCTGATCTGCATACGCTCAGAAGCACACAATCTCACCTGCATCAAATATCCATGTGTCCATTTCACACTCGTTATAAAAAATTACTAAAAACATGTAAAACAACCTTCAAATATAAACAAGTAGGTTACAACAATAAATAAGCCCCAAAATCAAGGAGAGTTTATAACATGTGTAGTTCGTCCGTCGGGATCGATGAGGACCATCTAGTCATCCTGGGGGTGGGTGGGTTGGGCTCTGTGGGTGCGCAGATGATTTGTCAGGCCAATCTGCGCCCAGAAGGTTCTGACGCAGTGTGGACGGGATGGTGGCAGCTGTCGGGGACTTGCTGGCACTGCTTTTCCTGGCCTGTCTGCTTTGCTCTGCTGCAGCGATTCTGTTGGCCTCACAGGATTTGGCGCCTTTGTGGACAGCTGAATGCCACTTTGGTCTGTCCATTGCATTCAGCTCCCACGTGTCGTGGCTGATGTTGAAGGCCTTCAGAGAAGCTTTCAGAGTGTCTTTGAAGCACTTCTTTTGGCCTCCATGGAGCGCTTGCCATGTTGGAGTTCGCCGTACAGCAGTTTCTTGGGGAGCCGGTGGTCTGGCATGCGAACTACATGGCCTGCCCAGCGCAGCTGGGCCTGCATCAACATGGTGTAGATGCTGGGCATGTTTGCATGAGTGAGGACCTCTGTGTCAGGGATCTTCTCTTGCCACTTTATGCCGAGAAGTTTTCTGAGGCTGGTGGTCTGGAAGTAGTTCAGCTTTTTGGTGTGGCGTTTGTAGACCGTCCATGATTCAGATCCACAGAGCAGTGTGGTGAGAACTATGGCCTTGACGCTTTGAGCTTCGTCTCCACGGTGATGCCTCTCCTGTTCCAAATGTTCTTATGGAGTCTGCCGAAGGCAGCGCTGGCTTTGGTGAGTCTGGCATTCACCTCATCGTCGATGACAATTATGCGAGAGAGTGTACTGCCCAGGTATGTGAACTTGTCCACCATGTTCAGTCGTTGCCCGTTTATGAAGATGTTTGGTTCAACGTAAGGCTTTCCTGGAGCTGGCTGGTGCATCACCTCAGTCTTCTTTGTGCTGATTGTGAGGCCAAAGTTGTCACAGGCAGCAGAGAACTTGTTGATGCTGTGTTGCACGTCAGCTTCGGAGGCAGCGTTGAGAGCGCAGTCATCAGCAAACAGGAAGTCGCTGACTGTGTCTGTCCTCACCTTGGTTTTTGCTTGAAGCCTCCTGAGGTTGAGGAGTTAGCCATCTGTGCGGTACCTGATGCCAATGCCTACGTCAGCGTCTCTGAAGGCATCTGTCAGCATGGCTGAAAAATGAGACTGAACAGGGTGGGGGCAAGAACACACCCTTGCTTGACTCCATTGGAGACAGGGAATGGTTCTGAAGTCTCTCCATTGTCTTGGACTCAGGCCAGCATCCCATCGTGTAGTTGCCGTATGATAGTGATGAACTTTCTGGGACATCCGTACTTCACCATGATTCTCCAAAGGCCAGTATCGAAGGCCTTGGTCAGATTGACATAGGTGAAGTAAAGGTCGGCGTTCTGTTCCTGACACTTCTCCTGGAGCTGCCCTGGCAGCAAACACCATGTCAATAGTCCCACGTTCTTTCCAGAAGCCACACTGGCTCTCTGGTAGGAGACCTTGCTCAAGGTGCACTATGAGACGGTTGAGTAGCACTCTGGCCAGAGTCTTGCCTGCGATGGACAGCAGGGATATTCCACGATGGTTGCCTGGCAATTTCCTTTGCGCTTGTACAGGTGTATGATGGAAGTGTCTTTGAAGTCCTGTGGAACTGCCTCATGCTGCCAGATGAACTGGAACAGCTGATGAAGCTTCTCAGTCAGCGCCATACCACCTTCTTTGTAGACCTCAGCTGGGATGGAGTCTGAGCCCGGGGCTTTGCCACTGGATAGCAGACGGATAGCTTTCTGGGTCTTCTCCAAAGTTGGAATGGCATCCAACAACTCACTAACTGGCACCTGGGGCAGTCGGTCGATGGCTTCATCATTGATGGTTGAAGGGGGGTTCAGTACCTTGTCAAAGTGTTCAGCCCATCTCTCAAGGATCCCGTCCTTGTCAGTGATTAGGGTAGAACCATCTGCACTGAGGAGTGGAGCAGATCTGGAGGTGGTGGGACCGTAGACTTCTTTCAGGCCGTTATAGAAGTTCTTCATGTCGTTCCTGTCTGCAAAACCCTGGATCTCATCAGCTTTGTTGCTCAACCAGGAATCCTGCATCTGCCGCAGCTTCAGCTGGATGGTGCTGCGTGCACTCTTCAGTATGTCTTTCTTTGACTCTGACTTGGGATCTTCAATGTGGGCTCTGTAGGCTTGGCATTTGTCTTCCAGCAGCTGCTTGATCTCAGTGCAGTTCTCATCAAACCAGTCTTTGTGCTTCCTGGCAGAAGGCCCCAGGCACTCCATGGCAGTGTTGTACACTGTCTCAAGCAGTGCGCCCCATGCTGCCTCCACATTCTGGTTGTCCAGCACGGTGGGCTCAAGGCGTTCCTCCAGGGTGTCAGCAAAGCTCTGCTTGATGTTGCCTAGCTCTAGCTAGTTGACATTCAGGAGTTTGGGTGCTTTCATGCCCTGAGGCCGTCTCTTGGGCTGGATGCGGAGGTTGAGTTTGGAGACGGTAAGGCGGTGGTCTGTCCAGTACTCGGCGCTGCACATGGCCCTCGTGACTCGTATGTCCTGCCTGTCCCTCTTCCTGACAATGACAAAGTAGATGAGATGCCAATGCCCAGAGCAAGGATGCATCCATGACGTCCTGTTATGGGTAGGGAGGCAGAAGACAGTGTTTGTGATAAGGTCATGCTCGGCACATGTCTGGAGAAGTAGTAGACCGTTGCTGTTACAGTTACCAACCCCATGCTTCCCAATCACGCCTTCCCAGAAGGTTCTGTCACAACCAACTTTCGCGTTAAATTCACCAAGAATGATGAGCTTGTCTGCGTTGGGAACAGTGGTGATGACAGCGTTCAGGTCCTCGTAGAACTTGTCCTTGATCTCATCCGGGTTGGTCATGGTGGGCGCAAAGGCACTGACAATGGTGGTAAACTTCTTCCCATTGCAAAAGGGGTGTTTCATCGTCATCAGGCGATCGTTCACTCCTTTCAGGGGACCAGCCAGCTTGCCAACGAGGGTTGTCTTCACTGCAAAGCCAACTCCAGCCTCACGTCTCTCTTCAGGTCTGCGACCACTCCAAAAGAAGGTGTAGCCTGTGCCTCGCTCAGAGTTTGCCTTCTTCTGCCAGTCTGGCCTCACTTAAGGCAGCGATGTTGATGTTGTACCTGGCTAGTTCACTTGCAATGAGTGCTGTGTGTCTCTGTGGTCTGTCTGAGTCGCCTCTGTCCAGAAGCGTACACACATTCCATGTGGCAATGGTCAATGGGGTGCTCCTTGTTTTCTTCTTTCTTTCCTTTGTGTGTCGACCGCTTGAGTAGGGCCCCCGTCAGCCGCGGTATGCTGACTAGGGTGGTGTGGAGCAGGCAGTGTTTAGGGCACCTTTTCTCGCCCCTTCCTCATGCCCCAAAGTCAAGGAGAGTTTATAACATAGATGAATAATCAAATACATAAATAATGGCAACAACAATAACAATATCAATAATAGTAGTAATAATAATAATAATGATGATGATAATAACAATAATAATGATAACCACAACAGTAATAATAATAACAACAATGATACTACCACTGCCACTACTACTACCACCACAATCACCACCACTACAACTACAATAATAATAATAATAATAATAATAATAATAAATGAATGAATAAATGAAGACTCCTTGTCCTATACTAAAAACTAGGCACACCCTGGGATTAAAATACAACACTCAATACCTAAAAACTAACAACAGTAATAACAGTAATAAATGTCACATACAGAATATGATCATCTTGTATTGCAAACAGATTTAAAAGAATATTACCCAAGCTGATAAATAAGGAACAAACAGAATTTATGTCAAAAGACAAATGAGGGACAACATAGACTTATGTATGATATGATCCACCACTTGAGTCAAAACAACTACCAGGTTTGCTGTAATGTTCAGCTTTTGATAAGGCTTTTGACTCGACTGAGTAGAAATTCATGTTCCAAGTCTTAAGAACTTATGGCTTTTGTAAAAGTATGAGTAGATGGGAAGAAACATTTTACAAAAAAATATCTAATCCACTGTAATTGTTAATGATTAGTGTACAAAACAGTTTAATGTAGAAACAGGATGTAGGCAGGGACATCCTATATCACCTTACCCATTTCTTCTGTGTGTAGAGATATTTGCAATTATAAGAGAAGTTACAGTGATACAATGAATTTGTATTGCTATAACAGATCACAGAATTTCTCAATTTACTGAAGACATGCAATTAATAGATACAGGGGATAATGCATCTTTTAAAAAATCTACCCAATTAATTGACAAAGTTGGCAAAGCCTCTGGGCTCTTTCTTAATACAGAAATGACAAGTGCAGTCTGGCTTGAAAGTAAGTAAAAAAATTAAAAAAATTAAAAAATAAATAAAAAAAAGATGCAAAGGATAAATACATGCTCGAATAAAACTTATCCCAGAATATATATATATATATATATATATATATATATAAAGTATCTGGATCACGAATAATTTAACACAATGTGAATTGAAAATTTTCTCAGAAAAAAAACATCTCAAGTTTAAGCATCATTTAAGATTTGGTCAAAGAGAAGTATTACATTGCCATTCTAAAATCCCTAATCCAGTCTGTGTCAAAAAACAAATGCAACAAGCAGGAAAATAGCAACCAAGAACGAAAAAGATGTAGGGCTTGGAATTTCAAAATTGAAAATGTATGTTACAGCTCTAAACTTTTATGTCAAAAAAGAAAAAACAACAACAACAACAACAAAACTTGAAAGAAAATACAATTCACAAATGGAAAAACATTTGCATCAATAGATATGCTTTTTTAAGTGACTTCATAGCTTCATGGTACAGATATTCTGAAATTTAAAAAACATGAGAACCAGTTTGGGTATATACATTTATGGCTTACAAGTAATTCTGTGTTAAAGTACAACCCCAAAACTAGCCAAACCTGTCTCATTCAACAAGAAAATTTCCATTGATGGCCAAAAAAACCTATAAAATGCACAGAATTGATTAAAAATAGTGTTCATTGCATTGCATGTTTCCTGACAGACAAATTGGGAATATCTGAAGCATACAGAGTTTAACACAAAATATGGTATGAAAATTGATTTCATCACTTATACAGGTTATGTAACGGCTATCGAAAGTTGTATAAAGAATTTCAGCTTACAGTTTACAAAAAGAAGATAATAAGACACTGAAAGCAACTATCACTTTTAGATCTCTGTGTTCAGTGCATGAAGGAGTGAAACATTACTACAATACACTAGTTTCAAATGACCTCAGTCTAAACCACTGTTTAAGATGAAGTCTAAGGATTACATCAAGAACTGCTTGGAAAGACGTCTTTTTGAAAATGCACAAGATAAAAGATATCAAGTTATATTGGCTTCAGGTAAATAGCTGAAAGACCCCTGGCATCCCCACTGTGTGTGTGTGTGTGTGTGTGTGTGTGTGAATAATTAATGTAATACATAGTCTTTGAACATGTTTCATTTTTGTGGGTGTCAAATCACTATTTTTCTTCCTTTTGTAAGAAATTGCATGTGTGCTTATGTGTTTAATGTTATTGTAAAGCACTTTGAGCTCCCTCTTAGAAAGGAAAGTGCCCAACAAATATCCATCATTGTTATTATTAAAATGAACACTTTCTTTGGAGATGTGAATGTGTAAAGCATTACTGGTCCATCTTACAAAAAGAAGTAGATGAAAAGTGTATACCTTGTCCTTCAACTTGAAAGTAAATTAAAATGTTATAATATTTAATAAAGATTCAGAAGTTCAAACAAATGCAACACTTAATTTCATCATAATGTTTGGCAAGTCTTACATCTTTAGATGTAAAATAAATTAAATAAAGCCACACATTTCTGCTTTTCAAAAGTAGTTGAAATACAAACATAAAATAGAACAGGAGTTGAAATACAGACATGAGATAAAATATAGTGCAAAAATCAATTACACCTATTCAAAATTTCACCCAGAGTGGTTATTTTATATTGCCTTTTCGAAACATCCAGATTATTCTTTTCTTTCACTTAATTATGATGGTGTTATTAGCACTTATGTCAGTTCTTGGTACATTCTTAGTCAGGATCTGATTTGCTTTTTTCTTTCTTATAGCATGTGAGTCTTTGGTTATAGTTAAAAAAAACAAACACTATGGGATGTTATCTTGTAAATATTCCTATTCTGACTGCTCTTGCATTTCATTTGATGCTCTCTGTCTGTCTTCGTCTGTCAGTCGGTCTGTTCCTTTGGCTGTATTTAATCCTTTTCTTCATAATATCCCCCTCCACCCTCCACCTCCACCCCCTCTTTTTTAATGAATATTTTTGTTACTGCCTTTTTCTTCTTTGTCTTCTTCCAATTTTTCAAAACAACAACAACAACAAAAATGCTGTCATCACCTTTATATGGCTGTGAAACATGGACAGTCAACAGGAGGTACTTACAACAGCTGGAAAGATTCCATCAACAGGACCTACACACCATCCTTGGGATAGAGTGGCATGACAAAGTCACAAACACAGAAGTTCTTGACAAGAAGTCTGAAATCACTGGTCAACTGGTCAGGACATGTTATAAGGATGGACAACCACTGCATTCCAAAGCAGCTGTGCATTTTTTAAGTTTGAAGAACTAGCGCAGTGACAAAGAAACAGGTTTCCTATGTGAACAATATAAAGACAAGCTGAAAGACAGTCAACAGTGGTACGACATCTCTCCTGCTGAACCCCTCAACACAGTGCATAACAGAGTATGCTGACGTGCTCTCACAAGAAAGCACCAAAGACACTTGAAGAGGAACAGTGCAGAAAGGCTCAGGCAGCTAGAGAACATCACCACAGAGCAGTGTCTGACCCTGCAACATCAGCAGACTTCCAGTGCCCTGTGTGCTTATGACTCTGTGAATCCAGACTTGGCCTGCAGAGCCACTCCCGTGTGCATAGATAGCTGCACAGTCATGTCTTCCATGAGATTGAGGCACCACCATTATTATTTCTGAACATTTACTTAACACCAAACTGAGTAATCCCCAAAGGGAAGAAGAAAGTAAGAAAGGAAAAAAGCTGCATTGGGGATGTAGATGAGGGCATGGGTGTAAGGCAAAAACAGAATACTCCCAGAAAGTCAGTGAAGGGGTTAAAAGATGCCATATGTCCAATTCTTTCCCACACAAACATACAAAAATTATTCACACACACACACATAGTGGCACATACACAAACACACACACACCCAAGTAGGTATGCATACAAAAAATGATGTTAGCCTTCTAGTAGTTTAAGTACATTGAGCAACAGGGAGGATAGTGGAGGAAATGAAACAGGTGAATGACAAAAATGGAAATGAATATGGAAAATTGATAGAGGAGAAGTTTTTAACCTTTTCAGTGCCGGGTATTATTTTTGGCTTGTATTTCCTGTTTGCCAGGTGGTTTTGGGTTGCGGAGGGTAATAATTAACAAACAAAAAAATCTAGCACGCAAACTATTGCAAGACTTTTCTGAAAGGAAAATGAACAGATTATCAAATTCTGATAGAAGTTCATTTAACACAATGATTGTACACATACATGTCCTTCAACTGCAACTCCTGCCTTTGCCAAGCCCACTTACTTCATGCTCACTTTCAGACTATATCAGAGTGACCCATTTGGCCCACAGTGGAGGGGGAGAGAGGGGGGGTGAGCACTGTTCATCATTCACATGCAGATGATAGTTGTTTGATCAATGGGAGCATGAGCATGCCTTTCTAAAACCATGCTCAAAATGTACTAATTCACAACTGGCATGAAACTGGTCACCCCCTTCATCACTCTCTCCCTCCCTCCCTGCCCTGAATAAGCAGAAAGTTTGTCTTTGATGTAAACTCTAGGTCAACAACAGACTCCAACTCCACCTTATCTCCTTTGTTGGCTATATTTAGGCCTTCACCTACTCCCACCCTCCCTCCTCTCTGCAAATTGTCATTCTAACTTTCCGTCACATCAAGCAAACCATCTGACAAGATTTTGCCACACCTAGCACTCAATTCACTGTCGTCAATGACTTTGTAAAGCTTGTAAAGCTTTTGCAACATCTTGGCTGGCAAAATCTTAACTTTTTTTTGCTGTTTGAAACCATCAGGTTAAGGTTAAGGTTATGGTTTGTCATCCACCATTTTGAAAGTATTGTGAAGGGGCTATTGACAATAACACCCAGAAATTATCATACAGAGCATGAATGGCTGTTGCTGTTCATGGATAATAAGAGTATACATATCAAGTTTTTTGACTGGTGGCTATCGAGACACATTAACATTAAATAAAATTGTGAAAAATCTTGAAATGATGCTGATGTATATGTATGTTAAGTGGTGAATAGCAAAGTATTTTTGCGGACATATATATAAGTCATGAGGCACTGAAGAGGTTAAAAAACATGCTTTGTTTTTCGTACTGAAATTAACCAAATAGTGAAGCATTTGTGCAGACACATGTATATGCCATGGAGCACTGAAGAGATTAAAAAACATGCTTTGTTCTTCATGCAGAAATAAACAAAATAAGAACAATTGGAAAGAAGCAATAATCATATTATCATAGTAAGAAAAAAAAGAAAGCTTTCACATTGTCATAAATATCATCAGCAATATAATCTTCAATGAAGCCAACATGTGTAAATATAAAATCAATGAAATGTAGATGGAATAAATAAACATATGAATGAATGTGCATGGAATAAATAAATGAATAAATAAAAGTGAAATCCCCTTAACCCCTAGGCTGCCTATATGACGAGATAACTCATCATGGCAAGCATGTATGCTTCGCTGCCACAATGATAACTCGTCATCGAAATATTCTGACTTTTCCCTGCTTTGCATTCACTTCGCTGACAAATATAGTGGTAGCTTTAGCCTGGGGAATCTTTCTAGATTCTATTCATAGCTAGAAACCCCATCTACGTCATGAAGCAGTCCTTTATTTGAACGTTTTGGTTGGGTCACTGTCCCAGTGTTTGCCTGACTTCTCTCCTTGCTCGCTCAACAAAATGTCGGACTGACGCCATGCTCAAGACATGCGATCATGACAAACTAAATCAACCAAGATTTCTTTCTTTAGCTGATGCTCAGAAAGAACTGAAGCATAAATTCGAAGGGGAAGACAGTGATGAACATGTATAGGACGATTTGATAGAAAACGAAGGGAGCAATCAAGAGAGTGGCCAAGATGCGACTATCAGTGAGTGATGCCGGCTGCACAGAAGTCAGCAGACGACAGAACATGACCGAATTATCAGCAGCAAACAATGTGAGCGATATTCTTGGCACTCAGCCAACGCGGTCTGATGAGAACTGGATCAAGTGACCATGTGAGAGGGGTGAAGAGGAGGGGGGTGGAGACTAGGGGGCGTGGCCTCACATCCATATTATCACTTGGAGAAGTCACAATGCATTGTGTATCTCTTAAAAAAAAAGAAAAAAAGAAAATATATATATTGTGGTTGTTCTAGTATGATTATGTGTTTTCAGATATCCATTTGTCCAGAAAATATGATGTTTTTGTGCAAATTACCTGACTAATGTTTGTAATGAACAAGTTGAAAATGTGACAAAAAACAAAACACTGATTTCAAAACAACAGCATGTCACTAAAAATATATAAAATGGGAAAACAGCATGTGTTTTGTATTCTTTATTCATTTACCTTCCAGAAAATATATACTTTTATGGGTCTTTCTCCAATAACAAAGAGCACAGAATTTTTGGAAAATGTATACCCGTTTTTTGTGAAAAAACCCTGGCAAATAGATTTCATTTAAAATTTATTTCCCTGGCAGCGAAAGGGTTAAAAATACAGATAGAAGCATCTATGCAAACAAACAACACTGTATAAATACACAATCACACATGAACACTCTACTCTTCACCTGCACATCATCAAAATACTTCTCAATTCAAAGAACCCTGGAATAAGGTAAGGATACAAAGACTGCAGTAACAAACAGGCATGAGTGTAGTTTTGCGTCAGGTAACATAAAGACATGGTGGCCACAGGACTGTGGCACCAACATCGGTACAGACAGCAGAACAGGGAGCAGCTCTCCTGAACACACAAGGCATACACATTCACTGACTATTTCAATATAATCATGCAATTCTTATTTTATTATTTACCAATAAAAATAAATCTGATGCAATAAGTCTACATGAAATGGTCCATTTAATATCAAATTACTTTACAATAAATTCAAATCTATAGTTCTTCTGTGCAGTGCTCTGATGACTCTTCAAGGACTTAAGGGAGAAGAAGAAAAGAGTTCTGTAACAACTATCCCAATTCTCATAAATTCATCCTTTAACTACCACGGATAATAATAATGATATTTGTATTTGTATTTCTTTTTATCACAACAGATTTCTCTGTGTGAAATTCGGACTGCTCTCCCCAGGGAGAGCATGTCGCTATACTACAGCGCCACCCATTTTTTTATGTATTTTTTCCTGCGTGCAGTTTTATTTGTTTTTCCTATCGAAGTGGATTTTCCAACAGAATTTTGCCAGGAACAACCCTTTTGTTGCCGTGGGTTCTTTTACATGCGCTAAGCATGCTGCACACAGGACCTCAGTTTATTGTTTCATCCAAATGACTAGTGTCCAGACACCCACTCAAAGTCTAGTGGAGGGGGAGAAAATATTGGCGGCTGAGCCGCAATTCGAACCAGTGCACTCAGATTCTCTTGCTTCCTAGGCAGATGCGTTACCTCTAGGCCATCACTCCACATATGTGACGCAGCATGCAAAAACCTGGCTAAAGTCACAACCAGCTATTCTTAGTTATGCACAAAAATATGTCATTAGGGTCAAAATAATGAAAATCAAGATTTTTACAAAATTTGCATCTTTGAAGTCTTAGCATAAAACTGCCTGAAAATGTGGTATTTTTAATGTTTTCAGGTGCATGCAGTGTTGGTACTGCTGCACACATTCATCACTTAAATTGCAATGTTCAGTGCATTTGACTCCAGGCTTTTCTGAAATTATGTCAGCTGATGATGTGGCAATATATTCATGACTGGAGATAGTAAATGTTATTTTGATCAGGGATCTAAAGCCAAAGTTAAAAAGATTCATCAGCATTACAGTAAATATTTTTGTTTAAACACATATGCACCCTTTTGTCTCTCTTTTGAACATTCACTGTCCCCATTGACTGCTCTTTCGTGGCATGATGTCACTCCTCCACTCACCATTCTTGACTTGGTTTAAGTACAGAGAGAAAATATGAATTTTCCTGTGCTTTTTTCATAAAGAAATTCATAGTTTATTTAAATCTGAATATTTTGACACCACATATATGTTCAAGACAATTTTTGTTCTAAAGTTACAAACTGGTAATTGTATGTTTTTCCATGAACTAATTTCTCCATTTGTTCTTTTTGGGCACAACTTTGAAAAAAATATAGAAAAAAAACTATGACAGATCAATTCTGGTTTTGGTTTGTTAATATAAGGAGTTTGTATTATACTTTCAGTTGGTCAAATGTACTTACCATGTTAAACTGATGCAAAGCAGGTCTATCTGTTTGTGCTCCTCTCAGCCAAAAATTTTCATGGCAACTCCGTGATAAGATGTCTCGCCATTGTCTATGCTGACTGCTAGCCAATAAAACCTTATCCCTGGCACGAGATAAATAATCATTCCAATGGCCGGCAAAGAAATGCCCCATGCGAAGCATTGCAAGAACTGTGGGGAGGGCATTTGAGTTTGACATGGTATGTATACTTAACCAAACTGGGAGTATAATACAAACTCCTCATTTTGATGTCATATACTGTACCATGTCAAACTGATCCAGAATTCAAAACAAATGGAGGAGGGCATTGCCTTCTGGTTCATATGTGGAGCCCTTGTAACAGTGACAGCTGAGTTAGCCGTGACAAAGGAAACCCCTAAGAACCATCTGCCATGAGCATACATACTTCCCTGAGGTGGATATTGATGCAGGGAATTTCCGGATGGCAGAGGGCCACCTCCAAATCCTGACAAAGAGGCACAATGTCAAATTTAATCAAATCAAATCAAACTATGGTGCTTAGAACCTTGCCAACCACTAAGGCTATCGCCATGTTAGTACCTACTTCAAGTGAAGGGTAAAAAAATACAATAAAAACTTGTCACCGCTTTAAGCTTTCCATTCAAAGTTTAAAAACCTTCCATAATTTAAAACCTTCAAATCTGATTAAAAATGTTCACTTCTTTCAAGAAGTCCATCAGCATCCACGAAGGGACATCATGAAACAAAGTCTTCAGAGAATCCGCCATGTAATGTCTGTGTCTAACGTCATGCAAATCCTAACAGTCAAGGAGCATGTGTTTCATGGTGAGAGGCTCATCACAGGGAATATATCAAGGGGCCTTCTCCCCCTTCAACAAGTAAGAATGAGTAAAAAAAAAAAAAAAAAAAAAAAACGTGCCCCATGTCATGCGACTGAGTCTTGGTGGAGAAAAATTCTGGGGACAAAATATGCTGGGCAGAGACCCAGGGGGCTGGTCCCATACTAAGCCCTGAGTGTCTCAGTGGTGGAAGCACCCTGTCATCTCCCAAGGGGCAGTGGAAACTCTTGGCTTCCTTGAGTTGATAAGGGTCCAGGTGGTGCAAGGACCCACAAGGGAGGTGCTGGTGAAAGTAGATGTTTTCATGACAGAGAAATACTCCGTTCCTCCACATGCTGGGCTGAATTCAGGGTAGGGAGAGAGCCTAGCCCTCTGCTGAGCCCAGTGTGACCCTACAGCAAATCCCCATAAAGGAATCAACCCATGGCCACCAGCCAGAGGGTGTTGGGAGAACATCTTCAGCCACCCTTGAGAGTAAGGGAGCCAAGGTCCTCACCTAGCACCTCATGAGAAGAGGTAGGGACGCATGTGTGCTGGGAGGCAGTAATATCTACTAATCTCCCGACAGAACCTAGTTGATGAAGGGGAAACGGCAAGCTTCCCCCACCTGGGTAGGCTGACGCAGGTGCTATATCCCGAATGGGATGCGCTGGCGACCATAAAGGTTAACCTGACCGACACCAGCTCTGCCTCTCCAGCTGATGCGGTGTGCATCCCCAGTTGAGCACCAAATGTGTAGGGTATGGGGTGCTAGATTGAGTCCGGGAGGATAGGACCTGGGGCCATCCCTGGCCCTCCTGGCAGCCCAGAGTGCACCGGTGGCACACCCCTGTACAAGCAGAAAGGGGGAATCTACCTGTGAGTGCCAACCATCCTGTGAGCCCATCCCCAGGGCTCACTGGCACATGGACTTTTAGGAAGGGAAAAAAAAAAAGAAAAAACTTGTCCAGGTTGGAGGGAAGTCCAGTAACCTGTCCCAACCTGGGTGTCCCTGAACCACCTGTGCATGCCTCCCCCAGAATAGGAGACCAGCTGGATAGCGGCGTCACCTGACAAGCAGGTGAGGGTCACACACCCAGTATCCCCTCCCATAGAGATACTGGGGTGACCTGACCTTGGGAGAGCATGGGAGAGTGGCCCCCCCAAGACCATAGCTGTCCGCCCGCACTGAGGGAGGTGGGGGAAGGGAGTCAACATGTGACCGATGGAGAGAGAGAGCAGTGCCACCACTGAGCCTCTCCTTGAGCAGAGAAAGAGGGCTTAACCACACCCCATTGTGACAGCATGCCTGGCCCATTAGATTATCAGTGATATATATATATATATATATGTATTACACACACACACACACACACACACACACACAACCTTTTTTTATTCTTTAGGCCATCTACACTGGCACAGTAGGGGCACATCCCTCAACAAAACCGTCCTCCACTTGAAATATCATGGGGTCTGGCCCAAACTCAAATCCCCCATAATCCCCTTCCTGACTGTGTTAGGAGTTCAAATTATCCCACCTCAATGCATCTACATTGGCCCAATCGCAAACAGGAGAACCCATGGGGCCCGGGACCTGAGATAGTCTCCAAAAAGAGCACTATCCCAACCTCAAGGGTTCGGCAATCGCGGGAATAGTTAGTGATGCTCCACAATGGGTACAAGTTATTTCCAAGTATTGCAGCGAGTCTGTAAAAAGAAGAAAGGAACACAGAAATGTCAAAATATTGAATGAAGCATCACAGACACAAACGATGATATATGAATCCCAAGACGAAAAAATTCTCGTAAAGCCACAACAAACAACAAACATGCATGAAAATAATATATCTTTTTTTTCTTTTCTTTCTTTCTTTTTTTTTTGATCTTTTTTCTTTCTTTTTCTCATGTTTATTTTTTCTTTCTTTCTTTTTTCTTGTTTTTTTAATAGGTTAAAAAGAAAAACAATTTCATCTCTCTCTCTCTCTCTCTCTCTCTCTCTCTCTCTCACCCGTGTACAATTCCCTGTTATGTTACCTTAACCATGGACAATTGCTTTGCGGCTGTTATTGTTTTTTTTGTGTGTTTTTTTTCTTTTTGTTTTTTGGTTTGTTGTTTGTTTATTTTCTATCAGTGCTCACAAATGAATAGCGGTCTTGCTCCAGTGTAGATTGTTTTGTGTGCCACTCTTTCTCTTTCTCTGTCTGTGTGAATGAGTGCTCCAGTCTGTGCGCACGTGCGTATGCCAATGTGATCGTGGATGTGTGTGAGTGTGTATGTGTGTGTGTGCACGTGCTTGTGTGGATATCAAAGTAGTATGGCATGTTTGTGTATAATCTTAGTAAAATGAATAAAGAAAAGGTTAAATCATTTCTCTCATTCATAGTTCTCTGTAAAAAATTGCCCTCACATCAATCGGTGTTCTGTACTTGAAAATAGCTATACACATTTTAGCAAGAAAGACTAAGTTGTTATAATACTTAAATACAACATGTGCTAGTTGTTTTGTATCCACGATTCCTAACAGGGCTTCTGTTACTGAAACGTTTACAGAAATTCCAAATTTGTCGGATATCTGGTCTTCTACACTTCTCCAAATAGTGGATATTTTATCGCAGAGAAAGAAAAAATGTTCCGCAGAGAAAGAAAAAATGTTCCAAGAAAAATGTTCCGCAGAGAAAGAAAAAATGTTCCACATAATCTGTAACATAACAGTATTTACAGTTTGAGCTGCTTGATAAGCTCTATTTTATTCAGAAGAATGTTTGTTGGATAGATATTATGCAATATCTTCCACTGAAGTACTCGCAATCTAGTTTCTGAGGTGCATTTACCTGCTAATGCCCAGTGATTATTGTTGATTGTTACATCAAACTTATGTTGCCAAAATCTGACTGCAATTGGCTCAGGCTTACAGGCAGAGACTAGTAACGCTCTGATGTGTCTGGGTTTTGTTATTGCATTGTTGATGTTTTTGTTTATTGTTGATGTTTTTGTTTTTAACAACAGTGGCTCCTTGGTTTCTTCTTGTTAACTCTCTCCATACGAACGGCAGAAGAGACGACATTAACAGCGTTTCATCCCAATTACCATCATCAAAATATTGCAAGCGGAATGCTCTTATACTGAAGAGGTGAATGTTGACAAAGAATACCACAGTTCTGACGACGGAAGCTAAAGTTTGGGTCATTCAGACACCCACTGGACATCCGTGGGGTCTGTGTAGAGGAGAAGAGAGGGCTGGCCGTACTGAGTGAGTGAAACTGTTCTGTATTGCCATTCAAACAGCACTGTATTCAAACAGTCTAGCTGCTTTCTGTCCTGATAAGCATGTCTTTAACAAAGCTAAACCCTGAACTAATCCATTCCCTGAAGAAAAGAGTTTGCCTTCTGTATGTAACAGCGGAATTATTGCAGAGAAATTGATTTTTAAGATCAGATGTTGCGTTACTTTCAGTGCATATTTTTATTGTCAGGAAAATAATATTTCTAATGCATAAAAGGTTGACAAAAACCAAGCAAACTGATAATGTCACGTATCTGAAAAATGCCGGCCATTGAGAATGATTACTTACCTCCTGCCAGAAATGGTGATTCATTGGTTAGCAGACGGCAGTCTAATGGCGAGACGTCTTATCACTGAGTTGCTGTGAAAATGTTTGGCGGAGAGAAGCAAACAGATAGGCCTGGTTTTCATCGGTTTGACATGGTACAGTGTATGACACCAAACTGTGATTTTTAAACTTTCTGACAGTACACAAATGTCAAAAATGATCATTTCCAATTTTTGCAAGGTTTTTGAGTGCTGCATCACATTTTATTTCCATTGCCCCTTTCATCAAAATACATTAATGCTCAAAATAAAACAAAAAAACGTTTTACATAAAAATTATAATCACAAGTAAAATTTTCTTTTCCTTGCATACAACTTAGTCACCTCAACCA
>NC_134884.1:11971550-12216550 GCF_041734735.1 Babylonia areolata
AAGAAATTAAAACAGGCTATAAACTTATGAAAACAAATCACAGCTCTTGGAGACATGTAAGTAAATCACTGTCCCAACAATGACAGAAGTGAGTAAAGTGAACATAAAGGGTCAATCACAGTCCCAGAAACTGAACTGGCAAGCTTTTTGACAACAAAGAGCGTTTGGGAGTTAGAGGGTGAAGTTCTTTGATGACATTCACTCCTTTCAAGTTGCACGTGGGCCGATTAAAGTGACTGCTGTGCAGCCAGCTTGCCACCTCTTCAAACAAGTCATCTCTCTGATTCAGCGAAAAAAAGTGTTAAAAACAAGAAGCACATGTTTCACGGCCAGTGCAGGTTCAGCACTGCGTTTTGTGAAAATCGTGGGGCATTGGCCGTTGTCAGTTGTCTTCTGTCTGCTTTGAAATGTGAGGACACGCTTCCCAAAAGCCACGCCCCCTTGATGACCTCTGGCTGGCATTTGACCTGTTGTCTTACATCACTCCTCTCCCTCTCCTTCTCTTCTTCCAACACTGGCTGTATGTATTCTGTCGGTCATAGCCAGTTGTTGATAAACGCTGTCTGATTGTATGAACAGACTGAATTACCATCAAATGGGCTGTTAGTTTGATAACTGTCGTTGTCAATCACCTTCGTTTTCAAACCAATCATCAGACAAGATCAAGAGATCCTTCTCCATGCAGAGCTGTCCATAATCACAAGCAGAGCTTTCAGAATTGTGTAAATATGCTGACTGTGACTATTTGCTTTACTGGACGCAGTTTTCAATGCATTTGTTTGCACATGATGCAGCCCCGTTTCCACACGCGTATCATGTGGTCAGTTAGCAAATCATTATCGAGTAGAAAGAGGTCTTCTATCTGATGTAAGTTCATTTAAATAGTATTTTTATAATCCAGACACATCAAACTAAGTGTTCAGAGTCTGTTTATGTGAATTGAACCAAACTCCAATGAAGGAAAAATCGGAACATATGCAGGATGTCAATGGACGTCTTATAGGCACTATGGCAATACTTTTTGTAGAATGTCAGCTGATGTCTTATAGGCACTCTGCTGGTTAAACAAAAATATAAGTAAAACAGCGCTACAGTAGCAATTTCTCTGAATCTGAAAGCTTTATATAAAAATAGAGAAAATTTTCGAACAATTTCAGGGGAGGTTGAAGATATTAGTAAGTTCAATTTAAACAGTGTAGGTTGTCAATAATATTTAGGTAGAATAAATTCTTCTCAAACATTTTTAAGAGATGGATAACAAAAAGCAAAGTGTATATCATTCATTATCTTGTGAGTCTTAACATAATGGACAAATCAAATTATCGTGGTTACAAGTTCTGTATCTTTTATGATGAACTGCTAATTCTGAAATTCACCTTCACCTTCACCTCTCCCGTAGTCTGGGTTCAGACCGTTGGGGCACCGCTGCTGACCTGACCACCACCCCTCTCCACTCTTCACGGTTTTCTGATTTCCTCAGGGCGTCACCGAGCGTCAAGCCTGTCCACCCCCGGATGTTGTCTTCCCATCTCTTCTTCTGCCGTCCTCTCCTTCTGCCTCCTTGTACGGTGCTTTGCAGGAACGTTTTGGCAAGACCAGATGATCGGGAGATGTGTCCATACCACCTAAGTTTGCGTTTTTTCACTATGGACTGAAGGTCTTCGTAGGGTCCAGTACTTTGCTTGATTCTGTTCTTCACTTCCGTGTTAGTGATGTGGTCTCTGTAGGAGATGCCAAGTAGTCTACGAAAGCATCTCATCTCAACAGCTTGGATTCTTCTCTCGATGTCTGCAGTCAGGGTCCAAGTCTCGCAGGCGTAGAGCAATATTGATATAACCAGGGAACGCATCAGTCTGATTTTTGAGCTGAGAGCGATGTTTTTGTTGTTCCAGATGGTGTTCATCTTGTTGAGTGCCGTTGTTGTTTGGGCAATTCTCGAGAGTACTTCTGGTTTAGATCCTTCATCTGACACGATTGCTCCCAGATATTTGAAGCTGTGGACTGTTTTAAGTTTTTCGTCGTTGACTTTGATGTCAATGCTGATGCCGTTGGTGTTGTTAGTCATCAGTTTGGTTTTCTCCGCACTGATTTGCATTCCATACGATGTGGAGGCTTTGTCCAGATGATTGACCAGGCTTGCCAGTTCTTCTTCTTTTCCAGCCAGTCCAAAACCAAAACCATACTCGAACAAACAATGGCAAATCTTAGTTACCCAATGCACTCTGCATCTAGCATCTAAATCATACAACATATTCTAAGCTTGTGTGAAGAGCATGAAGGAACAGTCAGCATAGGCGGCAGAACAATCACAAACCTACGTTTTGCCGACGACATTGATGGAATTCTGAAATACCTAATCTAAATCTAGTCACTATATATTTTAAATGTCTATCCATATTCAACACCAACTAAGGTTTCAGGTAAGATACATTGTAAAATTCATTAAAAAAACTATACCTCTCACTTTTTTCTTGTGTTCAATTTCTATTATTGGTAAAAAACCAGAAAAGAACACCTGAATGTTGCCAACACCTTTGTTTAACCAAACAAAAACCAAAACCATACTCGAACAAACAATGGCAAATCTTAGTTACCCCATGCACTCTGCATCTAGCATCTAAATCATACAACATATTCTAAGCTTGTGTGATATTCTGCTATCCTCCATTTGTAATAATCTATGCCAGTAACGAATACATATAACTGCCGATACTAGATATATTGGATATCTATTTATTTCACCATGAACAAAATCATTAGGATTTCAGCTGACAGCAAAATTAGAAAGGTATTCTGTCAGAATCTTCAGTAGACTGCAGAACATCTGGTATCATCAGTCTTGCAGACCAACATCAAACTGAAAATCAACAAATCAAATGTCTGTTCAGTCCACCTATATGCCTTTGAAACTTGGAGAACGAACAAGAAAACTGAAAGCCAGCTTTTGAAGCTTCAAAGGTTGGTGATGGTGTTTTCGTTGAATCCTCAGCATTTCACCAGCAAAGAAGAGAGCAGATGCACGGGTATCAACAACATTGTGGATGAAGTGAAACAGAGACAGTGGTGGCTGGGCTACTTCTTGAGAATGACTAGAAGGAGACTTCCTTATGTTAACATCAGATGGGCACCACCAGGGATAAGAAAGAGAGACAGACCACTGAGCACATGGAGAACTGTGGAAGATGAATACAGCAGGCAGGATCCGGAACAAAATCAGCTGGCTCGCTCAAGACTGAAATGACTGGAGAAGATTTATTGGCACCTTATGCTTCAGCGGGAGCAAAGAAGATTTTTAAGTAAGTAAATATTTCATCACAAGAACTAAATAAAATCCGTGCTGAAACATGTTTGCTTTTATCCTGGTGGAGCACAGTATGCCTACCACTCAGTGCGGTAGACCATTTGGGAAAGTTGTTAAATGTATCTGACAAGCCACACTGCCAGACAATACAGATGTATGAGAACAAAGACAATGGCAATCGTGAAATATTTGGCACGAAAGTTTATTTTTTGGATTAACAGCAAAGCATTGAGAAATGGGCCTTTTGTTATGCACACTTGTTTGTGTCTTTTGCAGAAAACATATTGGTGTGCTACTGACAAATGGCATTTGCTACTGATACTTTGTCCAAAATATTTCTGACAAATCTTGCTGGGGGTTGGCAGGTCTGGATGTTACAGAATGGGATCATCACCTGTCTCATCTTTCCCACAAATTCTGATGTTGTCTTCAAGCCAAGTGTTCCCTGACATATACACTTACACAGACACACGTGCTTGCAGACAGACAAACACACACGCTTGCATGCACGCAGGCACGCGTGCGCGCACACACTATTATTGACAATAAAGACATCATTTACTAGTCCTGTTTCAACAGTGTTGATGATCTCTTCACTGAGATAAAGTAAGCATAAGATATATTATCTCTATCTGTCAGATTCTTTATAAAAACCAGCATCATAGGATAAAAATTTTGAGAATAGTGATGCCTCCAAGGCTCCAGGGGGGCTTCGTCCCCTGCCTTTCCCTTCTGCCTCGGGACCCCTACCTTTACTTTCCTCCTTTTTCATTGACACCTCACACAGACTTACATTTTAATGTCCATTTGGAAATGCTAAAACCCTTTTAAGTTTCAGGGGGCCTCATACAAAGTTACATACATTTTGATGCTCATTTTAAGGTTCAGAATAGTGACAACCTCATCAGCTTCTGATCCCTTAGACCCCCACCATTTTCCCTCTTTTTCGGTCTTCATTTGTTTTCATGTCTACTACATTTTATCTGTCCGAGAGTGAAAGTTTGTGTGATTGTCACTTAAATGTCACCTAACATGTCACACGTTATGGTGATATTGTGACATTAGGATGGAAGCTTTGGCCTACCTGATGTGATCCTTCTTTTATGTGACTGTACAGGACAAACTGGATGTACCACGAAAGTTTCACTGCTGTTGTCAGTTGTCACACAACTAAACTAATGTTGACTTCAAAACAGTTTCAATTAAAATTTTGTTTGCAGTATTTCCAGTGAAAATTTACAGCATTTACAAACAACTGAATATATTCACACAAAAACTATGCTTCCTTTCATAGTATATCCCAGCTTCAACCAGGCAGGAGAGATACAGAAGCCTGCAGTGTTAAACAGGTCAAGAAGTTTGAACAACATTTCTGAAGACGCACCCACGCAGGGGGTTATTCTTGACTGTGTTGTTCCAGTCTTCCCATTTTAGCCCATAGCATGCTCAGCTCTGGCTGGATAGGAGCTGGCCATGGGCTGTAAAAGCCCATCTCTGTTGGGACTTGAACCTGTCTTTCAAATCATCAGTCCACCACAGCAGCTCATGATGTTTTTGCTTTTTTTTTTTTTTTGTCTTGTGATTATATCTTGGTATAGATCATGTATCAGTTATCCTATAGAAATGACTATTTTGCATGAAGCAGTAAAAGGTGAATCCATTCAGGGAGCCATGGTTAGGTATGCTGGATGAAAAAACAAACAAAACAAAAAATGAACAAAAAACCCCTTGATACTCGTTTTCTTTGAAGTATTCATAAATTCAGCTGTTATTAAATAATACAGTAGTCGATTGGTTAAAGCGTTGGACTTTCAAACTGAGGGTCCTGGGTTCAAATCTTTGTAACGGCGCCTGGTGGGTAAAGGGTGGAGATTTTTCCGATCTCCCAGATAACATAATTATGTGCAGACCTGATTATGTGCCTGAACCCCCTTCGTGTGTGTACGCAAGCAGAAGATCAGATACGCACGTTAAAGATCCTGTAATCCATGTCAGCATGCTCACCCCCAAAAACAGAGTATGGCTGCCAACATGGCAGGGTTAAAAACGGTCATACACGTAAAAGCCCACTCGTGTATTTTCAAGTGAACGTGGGAGTTCGAGCCCATGAATGAAGAAGAAGAGAAGAAGAAATATTGCAGAAATGTGCATATATTCTCTGTGATTTTAAATGTAATTGAATGTCTGTATATAGTTGTATCATTTTGTTAAAATTTTGGTCTTTGAAGTTTGTGGACATGCTGTAGTTCTACCTGTGATGTAGTCTGTGCATTTGTTTTGACCTTTTTTACTTTTCACCTATTTATTAAATTTGAAAATTTGCTTTCAATTTGTTTATTTTTTTCAGGAATGTCTACCAATTGAAGTGGCCTGGCAGTTTCATACAAATGCTGTTTTATCACTTCAGACAATCTTTGACAGGTGTGTTAATTCAAATGTTATAAGTATTCGTCATCAACATTGTAAACAAAAAAATGGCTGAGATGAAAATTAGGATGCTAGTATATTACAGCATAATTTTGATCACGTTCATTTAACTTCCTTTTTTCAAACTGCTTTTAATTTAAACTCTTGAGTGCCGGGCATTATTTTGGCTTGCGCTTCCTATTAGCCTGGTGGGTTTTGGTTGTGAAAGGGTAATAACAAAACAGTCTAGCATGCAGACTACTGCAAGAAAGTAACATTTTTTTTTTTATACATAACCCATATTTATCTGAAAGAGAAATGAACAATATAAAGTTCTGATAGTTTGAAGTTATTTAACAAACTGGTTAGCAACTAGTGAACATAATTGTGAGATAAACAAATTTATATCGTTTCTGAATACATGGTATAGATTTTTAGTAAAAGCAGTTGAAATGAACCTTTTGTCTGAGACATAACCAGAATACCTGGTTTTTCATCATATATTACTTTGTTAGGTTTTTTGTTGTTGATTTCACATGCTTTGGGGTTGCTGAATCCATATCTGTTGGAGGCCAAGTCATACATGTTAAGCATTTTGAGTTATTGCATAACATCCAAAATGGCCGCCACCAGCTTTGTAAAGGATGTATGATGCATAATTGTGATTGTTTCATACCTGATATTTTTCTCAGTCAAGAAAATGATTCACATTACAAAAATAATTCATAATATCTTAATTTTATCCAATTTTAGCATGCTCTGTAAGATTTTTTGCTTTTCCAAGATGGCCACCACTGGAAAAAACCCACATTTCTTGCTCATGATTGGCAGGCAATATGAAATCAGTATATCTGGCAGAGTGAATAGAACTGTTGAAGAGAACTCACAAACCTCCTTTCCTTCAGGATTTGTAGCACAGAATAAGTAATGGTTGCATGTTTAGAAAGTAATAATATATAAACATAAACAGTTGATCCAAAGTGTCAACGTGGAAAAGAAGTAAATGTCTTTCACATTCTTGTCCAGTGTCCAAAAGCAAGACAGAGAGTGTTGTTATGCTCGCGATCAGGATAATTATTTTCTTGGTGACTGGTTCATGTGAAGAGTGTGTGTCAACAATGGCGTCTGACCCACTTTCTTCTCAGTCACAAGGCTGACAACAGAGTTAGTTGAAGGGGTTATATCAAGGCTATATAACATTCTGAATTCAGTTGGTTTCAAACTATGTGTGCTTTCCTGGATTCGTTTACAAGTCATCAGATTTGTGCAAATTTCGAACAAAAATATGGATATTTTATCATCTCACTGTATGATAGAATAAGAAGGGAGGAGGTTTTATATTCTGTCCCCAACTAACTTGTTATGTTACTGATCAGTTTGGAAGTTTTCAGTTAATAAATTCAAACATTTGATTTTTGGCAATTTTATTTCTTACCCATACAAAGGGCCGTCTGTGGGGAAAGTCAAGGGAGCTAACTGGGAGTACCGAGTTAAAGAGGTCAGTGACCTAGTTGGCACAGTTCAGAATTTTGCCTGCAGATGACACTTGATCCTCTCCTTTGATCATTGTGAGTGTGTTTTGAGAAAACCATACTGGTCCAGTGATTCATGCAATGCATGAAATTGTTCCACCGTCTTCATCACTTTCTCCCTCCCGAAATAAGTGGATGGTTTGTCTTTGGGGATTAGTCCTTTATTCGTTTGTTTAGTTTGGAAAATATTCAGAGACTATGACAATAGTTGTTTTGATGATATTATGTTATGGATTGACTTGATATAGTGAGTGGGAAGAAAAGCAGTACAGCAAATTAATTCATAATTAATTTTGCTTAAAGTACACAGTTGCTCTTGAAAGTCCTTGAATTCTGAGTCCCCATTTTCAAGGGCCTTTACTCCTTTTGCAGTTTACCGAATGATTTTATGACCAGATCTTTTTGAAAACCTTTTAGAATGAACTCTCTCCAGGCGACGGAATGCGTGAGCATTCCTACATAAAAGGTATTCGGTTTCGGATGGCGGAATGGATTGCAATTTAAAAAAAAAAAAAAAAAAAAAAATCCATCACGTGCTGTATACGTGATTTTGTGATTCGCCAAGCAGAGTGCGTTGTTCTGGGTCACTCCAAAACCGAATGGTATGATTGGCCAGCCTGTCATGTGTGGCCTGTCTCGCACACATGCTGACAAGTCACTGATCGGTTGTCTGCTCGTGTGCCAGCCTGTTAGCAAAACGGGTTCTCAAAATGCTGTGGAGCGAACAAGGCAGTGACGGCAACGTTTTAGTGTTGCCGAAGTACTTGAAATGCTTCAAACTGAAGGATCAGACATTGAGGAGGTGGATGATGACGAAGAAGAAACTGAATTAAGTGCAGAAAGCGAGTGTGGTTATGGTGATTCAGGGTGAGAAATTGGCATTATTTTCTACATAATGGCAAAACTGTAAAAATAAGATGAGAAATTTGATTTTTTTAATATGTAATAGCCCAACACTTAATAAACCAGTTCTGAAAGTTTCATTTTCTTACTCTATATTTTGTATTTTTTGTAATTTATTTTCCAAACCCTTACAAATGGGCTGTCTGTGGGGGAAAAGCAAGGGAGAAAACTTGTCGCCCCGTGTGAGTTAAGCCACCAGCAAATTTATTTCTGACTGAAAATAAAGTTTAAGATAATTTGTGTAATAAAAGATAAAGAAAAGACAAATTGTTAAACTTTATCTAGCAAAATTGGTTTTAATGTGTGGTCTGCTAGTTCAGTATCATGTTTTGATGATATAATTGTGAAGCGTGCGCAGAGCAGCTTTTCTTTTGATTGGTTCTCATATTTCAGTTAAATGTCTTTTGACTATAATAATATTAGATGAGGGGAAAAAACACTGGGGAGGAAAAATGCACTCTGCATGTATGTGTGTGTGTGTGTGCCCATGTGTGTGTATGTGTGGTTTAAAATATTTCTCAAGAATTCCTTAATATTATTCCAAAAAAAGATGAATAGGAGACAAATTAGAAAAAGAAAAAAAAAAAGATGAGAAGATGAGTAAGAAGAAGAGCTACAATTATGTAAAACCAGCAAGTTGTTACTATTTCCTGGCATCTCTCTTCAGTCCAGACTTGTTTGGCAATCCTCATGCCTTTCCCAATGGTGTTGTTCACTTTCCTGTACTCTGCTGCTCCTTCGAGTTCCTTTTTCATTTTCTCTAGTTCATGACTCTTCCTCCCGAAACCTGGAGGGGGTCAGGCTGGTGTTCTCCTGACCCACTCCCGGGAGGGTCACTACCTTGTCGTGGTCGGGAGGCTCAGTGGCCAGTGATCGAGCGAGCTATGTCGGCGGGGGCATCAGTGCTTCTTGGGGTTTGGTGCTCTGATCCCAGGTCTTAACTGACAGCCTACATAGCCATCGTAGCTGTCAGGGCTGAATAAGTGGTGGTTTTGTACTGATGCCCCTGATAGGGCTTCCCATGCCGAACAGGTCGTGAGTGAGGCCCAAACTAAACGTGACCCACTGTCCCTTTCGCTGTTCTCTATTCTTCTTTTTACTGCCTCTTTTCTGTCCTCAACTCCCCATCAAGCCTTCTTTTCCAAATTCTTTTTTTCTCTGCGGCCTTCTTTAGGCCCGCCGTGTTTGCCGTGCGGCGCGACCTGTGATGGAGGGGAATGAGATCCTGGGGATTGAGAGAGCACGCTGCTCTCAACACATCCCTTTGGCTCGGACCTCTCCTAAGACAGGCGGCACACATTGGCCCGTGTGTGTCAATCGGCTACCCCTTCGTGGGGCTGGGTCAAGACTGGCAGTTTAGTGGCTGACGAAGGTAACCCCCGTAGTGCTCGGTTCTCTGTCCCCGGGAGCTGGGCATGATCGGGGGGAACACGTTGGAGCTGGACTGTTGGTCGTATATCCCTCCCGAAACCTGGAAGGGGACAAGCTGGTGTTCCCTTGACCCTGGCCCCTAAGTTGGACCCCATGGTGGGTGGGTAAGGGAGGGATGAATTCACATTTTTTCTCAACATGACTTCCAAAAAACTACACCCCCCTAACTCTGGCAAAAGACGAAGACAGGGAATGGACGACTCAGACTCCGATTCGGAGGTCGTTGAGAGCTCTGGATTTTGGCCATCGTGGCTGGTGATGGAGGGCGCTGATGACGACAAGCCGTTGTCGGCTCTCAGCCCCTTCGCTATCCAGAAGGGCTTTCAGTGTCTGGCAGGATCGCTGAAGTTCATCAAGAGGCTGAGGAGCGGAGCATTTTTAGTTCAGACGGAGTCCAAAAGGCAGACACAGCTCCTTCTGAAGGCGACCACTTTCGTGGATAGGGCGGTAAAGGTTTCCCCTCACAAAGGTCTCAACTGCTCAAAGGGGGTCATCAGATGCCCGGAGTTGAAAGGTGTGTCTGAGGCCGAGATCAAGAGCGAGCTGTCCTCTCAGGGAGTGACCGACGTGTACAGGGTGACAGTGAGGAAGGGGTCGGACAGAGTCCCGACCAACACTTTCTTCCTCACCTTCTGCTGCCCGGATGTCCCCAAGGACATTCAGGTCGGATACCTCATGGTCAGCGTAAGCTTGTTTGTGCCATCCCCCCTGAGATGCTTTAAATGTCAGAAATTCGGACACGTCAGGGACCGATGTAAGGAGGAAGAGGCGTGTGGCACCTGCTCGAAGGCGGCGCACCAGGGCGATTGCGTCAGTGCAGCCCGGTGTGCGAACTGCGGAGGTGGCCACCCGTCCTCATCGAAAGACTGCCCCGTCTGGAAAAAAGAGAAACAAATCCAGAAAGTCAAGACAGAAAAGAAAATTTCCTTCTTTGAGGCAAGGAAACAGGTGGAAGCCGCGTCGCCTAAGGTGTCGTATGCCTCTGTCGTCAGACCCAGGACGGTGGACGTCGCGGTCCAGACGACGTCCACAGGAACGCAGACGGACGACTTAACCGCCTCGTCGGAACCGTTGGCCTTGGGTGGAGGCGCCGTGTCCACCCCTTCCCATCCTGTGCGGCAGTCCTCAGGGGCCACTGGGCGGGAGAGAAAAGCCTCGGGCGGAGGCACGTTGTCCGCCTCCCGCCCCACCCCACCCCCCGGCACCCCTCGCCCCGCCTCTCGTCTGCCTGGCCCTCGGGCTGGCGGAGGTGGCCGGAAACCCCCCCTACCTCCAAAACTCAAGGAGGGGAGGGTTGCGGCCTCGGCGGGATCGGGAGGGGCCGAGGTGGTGGATATTCCGACTCGGTTGGAATCAGAAAAATTTACTTCGAAAAATAAATATTCCATCCTGGCGGACCTTGAGCCACCGCAAGCAGAGGAGCAGGGGGTAGCGATGGAATAGGCTGCTGCTTTATTTTATTTTATTTTTTTTAACCTTTTTTTAATGGCAGTGATCCACTGGAACATCCGGGGGTTCCACGCCAATTTTCAGGAACTCCAGCTGCTTTGTCGTGCTTTGAAACCTTCAGTGCTGGCGCTGCAGGAGACTCTGCAAAGAGATGGCAAGGCTTTATCTCTCTCTGGTTTTAACTCCGTTTTTAAACCCGCTCAACCGAAGCAAGAGGGATTGACGGGAGGTGTCGCTCTTTTTATTCGCAAGTCCCTTTTATACAGTACAGTTCTTTTAAGCACCCCTTTACAGGCAGTGGCAGTCAGAGTCACGCTTGAGAAAACCATCACTGTCTGCTCTCTCTACCTTCCCCCCTCCGTCCGCGTTCTGAGGCAGGACCTCATGAACCTGGTCGACCAGCTCCCACGTCCGTTTTTACTGTTGGGCGACTTCAATGGACACTCCCCGCTCTGGGGAAGTGAGATGACATCAGCCCGAGGTCTTCTCATAGAAAACCTTCTTTCTGACATGGACTTGTGCTGTCTTAACGACAAGTCTCCCACTTACCTGCATCTGGACTCATTCCTGGCCTGTCTGTGTACATAATTACATGCATGTATATGAATGTGTATTGTGTGTGCGTGTGTTTATGTAAGTTTGTGCCTGCCTATGTGTGCGTATGTGTTAGGGTAGCTGTTAGATACACATGTATGTTAAAATGTATGTATGCAGTGTGTGTGTGTGCGTGCGTGCGTGCGTGCGTGTGTGTGTGTGTGTGTGTGTGTGTGTGTGGTCACATTTTGGTGTGTGTATGTAACATAGATATAATGTTTTATGTTATCAAAAGCGTTTTTGTAAAGCACCTAGAGCAGATTTCTGGATAGTGTGCTATATAAGTATCCATTATTATTATTATTATTATCTGTCCTCTGGAAAGCTCTCGTGTTTAGATCTGTCGGTCTGCGATCCATCGTTGGTCCTGGACTACGAGTGGAAAGTTCACGACGATCTGCACGGGAGTGACCACTTTCCTGTCGTCCTCCGCCCCACAGAGGTGACTCTCTGCCTGACCGCCTGTATTACGACAAAGCAGACTGGAGTTTTTTTACCACCAAGATAAGAGCGGAGCTGCAGGAAGAAACAGTATTGAAAAGCAAGGACCCTGCTGACGCTCTGACTGGGATCGTTTTAGATTGCGCCAAAGCAGCAGTCCCATCGTCTACCTCCAAGCCTCAGGTCCCTAGAACGCCCTGGTTCAACGCGGAATGTCGGGAGGCCCGCAAGTCTCGGAAGAGAGCGCAGCGACGCGTCTTTCAGAGACCGGAGACCGATAGCGTTCGATCCCATCAACAGCTGAGGGCGAAAGCCAGGTATGTTTTTAAAAAGAGCCAGAGGAAGTCATGGAGAGATTTTTGCTCTTCCTTAACCTCCAACACACCCAAGAAGAAAGTGTGGAGGGTTTTAAAAAGAATTAAGGGCAAAAACGTATGCCCGACCTTTCACCATCTTAAACTCTCAGACGCTCTGGTCACAGAGAAGAAAGCAGTTGCCAATTTGCTTGCCTCCACAATAGAACAGAACTCGAGATCTGCTAACAAATCTGCTCGCTTTCTTAAAACCAAAAACCTGTTGGAAAAAACACCATGTAACTTCTTTTCCGACAACACAGAGAATTACAACCTCCCTTTCACAATGAACGAACTTAAATCTGCCCTTCAGACCTGTACGGATTCCTGTCCAGGAATGGACGAGGTCCATTATAAACTCCTAAAGCACCTTCCCCAAACCTGTCTGGACACCCTGCTTAAAGTTTATAACCACATCTGGGTCACAGGCTTTTTTCCACCCTCCTGGCGGAAAGCCCTCATAATCCCGCTGCCGAAACCGGGAAAAGACCCCTCGAACCCCTCCAACTACCGCCCAATTGCACTGACCAGTTGCGTCTGCAAACTGATGGAGAAGATGGTCAACGGTAGACTGATGTGGAAACTAGAGACCGACGGCCTTCTGGCGAAAGAACAGTGCGGTTTCCGCAAGCATCGCTCTACCGTTGACCATCTGGTCCGTCTGGAAACCACTGTCAGAAATGCCTTTGTAAACAAACAACATGTGGTGGCCATATTTTTTGACTTGGAGAAAGCTTACGATACCACGTGGAAATTTGGTATTCTTTCCGACTTGCACAAGCTTGGCTTCCGAGGACACCTGCCTCAGTTCATCCACAATTTTTTACAAGACAGACAATTCCAGGTGAGAGTCGGCACCACCCTGTCCGACATTCACGAGCAGGAGCTGGGTGTCCCGCAAGGGAGCATCCTGTCGCCGGCTCTTTTCAGCATCAAAGTTAATGACATCGTTCAATCCGTTCAGAGGGGATCGGACAGCTCGCTGTTCGTGGATGATTTTGCCTTATATGCAACCGGCAGCATGTACGCCAGCATCCAGCGACGGCTTCAGCTCTGCGTCAACAAAATCCAGTGTTGGGCAGAGGAGAATGGCTTCACGTTTTCGTCCTCCAAAACTGAATGCATCCATTTTCATAATTTTCGCCAGTTCTATCCGGACCCTGAAATCCGTCTGGGAACATCCACCATCCCGGCGGTCAAGGAAGCCAGATTTCTAGGGGTCGTCTTCGATCAGAAGCTGAACTTCCTCAGCCACATTAAACAGCTGAAAATATCTTGCCTAAAAGCCCTTAACATCATCCGAGTTGTGGCACACACGAACTGGGGTGCTGATAAGAGAACTCTCTTGCACCTCTACAGAGCCCTGGTCCGGTCCAAACTGGATTATGGAAGTGTGGTATACGGCTCGGCCAGACCGTCCTATCTGAAACTGTTGGACCCTGTACACCACCAAGGGCTCCGTCTCAGCTTAGGTGCTTTCCGCACCACCCCTGTGCACAGCCTGTACGCAGAGGCGGGGGAACCGCCTCTTTCCAACCGCAGACTGAAGCTGACCCTGAACTATTATCTGAAATTGTTCTCGGAACCTACAAACCCTGCTTACGACGCTGTATTCAACAACCCTTTCGATAAGAAATTTACAGACAACCCAAACTGCATACCTCCTCTCGGACTCCGCATTCAGCCGCACTTGGAAAATGCCGATCTGGATGTCGGTGGCATCTCGGATTTCTCTAAGTTCCCTGACAGCCCTCCGTGGACCTTTACAACACCTGAGGTCCGATTCGATCTGGCCTCGTACCGAAAAGACACCACCAGTTCTCTGGCCTACAGAACCTACTTTTCGGAACTGTGCCACAAATTCCCCACTTTTCAAAGCATCTTCACTGACGGTTCCAAGTCAGAGGACGGAGTCGCCGCATCTGCGTTCTGTCCCGCCTTTCCTGACCGGCCCTCAACGGAACATATCCTGTCTGACAGCTCGGTGATGTCCCTCCATGGGCGCTGATGGACTTCTTAAAAGAAGTGAACCTTTTTAACCAGATTTGAAGGTTTTAAACTATGGAAGTTTTCTTTTAACTTTGGAGTGAAAGTTTGAAGTGGTGACTCGTTTTAATTGGTTGTTGTTTTTTTATCCTTGTAGTAGTTATTGACGCGGCGATAGCCTTGAGATGGCCTTAGTGGTCGGCGAGGCTCTAAGCACCATAATTTCATTTCATTTCATTTCATTTCATGACTCTTGTCGCAGAGGTCTGGCATGTTGTAGGTGACCCATGACTTCTTGGGTCGTTTCTTGCTGAGGATGTCAGCAGCTGCTTCTGTCAATGCTGTGCTGAAGTTGGATGTCATGGTGTTCACGTCCACCTCTTCTGCACCAAGGATGAGTAGTGGTGGAAACTTTCCTCTTATGCTTGCTTTAAAGGCTTCTGCCACTTCAGGGCCTTTCAGCTTGTCAAACTTCAGTCTTGTGAATTTTGACTTTCTCATTGTCTTGAGACGTAGATGAAAGGACATCATAACCAGGTCATGGGTCACTGCCAGTGCCTGCTTCTGGAAAAGTTCTAGTCTGGGTGATGTTCACACTAGATCTAAAGTGTTTCTGGACTAGAATATAATCTTCTGGTTGTTTGAGGGTGAGAAATGGGCGAAGATGAAGTTTACAAGTATATCTCTCAGTATTTGTTCATGAAAATAAATGGACAGTTTTTCTTAAACACTTGTCTGTTCAGCATGTCCAGAACAAAACATAGGAAAAAAATGTCTAGAAATGAAATTTAAGTTGCTCAGTTTTATTCTGCTTTATACTCATCCTTTTTGTGAATTACTTTTTCAGTTAACTACTGTAGTAATAGTGCTCCTTGTGTTCCTGAAGATAGTGCTGTGCTCCTGATTTGAGTGATTTGGGTTGTTGAAAACAGAAAATTTGGCAAGCATTTCTGAGTATGTGTGCAAGTGGACCCTGTTACATAAACATTTTGTGATGGAATAATGTGGTGTCCACATGTCTTTTGATATTGAATTGACATCCGTCTGCTGTGTGTGCAGTATGCTGAAGGAGAGGAGGCAATGCACACATCTCACAGAGCAGTTGATTCAGCTATGTGTCACTCACAAAGATGGACTGCTTAACCACAAGATTTTATCAGGTATACCATGGATATGTTAATGGAGCATTGGTGGTTGCAAAGTTGGTCATGCTGTGCACTGCTTCAACAGAAAACTGAGTGATCATGATGATGAAGTTGTGTGGCCTTCATTGACCATATTAATATCTGATCTGTTTTAAATTGATGTTGAAGAATTAAAGTAATGTTTATTAGTCCTCTTGTTTAGGATATCCATTATTTGTCTGTAACCTTGATTTTTCATTGCAGTGTTATTTCAGAATATAACTAGTTAGTTTTAGATATTGCTGTACATGTAAAACTTTGCCATGTGAAAACATTACAAAATACGTGCTGATAATGCACATAATGCAGAAATACTGTTGATATGTATGATTGTATAATAATGGATACTTATATAGCACACTATCCAGAAATCTGCTCAAGGTGCTTTACAAAAACGCTTTTGATAACATAAAACATATCTATGTTACATACACACACCAAAATGTGACCACACACACACACACACACACACACACACACGCACGCACGCACGCACGCACGCACACACACACACACACACACTGCATACATACATATTAACATGCATGTGTATCTAACAGCTACCCTAACACATACGCACACACAGGCAGGCACAAACTTACATAAACACACGCACACACGATACACATTCATATACATGCATGTAGTTGTGGACCTGCCACAATTGAACTTATTGCTGAGGGAAAAGGTGAGTTTTGAGACGAGATTTAAAAGATGCGAGGGAATCAGAATGACGGAGGTTATCAGGGAGCTTGTTCCACGTCTTTGGCGATTGAAAAGAAAACGATCTGTGTCCATAGGTCTTACTTCTGACATGAGGTATCCTGAGAAGTCGAGTATCAGAAGAAGAACGGAGCTGGCGAGACGGGGTATAGATATGGATGAGTTCAGAAAGATACTTTGGGCCAGATCCGTTGACTGCGGAAAAGGTCAGAGTGGATAGCTTATAGTCTATTCGATCAGAAACAGGCAACCAGTGGAGAGACTGAAGGAGAGGAGAAACATGGTCAAATTTAGAAGCTCTGCAAATGAGTCTGGCAGCGTTATTCTGAATTCGTTGGAGTCTGTCTAACAGGTATTTGGGAAGGCCGGCCAAAAGAGAGTTGCAGTAATCCAATCTTGAGAGAACCAGAGAGCATACAAGTGTCTTGGTTGCATCGGTTGAGAGATAGTGGCGGATAGAGCTGATTCTACGCAGTTCCAAATAGGCAACTTTACAGATATTCGAAATGTTCTGTTGGAAGGAAAGAGACTGGTCCAGGATTACACCAAGACTGCGAACAGAGGGAGAAAGTGAAACAGGTGTGCTATTGATCAGAACAGAGTCAGGAAAGGAAGGATGTTGGCAAACTTCTTTGGACGAGGGAAGGAGGTGGTAGTGTAGCCAGGGGGAGCGAGATCTCGACACTTAGCTTCATCCCCAGTACTGCGAAGCCAAGTTTCTGTGATACACAGGATGTCGAGGCTGATTGAGAGCAGATGTTCGTTGATCGCTGAGCGTTTGAGGCGAGGACCAACTGACTGGGCGTTGAACAGACCTAGAGATATTTGAGTTGAGCGGTGGGAGGGAAAGCAGGACAGAGGTACACGAATATGGTTATTAAAGTTGATGCATTTAACAGGATGGTCAGTGGAAGTTACACGTCCAGTACCACACACAACAGCTATCTTCCTCTGCCTGCGACGTCCTGCACGATGAGTGCGAACACGGGGGAGGTGGCAACCTATACCCACACCTCTGATGGCGTCGATGACAGAAGGGTCAAGTGCTGCAGGAGGCATGGACAGGAGTTGGTCCCGTGTGTAAGACACACGGGGAGAATGAGCATTAAGCAAGGGCCTGTGGTAGAGGTCAGCTTCAGGAACACGCGGAGCGGGCTGCGCGTGCGAAAGGGGATGGTGAAGAAATGGCGTGCTCTGACAAGCAAGAATACTTGCCAGGTTACACAGAAAACATGTCCAAATAACTTGAAGTTCCGGTGGCAGAATCGCACAAAACAAGCACCAGTGTATACTCCACTCCATCATAAAATACATACACAACTTTTACGTCAACGCACAATCACATTCCAACACAACTGACAAAAGAAATGAGAGCTTGGACTATGCTGCCTGTCAGGCGTAGCGCTTGCCCAATTATCAATGTACCATAAAGTTCGGTCTATTGAGCGCACTGGTGACGGGCGCAATAGCCGAGTGGTTAAAGCGTTGGACTTTCAGTCTCAGGGTCCCGGGTTCGAATCACGGTGACGGCGCCTGGTGGGTAAAGGGTGGAGATTTTTACGATCTCCCAGGTCAACATATGTGCAGACCTGCTCGTGCCTGAACCCCCTTCGTGTGTAAACGCAAGCAGAAGATCAAATACGCACGTTAAAGATCCTGTAATCCATGTCAGCGTTCGGTGGGTTATGGAAACAAGAACATACCCAGCATGCACACTCCCGAAAGCGGAGTATGGCTGCCAACATGGTGGGGTAAAAACGGTCATACACGTAAAAGCCCACTCGTGTACATGCGAGTGAACGTGGGAGTTGCAGCCCACGAACGCAGAAGAAGAAGAAGAAGAGCGCACTGGTATATAAGCCGCCCCCACTAAATTTTGGAAAAAATTGAACTTCATACTTAAACCGCACTGGCTTATAAGCGGCACTTACTTCCGGTACCGGAACACATACTGATACTACAGAAAAGCTGTCAATACTGTAGGTTATGAAATAAACACAGGTGGGAACAACACAAAGAAAAGCAAGTGAAAATACTGCTAGTGCCACAAAAAAACCAACAATAACAAAAAACACAACGGAAATAAGATCCATAATTTAGGGATAGTCGCATTTATTCAACGTCATCCTGCTCACTGAATCCACCGAAATCTTCGTCTTCAGTGTCCGAGTTGAAGAGAATCAGTACAGCTTCCTCCGCCATCTTGTCACTGACTTCAGCCTCGCTTTCACTTCATGACCATGAATGTAAAGTGGAGGTCACTGCTGGTTCGCTGCTTGCACTGTCGTCTGCTAGGTCGGTCGTCTTTAATTTGAAGGCTGCATCATACGCATTTCGTCGCATTTTCGGCATGATGAGGGTGTATGCTTGAGCAGAGTAGAACTGAATGCTGATCTGAAGGCTTTAATGTGTGGGAATTTGATTTATAAAACGTGAACAGTTAGCACACTATCCTGAAGCTCATCCAAAAATTCATGGACAGAAATCATGATTTTGGTGAGTTGAAGAGCAGCTAAGAATAGATGAGAATGTGACACTCCTGGGATCGTTAAAATCCTCAAATAAGCCGCATCATTGTATAAGCCGCAGAGGTTGAAGCTGGGGTAAAAAGTCGTGGCTTATAGACTGAACTTTATGTGTGACAATGCATATTTTTAATGTCATGCACATGCCGGTGCTTGTGTGTGTTTGGTGTGGTGTGTGTATTCAAGTACATCTCTGTGTTATACCTAGATGTGTGCAGTCACCTGGTGCAAAATGGTTTTCCGGAGAAGAAGTCTGAGAATGTGGCTTTTCGGAAGGTTGGTTTTGTCATCTTCTGTCACCTGCCTGCCTGTTCTTGAATTCTTTGAAACTTTTTATGGACATATCTCTTGCCTTCAAAACAGTTTATTTAACCCCTTCACTGCCACAGCAAATAACCCTTTTTGGATTGTTGTGTTCCAGTCTAATTTTAGCTTTCTCAGGTAGGTTCACTAAAGTGTTCATTGCTCATTCATTTATTGAGGTATCTCTGAAATTTTTGGCATGTTTTTTCCACATACCCTTGGCTATGCGCTGACAGGATAATGTGATGTTTTTGATTTTTGTGGTATTTGATATTAAAAAACCCCCACAAAAAACCCTACACTTTCAGGACATACAACAACAAACACACTGCAAAAAATTGTTTTCTTGTACATTTACTAACTGAGAATGAAAATATGCCACTCAAGAGGTAGTGCCAGTGCACATACTTGGCATGGTAGTCCATGAAACAACCTTACTGGTATTCCTGCATGCCAGGGCAAAATGCTGCTTTCCTCAGTACATTCACTGAACTGGTCACTGCTCAGTCATTTATTGAGATATCTCAAAGATATTTGACATGTTTTACCTTACACCCATGGCTATAATGTGGCAATACAATTATTTGATATTGCCAGTATTTGGTAGAGTTAACATGGAAGTGGGACGGTACATGAAATGTTCGCAATTACACACTGTTCGCAATTTGGCATACTACCCTATTTTCTGCTCTTCATCAGAAATTAGTATCGTAGAACTGAAAGTTGCATGTTTGAAACGAGCAGTTCCATCTGAATCAGCCCATGTTCCCAGTATTTCATTTTTTTCAAACACAATATAGATCTAGATCAATTTTTGTGTGTGTCTGTGTGTGTATAAAAGTGAGAGAGAGAGAGAGAATAATTTATGTATATATGTGTGTGTAAGTGCACATGAGCGTGTGTGAGTGTGTGCATATGTGTGAGTGTATGTGTGTTTGCGTGAAAGAGAGAGGGAGAGAGTGTGTGCGCGCGAGTGTATTGTAGGGTGTCATTGTCGATCAGCATTTCATTTGTTTTTCAGTCACAATACAGATCTAGACTACAATATGGATAAAGTGTGTGTATGTGTGTGTGGGGTGTTACTCTCGACCACCATTTTATTGTTTTTTGATCACTCTATAGATGTAGATCAGTATGTGTGTGCTTGCGTGTGTATGTGTGAGTACACACATGCGCGAGTGTATGAATGTGGACTGGCATTTCAAATTTTTTCAGTTGCAACATTGATCAGGATGAAAGCATGTTTGTGTATGTATGTTTAAGTGTGTTCACTGAGTGTGCATGACAGAATGGGGAGGAGTTATAGCTACATCACATCTGCATCAAGGGAGCGGATGCCTGACCATACGTATACCCTCCCCGTCTCAGCCCCCCACCCACACCAACACACATCAGTTCCCACAATTCATACATGGTAGGATGTCTGTTATAGAAATATTCTTAAAACACAGTGATACTTGATTACTAAGGCAGTTAGATCAAAGTTTTGAAATGGTCCTTGTTCTGTATATTTGTCAGTTCGTTCTTTTGTTAACATGAGGCGGTCTGCTCCCACCCCCATCCCCCGGCCCCCTTCCCTGTTAATAAAGTCCTCAAGAATTGCAGGTCTTCAAACACAAAAAATGCATTCAAACATACTGTTCCAAACACCACAGAGACTTTTATGAAATTATTGGAGGCAGCATCAGTTACTGAGACTAACTCAGAAAGACAATGTTGTGTCTTAGGTGTGGGGAGGAGAGGAGCCCTGTGAATTACAGGATGTATGTGTGGGTGTATATGTATTTGGTTTGATGACAAATTTCAGATTTAGTTACTGTTAAATAATTGATGTTACTTTATAATGGTTCATTGGAGTTATGGTTTTGACTGTTGTAAAATGTGACATATATTTTTCTCTGCACAGGTGTGTATCAGTATTCTGGATGGAGTAACAAGAGGTAAGGTAAACACTTTCAGCCCTTTAATGTACATGTTAAAAACAGAATTATAGTATCAGTTTGATTTGGGGGCTATAAGTGTGGAATTTCCTTTTTTTTTCCCTTTTGCTGCCCCATATTGTGGCAGAATGGTTAAGACGCTCAGCTGCCAATACAGAGAGTCCGTGAGGGTGTGGGTTCGAATCCCGCTCTCGCCCTTTCTCCTAAGTTTGACTGGAAAATCAAACTGAGCGTCTAGTCTTTTGGATGAGACGATAAACTGAGGTCCCGTGTGCAGCACGCACTTGGCGCACTGAAAAAGAACCCATGGCAACGAGAGTGTTGTCCTCTGGCGAAATTACGTAAAATGAAATCCACTTTCATAGGTACACAAATATATGTAAGCATGCACTCAAGGCCTGACTAAGCGCGTTGGGTTATGCTGCTGGTCAGGCATCTGCTCAACAGATGTGGTGTAGCGTGTATGGATTTGTCCGAACGCAGTGACGCCTCCTTGAGAAAGTGAAACTGAAACTGAAACTGCCCCATTATCTGTGCCAGTTTAGTGACATTACCCGCATGCCACACACCCCACATCCCCCATACACAGCTACTTCCAGGTTCATCTGCTGCAGTATCAGGGCCTCAGTCCACAGGAAGTGATGGATATTTGGTTGCTGGGAGGCAATACATCAGATGAGAGCCTGCACTGTTGCTGAGTCATTTTGGTGGTGTTCGGTAGCGCTTGTTCTGATTCAACATATGCAGGACATTACCTTCTAAGCCTACTACTGATGAGTATGATTCATAGTTGAGGAGCCAGACCTTGGGAGTGAAGATTGCCACCACATGCCTACAACAATACCCCTGTGAACCTGCCATCACTGAAGACCATAGCAGGATACCACCACAAACACCACAGATTTGTTCTGGAAATGTTTGGTGGAATGGTGGTGTGTCCATCGAGATCGATGATGACCATCGTTGTCATTCAGCTGGGGGATGGGGGGAGGGTGGTGGTGGGGTGGGGGGGAGGATGCTCATGAATCTATCTGTGAATGCGCAGATGGCTGAATAGTCCAATCTGCGCACGAAATGTTCGCTGACAGTTGGGGCAGACAAAGACAGGCATACCATTGTCAGGGAGCTTGTTTGCCCGTGACGTTCTGGCCTGCCTCTTCTGAACAGCTGCAGCAGTCCTGTTGGCCTCACACAGCAGCGCGCCATTTGTCACGGTCCACTGCAGATTCCTCCCAGGAGTCAGGGTTGATATCAAACGCTTTCAGAGAGACTTTCAGAGTATCTCTGAAGCGCTTCTTCTGACCTCCGTGTGATCTCTTCCCTTGTTGCAGCTCGCCATAGAAGAGCCTTTTGGGCAGCCGATGGTCTGGCATGCGCGCCACGTGTCCAGCCCAGCGAAGCTGGGACTTCATCAGGATGGTGAAGATGCTGGGAAGGGTGGCTTTTGCGAGCACCTCTGTGTCTGGGGTCCTGTCTTGCCACTTGATGTTCAGTAGCTTCCTGAGGCATGTTGTGTGGAAGTGGTTCAGCTTCTTGGCATGTCATTGGTACACTGTCCAAGTTTCGCAGGCGTACAGTAGTGTGGGGAGAACTACTGCTCTGTAGACCTTTAGCTTGGTCTCAAGACTAATGCCTCTTCTGTTCCAGACATTTGCATTCAGTCTACCAAAAGTTGCGCTTGCTCTTGCAATCCTGACGTTCACTTCATCGTCGATTGTCACATTTCGTGACAGTGTGCTGCCAAGGTATGTGAACCGCTCCACCGCACTGAGTCTCTGACCGTTGACTGTGATGTTGGGCTCAACGTAGGGTTTCCCTGGGGCTGGCTGATGGAGAACTTCAGTTTTCCTCGTGCTGATGGTAAGGCCGAAGTTCCTGCTGGCAGTGGCAAACTTGTCGACGCTGAGTTGCATGTCAGCTTCAGATCCAGCGTTGAGGGCACAATCATCAGCAAACAAAAAGTCTCTGATGATGTCTGTCATGACCTTCGTTTTTGCTTGAAGCCTTCTGAGGTTAAACAGCATGCCATCTGTTCGGTACTTTAGGCCGATTCCAACATCGCCATCTCTGAAGGCATCAGTAAGCACTGCAGAGAACATGAGGCTGAACAGCGTTGGAGCCAGGACGTAGCCTTGCTTGACACCATTTGTGACAGCAAAAGGAGCAGATGTTTCGCCATTGTCCTGGACTCGAGCCTGCATGCCTTCATGTAATTGGCTGACCAAGGAAATAAATTTCCGAGGGCATCCGTACTTGGCCATGATCTTCCACAGTCCCTCTCTACTCACGGTGTCGAAGGCCTTAGTGAGGTCGACATAGGTGGAGAACAGATCAACATTTTGCTCCTGACATTTCTCTTGCAGCTGCCTTGCAGCAAACACCATGTCGGTGGTTCCGCGCTCTTTCCAGAATCCACATTGGCTCTCAGGCAAATGACCTTGGTCAAGGTGTGCTGTGAGGCGGTTTAGTAGGATCCTGGCAAGTATCTTGCCTGCGATAGAGAGCAAGGAAATGCCCCGATGGTTATCACAGGCTTGCCGGTTCCCCTTTCGCTTGTACAAGTGAATGATAGATGCATCTTTGAAATCCTGGGGGATCGTCTCTTCTTTCCACATGAGTGAGTACAGCTGATGAAGCTTCTCAGTCAGCACAGTGCCTCCATCCTTGTAGACCTCTGCTGGTATGGAGTCTGAGCCAGGTGCTTTGCCACTGGATAGCAGACGGATTGCTTTCTGGGTCTCAAGAGGTGTTGGTGGATCGTCCAGTGCTTCGTTGATGGGGACTTGTGGGAGACGGTCTATGGCTTCATCATTTATGAAGGAAGGGCGATTTAAGACACTGTTGAAGTGCTCAGCCCAACGTTCGAGAATTTTCTCCTTCTCGGTGATCAAGGTATTTCCATCTGCACTGAGGAGGGGGGATGATCCTGAGGATGTGGGGCCGTAGACTTCTTTTAAGGCATCATAGAACCTCTTCATATCGTGCCTGTCAGCATATCCGTGGATCTCATCAGCTTTGTCACTCAGCCACTTATCCTGCATCTGGCGTAACTTTTGCTGAACAGTCCTGCGGATGGCATCGTACGCATCCTTTTTTGATGTGAACTTTGGGTTGCTCAGGTAGGCTTGATGCAGACGGCGTTTCTCATCCAGAAGCTGCTTGATTTCATCACAGTTTTCATCAAACCAGTCTTTGTGCTTTCTGGTCATGGGTCCCAGGGTCTCTGAAGCTGTACTATTGATCAGCTCACGCAGGGTCCTCCAGTCAGACTCCACATTCTGGTTGTCCAGAGAGGCGGATTCCAGACAATCTTCCAGCAGCTCCACAAAGGACTGTTTGATGGTGATGTTTTTTTAGCTTAGCGATGTTAAGCCGTTTTGGAGCCTTCTGGCTTTGGGGGCGTCTCTTGGGCTGGATTCGAATATTCAGCTTCGAGACTACAAGGCGATGGTCTGTCCAACACTCGGCGCCGCACATGGTCTTTGTTACACGTACATCTTGCCTATCCCTTTTCCTGACGATGACATAATCGATGAGATGCCAATGCTTTGAGCGAGGGTGCATCCATGACGTCCTGTTACGGGTAGGGAGGCAGAAAACTGTGTTGGTTATCAGCAGTTCGTGCTTTGCACAGGTCTGAAGCAAAAGCAATCCATTTGGGTTGCAGTGGCCCACACCGTGCTTTCCAATCACTCCATCCCAGGAGATGTAGTCAGAGCCAACTCTAGCATTGAAGTCCCCAAGAATGATGAGCTTATCTGCTTTAGGGATAGCAGCAATGACAGAGTGAAGGTCCTCGTAGAACTTCGCCTTCACTTCATCCGGGTTGGTCATGGTTGGGGCGTAGGCACTGACAATGGTGAGGTGCTTCTGGCCAGATGCCAGTGGGAGTTTCATGGTCATAAGCCTATCGTTGACTCCCTTTGGGATTCCAGCTAGCTTGCTGACAAGTGCTGTTTTTACTGCAAAACCAACGCCAGCCTCACGTCGCTCTTCGCTTCCTCGTCCACTCCAGAAGAAGGTGTAACCAGATCCCTGTTCACAGAGCTCGCCTTCGCCTGCAAGCCGAGTCTCACTCAAGGCTGCGATGTCAATGTTGTGTCTGGCGAGTTCGGATGCAACTAGTGCCGTTCTCCTTTGGGGTCTGTCCGCGTTATCTCTGTCCAGGAGAGTCCTTATGTTCCAAGCACCAATGGTGAGAGGAACGATCCTTGTTTTTTTCTTTTCTTTCTTGTTTCGACCGCTGATGTAGGGTCCCTGCCAGCCGCGGTATGCTGGCCAGGGTGATATGGAGCAGGCAATTTTTAGGGCACCTTTTCTAGCCCCTTCCTCATGCCAGGGAGGTGAGCAGTGCATTCCTAAAGAGGGCTGCTCAGACACTCAGACGGCTGCCGAGCTCCATTGCTGTTCCTGTCGACGAAGAACGACCCTATGGCCTGAGCCGCCTGGGTGCAGGTCTGCGGCTGCGACTGCCAGTGTACCCACACCTGTCGTTTCGTCGCTCGCCTGTCGCCACAGGACTTGGGGGTGATGAAATGATGAAGGATGAAAGGTCATTTTGGATGACTGATGACTTGCGCGATGAGTTTGTTTAAAGTGAAGAGGAGTTGCGCAACGTCGACCTCACTCTCTTGTCCGGATCCACCAATTTCCAGTGGCAAGACTAAGTCAAGACGACTGGAGGATGAGCACGGATGCAGTGGATGACCAAGATATCCTTTCGGTGTTTCATCTTGCTCTCTGCACTCCACAGTGCGTTGCTGTAACCGCCTTCCTCTCTGTTGAACCGATAGGTTTCTTCCGCAGATTCTGCCGGATCCAGACTTCGCATGCATGGGTACACACACCCCTGGGCCAACTGCGTGTGGCATGCACACAGCACGGTGGAGCTAGATGGCCGTCGGTGGCTCCCCAACGCCCTTTTATGGATCTCCATAAGGGTGTCTAGCCACCCGCCTCACCAGTCCCGGAAGGGAGCGGTGGGAGTGCCGGTTTAGTCGCCGGCAACCCGACCCTGAACAGGTTGTACTGGATTACAGGTTACCAGTAGCAGATCTAATGACCTGACCTGGCCTGGTGGAATAATTCATATGTGGAGGCTGTAAATGGAAAGAAATTAGCATACCTGAAATAGTTAAGTCTTAGAAAAGTACCTGATAAAATGCAAAAGGAGCAGCTCATAAAGAAATGTGCTTTACAAAAATCGAGGCAAATAGAGTCATAGAGTCATAGCACAAGAAAAAAAGATGGTACTGGTCACAGTTCTGTTTGAACGAAGTGTCTGACCATAAGGATATGAAGAAAGTGTGGGCCAAGATGAAAGAAATGAAATCAGGCATTGAACTGCAAGACTACCCTATTAAAACAAAGAATAAAATGTTTCTGTCCCTTCTAGGGAAGGCTGAGGAATTTGTTTGTATGTATTCTAAAACAGGTAGTGTGGACAGTTTGTCAAATGAAAAAAAGACATAAAGACAGGAAGGTAAATTAAGCAACAAATATAGAGATCCCACTCCACAAAATGATAGTACTACCAACTTGGCAATAACTTAACAAGAGGGAAAGAATACTATTCATTTGTCAAGCAACAAAAATTTGTCAGTTGGTAAGGATGGGATGTTTTACATTATGTTAAACCATTTACCAGAAAACTGAATGATGATGTTATATACACTATTTCAAAAGTGCTGGGAATGTGGACAAATTCCTGAGATACCGAAAACTTTCATTTCCATTATAACTGTATTAAAAACATGTAAACCTTGAACAGAAGTTTTGAGCTATAGACCAATTTCAGTTACTTCCCACATTGGGAAAGTCATGGAGAAAATTGTACATATTAGAATGCGATATTACTTTGACTAAAATAACATAATTCCGTCAGCTCAAACTTGATTTCAGAAAGGAAGATCAACAACTGATCATCTGACCCATCTCACTTCACAAATCCAAGTGAAAAAGTATCCTTGTGTCCTTCTTCGATCTTACTAAAGCTTATTACTGACTGTGGTATAGCAGACTGTTATCTGAAACAAATTGGTCTGTCTTGTCATGTTTATTTCTATGTTCATCATCTCATCTCATCTATCCCATGACCCGTGGGTGGGTCGTTGGGGCACCATGGATGACTGCCTGGTCAGCTCGCGCCACCTGCCTCGGTCCTCAGCGGCCCTTTGAGTTGTGGCAAATGGCAGGCCCGTCCACTCTTTGATGTTGTCCTCCCACCGCTTTCTCTGTCTGCCTCTCTTCCTCCTTCCTTGTACGGTACCCTGCAGGATGATCTTGGCTAGGCCGTCTGATCGTGTGACGTGTCCATACCAGCGGAGCTTGCGTTCCTTCACTGTGGTTAGCAGGTCTTTGAATGGGCCAATGGCGTTTTGAACTCTTCTTTTCACTTCCTCATTTGTGATGTGGTCTTTGTATGTAATGTTCAGGATCTTGCGGAAGCATCTCATTTCCAGGGCCTGGATTCTTCTCTGGAGTTCTGCAGTGAGGGTCCAGGATTCGCAAGCGTATTTTATTCTATGTTAAATCCTTTTTAAATGGAAGATATATAGTGACGAAAGTGGGCGTAATTTTATGAATCTCAAGGCCTATAAATAAGGGAATCCTGCTGGGTTGCATTATTTCTCGACTGTTGTTCAACATTATGCTTTATTTTTCATCATCTATCAAGCTGGCAAAATATATTGATTACATCGCTATATGGATTCGGACATCCTTACGGAAAAAGACAGGCCTAAATTACATCAGTTATGTACAGAAACTTTTTCAGGGTGAACTTGATAGATTGAATAACTAAAAGCACTCGAACGGTTTTGAGTTTTCTGCAGAAAAAACACACTTGATCCTCTTTGATAATTGTTTTAATCTCAGCAAAATACCACAATTTTTTTTTAGGGGAGGACATGAAATAGTTTTAAAGTCAGAAGTAAAATTTCTTGGGATCACATACTTCAAAACTAGACTGGAAGAAACACATTGATTCATTTGTGACTAAAGCAGTTAAAAGTTTAAAGTTCATAAAAAAAAATTGTAAGTCACTCTCATTTGGAACAGGACTCCAAAATTCTGTCACATTTAGCGACCTCTCTTGTAAGGTCAAGATTAAACTATGGTCAAGAAATCTTCCTTTCTGCTCAGGCAATGTTTCTAAAGAAGCTCAGAATCATTGACAGTAAATCTTTGAAACTGGCTTGACGGGTGCCTGTGTATGCTTTGACCTCCGAAGCCTGTAAGCTTGTAGGTATTTTACCACTTGATGAAATCAGACAATTAAATTCTAAGTGCTAAAAACATAGTGAGATGTACAGCTGTGGAGGATTTTGAGGAATTAAATGTTAGGTCTGATATTCATTTTCCAAAATATGCACAAAATAATTCAAATCTAAAACCATTCACACATGCGTCAGATATTTAAAATTCCTCAGACATTAATTTACATGATATGGTGCTACCAGTTCCTCGCCAGGAGATAACAAAAGAAAACATCAACATATGTGCTTCTGACACAACAAAAAGAGAATGTCCACATAAAATAGGAGCATTTGTCAGAATTGAGTTAGAGAAACGTTTTGATAATATAATCTTTTAAAAGTTTGCACATATTGGATGGTTCTGGATGATAGCAGGTCATTGTGCTTCTGTGCATCCTAGCCGAAAAATAGAAAAATCTTATTATTTTGGTAAGTGGCATTCAATTTTTACAGCTGAGTTGGTGGCCATCCATATGGCCTTAACCCTTTCGCTGCCAGGAAAATAAGATTTAAGTGAAATCTATTTGCCAGGGTTTTTTTCACAAAAAACGGGTACAGATTTTCAAAAAATTCTGTGCTCTTTGTTACTGGAGAAAGACCCATAAAAGTACATATTTTCTGAAAGGTAAATGAATAAAGAACAAAAAACACATGATTTTTTCCCCATTTTGTATATTTTTAGTGAGGTGCTGTTGTTTTGAAATCAGTGTTTTGTTTTTTTGTCACATTTTCAACTTGTTCATTACTAACATTAGTCAAGTAACTTGCACTAAAATATATTTTCTGGATAAATGGATATCTGCATACACAAAATCATACTAAAACAACCACAATAAAAAAAAAAATTAAAAAGAGATACATATACAATGCATTGTGACTTCTCCAAGTGATAATGTGGATGAGAGGCCACACCCCCTCAGTCTCCATCCCCATCCTCTTCACCCCTCTCACATGGTCACTTTATCTAGTTCTCATCAGACCGTGCTGGCTGAGTGCCAAGAAAATTGCTCACACTGTCCTGTTCAGTCACTTTCTGTCGTCTGCTAAGGTTTGCACAGCCGGCATCACTCACTGATAGTCGTATCTTGGCCACTCTTTTGATTGCTCACTTTATTTTCTATCAAATTGTCTTATAAATGTTCATCACTGTCTTCTTTGAGTTTACACTTCAATTCTTTCTGAGCATCGGCAAAAAAAAGCAATCTTGGTTGATTTAGTTTGCTATGATTGCATGTCTTGAGCACAGCGTCAGTCTGACATTTTGTTGAGCGAGCGAGGAGAGGAGCCAGGCAAACACTTGGACAGTAACCCAACCAAAACGTTTAAATAAAGGACTGCCTCATAACGTAGATGGGGTTTCTAGCTATGAATAGAATCCAGAAAGATTCCCCAAGCTAAAGCTACCAGCATTTTTGTCAACGAACTGAATGCAAAGCAGGGAAAAGTCAGAATATTTCGATGACGAGTTATCTCGTCATTGTGGCAGCGAAGCATACATGTTTGCCATGACGAGTTATCTCGTCATATAGGCAGCCTAGGGGTTAAATTGTCTTGTTCAAATACCATTGATGATAAGTAATATCTTTTTTTGTGTGTGATTCTAGATCAGTTGTGAAATGTTTGCTCCTTTTTGAGAATAATCAGAGAGATTTATTGTTTGAAATGAGGTATTTATTACACTCCCAATTTATGAAAGGTGCAGTTGTTGATTTTTTATTTGATATCATTCCATACTGGATTCCTTTATAACAACCAGTCAGACAAAGGAGCAAAAAGGGGAGCAAAAAATCATACAGGTAGTATCAAAGTGTATTGCTCATTGTCATACAAGGAAATAAGTAATGTACTAGAAAGAGACTTTTATAAGTGCCTTCATTCAACTCTAAAACCTTGTCAGTGGCCTCTCACAGACTTTGGTCCAATTCACAGACCAGTTCTAAGTTTAATTTTCAGACTATTATCTAATTTGTTGTGGACTAAATATTGCTCTTAAGTCAAGTGCATGTGCTTCAGAAAATGTGACAGCTAAGCATATAATTTTTGCCTATGATTTGATGAAGCCTTATCTGCATGAAAATGTGTCTTCACAAGTGACTCAGACCATTGATGGTTTTGACTTTTTGCATTCATTATATTTTTTATTTGCGCACACATACACACACACACACACACACACACACACTCACCCAGTAGTGTATATATCTAGTGGTTTGTCCGTCAGGATCGACGAGGACCATCTAGTCATCCTAGGGGTGGGTGGGTTGCGCTCTGTGGGTGCGCAGATGACTGGTCAGGCCAATCCGCGCCCAGAAGGTTCTGACGCAGTGTGGACAGGGGATGGTGGCGGCTGTTGGGGACTTGCTGGCACTGCTTTTCCTGGCCTGTCTGTGTTGCTCTGCTGCAGCGATTCTGTTGGCCTCACAGGATTTGGCGCCTTTGTGGACAGCTGAACGCCACTTTGGTCTGTCCATTGCATTCAGCTCCCATGTGTCGTGGCTGATGTTGAAGGCCTTCAGAGAAGCTTTCAGAGTGTCTTTGAAGCGCTTCTTTTGGCCTCCATGGGAGCGCTTGCCATGTTGGAGTTCGCCGTACAGCAGTTTCTTGGGGAGCTGGTGGTCTGGCATGCGAACTACATGGCCTGCCCAGCGCAGGTGGGCCTGCATCAAGATGGTGTAGATGCTGGGCAAGTTTGCACGAGTGAGCACCTCTGTGTCAGGGATCTTCTCTTGCCACTTTATGCCGAGAAGTTTTCTGAGGCTGGTGGTTTGGAAGTGGTTCAGCTTTTTGGCATGGCGTTTGTAGACCGTCCATGATTCACATCCATAGAGCAGTGTGGTGAGAACTATGGCCTTGTATACTTTGAGCTTCGTCTCCAGGGTGATGCCTCTCCTGTTCCAAACGTTCTTATGGAGTCTGCGGAAGGCAGCGCTGGCTTTGGCGAGTCTGGCATTCACCTCATCGTCGATGACAACAGTGCGAGAGAGTGTACTGCCCAGGTATGTGAACTTGTCCACCGCGTTCAGTCGTTGCCCGTTGATGAAGATGTTTGGTTCAACGTAAGGCTTTCCTGGAGCTGGCTGGTGCATCACCTCAGTCTTCTTTGTGCTGATTGTGAGGCCAAAGTTGTCACAGGCAGCAGAGAACTTGTCGACACTGTGTTGCATGTCAGCTTCGGAGGCAGCGTTGAGAGCGCAATCATCAGCAAACAGGAAGTCGTTGACGGTGTCTGTCCTCACCTTGGTTTTTGCTTGAAGCCTCCTGAGGTTAAAGAGTGAGCCATCTGTGCGGTACCTGATGCCAATGCCTACGTCAGCGTCTCTGAAGGCATCTGTCAGCATGGCTGAAAAATGAGACTGAACAGGGTGGGGGCAAGAACACACCCTTGCTTGACTCCGTTGGTGACAGGGAATGGTTCTGAAGTCTCTCCGTTGTCTTGGACTCGGGCCAGCATCCCATCGTGTAGTTGCCGTATGATGGTGATGAACTTTCTGGGACACCCGTACTTCACCATGATTCTCCAAAGGCCATCTCTGCTAACAGTATCGAAGGCCTTGGTCAGATTGACATACGTGGAGTAAAGGTCGGCGTTCTGTTCCTGACACTTCTCATGGAGCTGCCTGGCAGCAAACACCATGTCAATAGTCCCGGAAGCCACACTGGCTCTCTGGTAGGAGACCTTGCTCAAGGTGCGCTATGAGACGGTTGAGTAGCACTCTGGCCAGAGTCTTGCCTGCGACGGACAGCAGGGATATTCCACGATGGTTGTCACAGGCCTGACGATTTCCTTTGCGCTTGTACAGGTGTACGAGGTGTGTCAGAAAAGTTCCAGGACTGATGTCACAAAAGATTTATTTCAAACCCAAACTAAACACTAAGAGTTTTCTCCTTCAAAGTAATCCCCCTGGAGTCTAATGCACTTTTCCATCCTTTTCTGCCACGCTTGCATGCACACCTGGAAGGATTCTTCCGGGATCTTCCGCAGTTCCGTCGTCACGGCCTTTTTGATGTCGTCCACGTCTTCAAAACGGGTCCCCTTGATAACCCCCTTGAGCTTGGGGAATAGGAAAAAATCACACGGAGCCAGGTCGGGGAAGTAGGGAGGTTGCTCCAGCACGGCGATGTTCTTCTCGGCCAGGAACTGTCGGATGCTCAGGGCATTGTGAGCAGGCGCGTTGTCATGGTGAAGCAGCCACGAGTTGTCCTGCCACAAATCTCGCCTCTTCTCACGCACTGAACGAAGCAGACGCTGCAGTATCTCTTTGTAGACATGTTGGTTGATCGTCTGGCCCTGTGGCAAGAACTCGTAGTGGACGATCCCCCTCACATTGAAGAATGTGATCAACATGACCTTGACTTTGGACTTCGACTGTTGTGCTTTCTTCAGCCTTGGCGACGACGGATTCTTTCACTGAAGGCTCTGGCGTTTGGTTTCCAGGTCGTACTCGAAGATCCATGACTCATCACCGGTGATGACTGTCCCTAGCAAGTCTGGTTCGGTTTCAAGACGCTCGAGGATGTCCTGGCACACTTGCATGCGTCGACCCTTCTGGTCATCGTTCAGCAGTTTTGGCACCATCTTCGCGCAGACTTTCCACATGTCCAAATCTTCTTCCAGACGCTGTCCCGATTCATGCCCAGCTCATTTGCCATCAGTCGAACAGTCAACCGACGATCGCTATGCACCATCTGCCTGATGCGCTCAACGTTGACCTCAGTCCTGGTTGTTGAGGGCCTTCCGCTCCTGGGGTCATCTTCTTTAAACCTCTTGCACCACTCAAAAACACGTGAGTGTGACATCGTCTTATCTCCATACACTTGCTGCAGCAATCCCAGTGCTTCTGACGGAGTTTTCCCAAACCGTACCAGAAACTTCAAGTTTGTTCGTTGCTCTGTGCTCATTGCTTGACGACCTCAAACAGAGGACATGCATATAAAATTATGAAGAAAAAAGTTTGATTGCTGCAGAGAGCTAAGATTACAGTTACATACTCCAGGGGGATTACTTTGAAGGAGAAAACTCTCAGTGTGAAGTTTGGGTTTGAAATAAATCTTTTGTGACATCAGTCCTGGAACTTTTCTATCACACCTCGTATGATGGATGCGTCTTTGAAGTCCTGTGGAACTGCCTCATGCTGCCAGATGAGCTGGAACAGCTGATGAAGCTTCTCAGCGCCATACCACCTTCTTTGTAGACCTCAGCTGGAATGGAGTCTGAGCCAGGAGCTTTGCCATTGGATAGCAGACGGATAGCTTTCTGGGTGTCCTCCAAAGTTGGAATGGCATCCAACGACTCACTGACTGGCACCTGGGGGAGTCGGTCGATGGCTTCATCATTGATGGTGGAGGGGCGGTTCAGTGCGCTGTCAAAGTGTTCAGCCCATCTCTCAAGGATCCCGTCCTTGTCAGTGATCAGGGTAGAACCATCAGCACTGAGGAGTGGAGCAGATCCGGAGGTTGTGGGACCGTAGACTTCTTTCAGGCCGTTATAGAAGTTCTTCATGTCGTTCCTGTCTGCAAAGCCCTGGATCTCATCAGCTTTGTTGCTCAACCAGGAATCCTGCATCTGCTGCAGCTTCAGCTGGATGGTGCTGCGTCCGTTCTTCAGTATGTCTTTCTTTGACTGTGACTTGGGATCTTCAATGTGGGCTCTGTAGGCTTGGCGTTTGTCTTCTAGCAGCTGCTTGATCTCAGTGCAGTTCTCATCAAACCAGTCTTTGTGCTTCCTGACAGAAGGCCCCAGGCACTCCATGGCAGTGTTGTACACCGTCTCATGCAGTGCGCCCCATGCTGCCTCCACATTCTGGTTTTCCAGGGTGTCAGCAAAGCTCTGCTTGATGTTGCCTAGCTCCAGCTTGTTGACATTCAGGCGTTTGAGTGCTTTCATGCCCTGAGGCCGTCTCTTGGGCTGGATGCGGAGGTCGAGCTTGGAGACGATAAGGCGGTGGTCTGTCCAGCACTCGGCGCTGCACATGGCCCTCGTGACTCGTACGTCCTGCCTGTCCCCTCTTCCTGACGATGACAGAGTCGATGAGATGCCAATGCCCATAGCGAGGATGCATCCATGACGTCCTGTTATGGGTAGGGAGGCAGAAGATGGTGTTTGTGATATCTTATCACACTCACCCACTCACTCACATACACATACATTCACACTTTTTTTTACCATTGCCGTGCCATCACGTTCACTGTCTATTGTTGATAGTTTTTTTAACACCACTGTCATTATCCTGTTGTCTCTCTCATTTTTCTCTTAGTTTTGCATTGAGTAAAGACAAAAAACCAAATGTGACAAAGGAAATATTTTTGATGAAAATAAGGGGTACTTTCCATGCTCTCTCACACATTGTGAGAAATCGTGGGGGCGCCCCCCATGATTTCTCGCAGTTGAGAGAAAACATGGGAGGGGAACGACCACACTTTCTCGACTCCCATGATTTCTTTCAATGTGAGAGAAATTGCAAGAAATGAGTTTACAACCCTCAGCTGAGTGGTCTTAGTTTTCTCATTGAGTCCCACAGCACACTTTGGGTTGGAGCTGACCACAAGCTAAAAAAAAGGAAAAAAAGAAAGTACTAGATCCAACCTCTGATTGAGCATCCTCCCATTCATCAGTCCACAATGCATCCTTGTAGGTATGGCCATGTCCTGTATTTAGTTCATGAATTAACTTATACACCATCCATTTCCATGCCAATAAACAGTTTTCATTTGATATATTAGGCTGTAGTTCCTCATACACATGGTAGAAATGTGACAAATTATCTAACAGTGGAATCAAGAGTGACATGGTAACCTTTTGTGGTCTTTGTGGATATTTTCTTTTCCAGGACCTCTGTTACGTTTTGTTTCTTTTTTCAACTTGCAGATATATAATCAAAGAAACTCTCTGTGTGTTCATGATAAACATTGGCATTTTCTGTTAAACATAACCTGTTTGATGTTGTGTGTGTGTTTGTGTGTGTGTGTGCGTGTGTGTGTGCGTGTGTGTGTGTGTGTGTGTGTGTGTGTGTGCGTTTGTGTGTATTATGATGTATGGATACTATAAAATAAAATAAAAACTTGAGGAGGAGGAGTGGATTAGGGTTGAAGGAAGTGAAATAATATTTTAGGGATTCAATTATCAGTTTCTACTTTGGAAGCTTATGCATTTTGTGTTGTTATGCACATGTAGTAACAGATATATTTTATGTTGTGTGTGATTTATTGACATGATTGCTGTAAATTATCCTTTACTTATTTTGCATTGCAGTTGTGCTTATCATTTTATGTTGAATATGTGTTTTGACTTCCCATACAGCCTTTGGAATCCCCAGTTATAAGGAGCAGATATGAATTCTTCTTCTGCCCTTCTCTCTTTTGCAGTATGTTTTTCAATATTCTTCCTGGTTCTAACATCTACTGATGGAGAAGCAGCTTTCCTCATGCTGAAGTTGAAAGACTGTACATTTATATATTTCTGTCACTGTGCTCCAAATGAGGACTCTTAATGCCCTCCTCCCCCAGTTTGCAACATAAATATTGGAATGCTTTGCTCATTTTGTGTTAAGATGTTTACATTGTGATTCCCATCAATTTTAGCTTAAATATAACTTGAAATATTAGCAAAAACATGAAATGAAAAGTGTAAGTGTTGCTGACACTGTTCTGCATATTTTCACAGGTCTGCTGGATCAGCACATGTCAGATACAGGCCTGCTCTTGCACACAGACCTCTGGAGGGAGATTACAGACATTCCCCACATCTCCTTTCAGAAATTCTGCACCCACACCATTTCTCTGATCATGAGCCACCAGCCCAACATGAAAGGTGCATAGCTGCTGTTTCTGCTTAGTGATCAGGATTGACAGCTTGAGCTGTGGTCTATATGTATGCAGTAATATTTGTCAAGAATGATGTGAGTGTACTTGCTCCCCCCTTCTCCCCTCCTCACCACCCCCAAAGGATTTATTATGGTGAAGGATAACCTTTCATCCTGAGCATTGTTATTTGAACTGGTAGAATTTGCGTGTCATTTACTGAAATGAAAATGATACATAAGATGCAGAGCTTCATTGAGTATAACAATATTCTTAAACAAGAGGCAAAACCTACATGGCTCATTAGATTCCTGCTGCATAAGAACAATAAAACTGAAGTCGCAGATGGTGGAGTGGGGTGGGTGGAGGTAATGATAGGTGGTTGCCAATTCAAATCATATTTCTGCTCACCATCAGAAATTAGTGGGTGAGGGGGGGGGGGGTTAACCAAAAGTTGTGTGCTAGAAATGAAGCAATTGATCAGTATTTCATTGTTTTACAATCATGATTTAGATCTGTCAGAGTTTCAAACTTTCTTTATCCTTGTCATGTTTTATCATCTTGAGTGAATTCTGGCATATTGCCAAATGCTGCTTTAAAAATTAAAAAAAATTTTTTTTTACCTAATATACACGGTCATCACTGTTTCAGCCTTTGTTTCATTTGCTTTCTCGCATTCCACACAGTGCAGACTGAAGGTCCATCACCACCTGTATGTCTGTTTGTTCAAGGATGATATTAAGTCTTTCACTGCCAAGTTTCTGTGTGAAAAACACTTCGCTCAGCACCAAATATTTTAGACTTGTTCTCAGTCACGCAATTCGGTTCATGTCTAAAACTCAGTCAAGGTGAGAAGGTTAGTCAGTTTCCTGTTGTGTGAGAAAGTTGGCTGCAGCTGTCAAGCTTGGATACAATGTGAAAAATGGTCTATTTAACATGCCCCCTCAATGTTGACTAATGTCGCTTATGGCGCTGAACAGGCTAATCAACTAAAATGGAGGAATAAGTATTCAGAATATAAAAAAACTACATACAAACATTTAAAATGACATGGATTGGAAAAAAAATATATGTAGGAGCACCAAAATAGAAGAACATTCTGTCCAGAAATAGACTCCATTGATTACTATGGTCCAAAAAGGTTGCTAAGATCCAAATGTGATAATTTCTGGAAACATGTATTCATTTCATATGATGATTTTACTAAACATGTAAGACTGCACAGGACATTTTAGCTGAATCACTTTTCTATGATGATAAATTAAAAGTAGGTAATGATTTTTTTTTCACTATAAAACTGGGACAAATAAAAACGTGTTTTTGGTAACATATTTAATTGATGGAATGGGGAAAAAAGATTTTTCTGAAAAATATGACATCAGAGTAATTCTTGATTAACAAATTCTTGCAAAAATGGTTTCTGTATACATGTTTAATACAAGATTAAGCTATATAATGTCACCATGAAATTTAGTTACTGAATATGCGTTCTTCTGCTTACATTATGTTGTTGTGGACTTGTCAGTGTCTAGAGCATCATTATGTCATCACCCTGTAGCTTCTAGTGCACATAGTATATAAATTTTGTATCTGTAAATCTTTGAATGAAAAAAAAAAGGTTGGAAAAAAATCTTGATTACATGGGTGTGTAAGATAGATAACACATTATTTATTTAAGAACGATATTAAAATAGAAAACAGTGAATGTAATGAGAGAACAAAAGCATTACAAATCCTTGAAATCTGGCAAAGGGTCAAGTGTTTTATGATGTACTTCTAGAACTTTGATATCAGGTCTTTTGTCAAGTGGGAAGAGAGTCTAGGTATAGTAATAGATTGGCATATGACTCTAAAACAAATAGAAAAGAAATCAAAGAAACAACACTAAAATGGTTCCAAATTAGAATATGCCATTCTTGGTAATATGCCATAACGTCTTGGTAACAAACAAACTCTAATAAAAATAGACATTTTTAGTACTGATAAGTGTGCTTTCTGTGATGAGGAAAAAGATTCAATACACCATCATGTATGGAATTGTAAGATATCACAACAATTTTGGAATGATTCTCTAAGATATTCATATGAAATAGATATATAACCTGTTCTTAAATATAGAATTAATTTTATTTGGAAATGACAAACACACAAAAGCAGATGAAACCTTTGAGCTGATAATGTTTGCCAAATATATTGTATTAACAGTTGAATTACTGTAATTTGACAGTTACATTGGTAATCTGCATAAGTTGATCCAAATCATATTTTTGTGCTCACTGTCAAAAAATGAATTTGTGCAGATCTGTTGAAACGTTATGCTGGTTTGTGCTACACAGTCCTTGCCACACCAGAACTGCATTTCTCTAACATATAAACAACTCATTGGTATGCATTTGTATGTGTCAAACTTTTAAATTGTTCGCATCTTTATTGCTCAGGTATTTTACAGAAGTTGTAAGGCCTAATGTAAGCAGAATGATTCCCACAATGACAGACTTTTCATGCAAGATGGCAGACTAGGAAGTGCTGTCGACTAGAATTTTCATTATGCTCATTCTAGTTAATTCAGTACCCTCTTTAAAATATTTGAATGCAACAAACATGTTGAAAGTGTAGTTACTGTCATTTTGTATTTTCTGTCAAGAATTTCTTTTAATTGTGGACAAGAAATAGAATGTCATGCTATCTCAAACCACAAACATTCTGGCAATAAACTGGAAATGACCCAATCGAATCTTGTTAATCTGGAGGCAGTCGACATGGCTCTAACTGTTCCTAAAGACTGATTTAGAAAAAAATACTCAAGCGGTAGAAAGGCTGCTGTGTTTTACACTTATTGTGAAGATCTTACACTTTTCGCAAGGCTAATAGGTTGTTTTGTCAGTTGGCTTGTTGACTGTTATCCTGTGTGTTTGCAGATTCCTTTTATGCATATCATGTTTGATAGGCTACTTCCTAAAAGCTATTAGAAATATGACAGAATGGTGTTAGATAAACTACTTCCTAAAAGCTTTTGGAAATATGACAGAATGGTGTTAGATAGGCTACTTCCTTCCCTCTGAAATTAGTTTTTATGACAACGTTGAAACCCAAATGTTGAGCTTAACTATCTTTATTGCCCCTAACAAATAACAAAACACATCACTGATAGAAATAATTTTAGTGATACCAGTCAGTAAGCGCCAATGCCTGAATCAACTTTGGCAGCTAGTGTGCTCGGATCAAGATGTGGATCATATTGATAGTTTGTGATAACATACTATTGAAAGGAATTGAAGGAGGCCACTGAATTTTATTCACAGGATGCTTTGTGCAAAAGCCTTATCGGTTAGTGCATAATGATCATGAACGGACATTTAAATAAACAGATCTACATGCCTTGTGGTCCAGAGTTCTTCACCATGAGACTTATGCACCGTACTTGTGAATCTTATGTAGACCTATGCTTTGGGGCCGATAATCTGGTGTTTTTTTTTAGTTGTTTTTTAATCATTAAAAGAAAAGAAATGTTTTCTAAAGATTTGTACATGAAGAAAACTTTTGAATAGACTTAACAAAAGAAATGAGTAAAAAAGCAGAGTATTAATTTGCTAGGCACAGCACCCAAAAACATCATTTACAGCCTGCAGCAACCCTCCCAACCCCTCAGATCAGCCTCCAGAATGTGTCTGCTGTTGACCTGACCATCAGTACATATGAGACGCTTACGGATAAGAAATGAGTCACTTCTGGTTTCTGGATGGAGTAATGAGAGGCAAATTTCAGCAATCACTTGGAGAGAAAAATTCATTGCATTTCAAGTGAATCTGACACTTAGTTGCTATGTTTGGCTCATGTGTGTGACACTCAAGTCTACATGATAACACAGTGTTTTGGTTGTCAGTATGTCCATGTGTGTGCGTCTGTGATAAACTTTAACGAAATTCATTTTTTCTGGAAATACTTGATCTGTCCATACTAAATTTGGATTAAACATGGAATAAAACCAAAAAAAAATTTTCACTCAAACCAATGATAGGTTGTAAGTCTTCCAAATTAAGCCGTATTTTCGGATTCTGGATGGTTTATTCCATTTAGACTCTGGATCTACAAGATTTTATTTGGTCATTCCTAGTTCATCATTGCTGGAATGTTTGTTTGGGGTTTAAAGATTGCATGACTTTTGTATCTTGTCTGCAGTCAAAAGAAAAGAAAAAAATCTCAACAGAACACACAGAATGACTCTAACTATGCAGCAACGTGCATTTAACCAGTTCAGTGCCAGACAATTTTGGTAACAAAGTGCTCTCCCCTTGCCAGGGAATTTTGAGGATTCGGGGGTAATAACTCACAAAAAAATTCTAGCACAAAAGCAATGGGCGATACAGAAAGAAAGTAAACGTTTTTTGTGAAGGAAAATGGGTGTAGCTTCTGCTTCTGGGCTTTTTTTTCCCCAATTAGGTTGATTGTAGATAACTGTTCAGGCATGTAATGTCAAGATAATAAATTTTGTGCAACAAAAAAGTCTATTTCCACCTCTACATAATGACATCCATAAAGAAAAGAAACAAAATACAGCAAAATAGCAAGCCTATTGTCAGATTATACCTGTAGAAGAAATTAAAACAGGCTATAAGCTTATGAAAATAATCACAGCTCTTGCAGACATGTAAGTAAATCACTGTCCCAACAATAACAGAAGTGAGTAAATGAACGTAAAGGGTCAATCACAGTCCCAGAAACTGAACTGGCAAGCTTTTTGACAACAAAGTGTTTGGGAGTGAGAGGGTGAAGTCTTTGATGACATTCACTCCTTTCAAGTTGCATGTGGGCTAATTAAAGTGTCTGCTGTGCAACCAGCTTGCCACCTCTTCAAGCAAGTCACCCCCCCCTGGTTCAGTGGAAAAAAAAGTGTTAAAAACAAGAAGCACATGTTTCACGGCCAGTGCAGGTTCAGCACTGCGTTTTGTGAAAATCGTGGGGCATTGGCCGTTGTCAGTTGTCTTCTGTCTGCTTTGAAATGTGAGTACACACTTCCCAAAAGCGACGCCCCCTTGATGACCTCTGGCTGGCATTTGACTGTTGTCTTACATCACTCCTCTCCCTCTCCTTCTCTTCTTCCAACACTCACTGTACGTATGCTGTCAGTCATAGCCAGTTGTTCAAAACGCTGTCTGATTGTATGAACAGACTGAATTACCATCAAATGGGCTGTTAGTTTTATAACTGTCGTTGTCAATCACCTTCGTTTTCAAACCAATCATCAGACAAGATTGAGAGATCCTTCTCCATGCAAAGCTGTCCATAATCACAAGCAGAGCTTTCAGAATTGTGTAAATCTGCTGACTGTGACTATTTGCTTTACTGGACACAGTTTTTCAATGCATTTGTTTGCACATGATGCAACCCCCTTTTCCACGAGCGTATCACGTGATCAGTTAGCAAATTATTATCAAGTAGAAAGAGGTCTTCTACCTGATGTAAGTTCATTTAGATAGTATTTTTTATAATCCAGACACATCAGACTAAGTGTTCAGAGTCTGTTTATGTGAATTGAACCAAACTCAGTGAAGGAAACATATGCAGGACGTCAGTGGATGTCTTACAGGCACTATGGCAATACTTTTTGTAGGACGTCAGCTGACGTCTTATAGGCGCTCTACTGGTTAATCAATGATGTGCAATAACATGTTTTTGAAAGGAGGTGAAGGAGGACGCTAAATTTTATTCAGAGAAAGATTTATTACTGCATTATGTCCCCAAACAACAATCATCCGCAGCTTGTCAGTTTACTCAAGTCACACTTGGCATGCGCTTATTAATCTTTTTAGTTCAAGTATACAAACAGTGGTCAGTGTCTGTCATTTTTGGAGAGTCCATAGTTTATGAAGCGTTCATTTTTTTGGATTCTGACAATGAGTAGCCTTATATATATGGTGGTGGACCTTCAGTTGCACTGTTTGGTGTAGGAGAACACATCTGAAAGAACTAGATTTGTTTGGAATGATTATCTTTATAATAGCCTGAAATTGTGGTCATCAGTTTTGTTTGATTTATTGAAGCTGGAAAGGCATGATAAAAACCGAAAACGTTTGATACTTAAATAGATCCATATGATGATTGTAAAACCATGAATTGCTGATTGATTTGGGATGTTAAAGATAGAATTGCTCTGTTTCCAGCACACATCATTTAGTTTGACAAACACTTGTTTCTGATTGTGAGCAAAAATATTATTTGGATTGTTGTGTGTGTACTGGTAACCTCCACCCCATGCCCCCTACCCTACTCCTCCACTGTTGGTATTGGCACTGTTGTTGTTGTAAAGCAAGAGTCACATGTGAGCCACATGAAGGCATGTTGGTTTTTGTGCTGAAGATATTATTAGCAAAGGTTTTAAGAAGCTCTGATTGACAAACTTTGTAAGACTGGCATTTAACTAAAATTTATTGTGTGCAGTGTCCAATGCATTGAGGAGACATACAGAATGGAAGTCAGGAAATATCGCTGACAATATAAAACTTTATACAAAACAGGTTGGTCACTTTCTTGTTTATGTGTGGTGAGTGTAATGTTTACACAGCCGTGCACGCTTGTTCACTGATTGTCAGTGAGTATGAAATTAGTCTTGTTTTTAAAAGATATTTTGTTTTGACCTGCTATATATGAAACATGTTGTCTTTCAGTGAATGTACACAAGTCTGGTGTAGGGGAGTGTTTAAAAAAAATCTGTAGTGGATTTATGATTTCATTTGCTAAGACCTCAAGATTCAACTGTTTAAAAAGCTGTTTAAACTCAGTACTGCCAGTTTGCTCCCTGACTTTCCCACAAACAGCCCATTGGCATTCATCACTGAAGAAAAATTTTCATAGCATTGGACATCAATACTTTTTTTTTAGCGTATTGATGTGATTACGTCAGTTGATGATGCGGCTACACTTCATTGCTGCAGTATGTATATGTTGTTTTGATCAGGGATCTATTGCTGACGTTCATGGATTTGTCCGCTTTACCTGCATGTAGTGTTATGTTTTGTTCAAACGTGTGTGTGGCCTCCGTCATTTGGACGTTGGTTCATTTCACTGTCGTCATTGTTTTTGATCACACACACACGTGTGCATGTGCCTTGATAGACACCACACATACACAGACACACAGACAAACGCATAGATGTGCACACACATTTTACCGTTGCTTACACACATACGCAGACGAGCATGCAAACACATTTACATGCATGTGCACACACACACACACACACACACACACACACACACACACATATGCACATGCACACACCATCCACACATTTACATGGGCATACACACACGCACCACACACCCACATACACACACATGTACTCACACATGCAGTGACAGACACCACACACAATGATACACAGATCGACACACAACACACATTTTACCACTGCTCACATACATGCACACACATACACACACACACCCTCCACACACTTATATGGGTGTACACACACACACACACACACACATGCATGCACATACACACACACACTTTTTTTTTCACACACACGCCACACGCGCAGTGCGCACGCGCGCGCACACACACACACACACAGCTAGGCTTTCAATGAAAACAATTCACGCACGCACATACACTCATATACACATGCACGCTTGCGCATGCACGCACACACACGCATACGCACACACCCATGCACACATACGCAACACATATTCCTTGAGGTACTTCCCTCAATAGCTCTAGCTCTGCAAGAAGTGATGCTCATGGACAGTTGAGAGTACCACTTATATATTTTTCTTTACAATAAGATACAGAATTGTATTATAGTTTGTTTTCATAACAAAAAAACAATGTGATATGTCTTTTATTTGAATAAAACTGTAATTGACTCTGTTTTGTTGAGCCCATGTAGTATTTTCAGACTTTGTCTGCGGTCTGGGCAGAAAAAAATTTTCAGGACTGATTTCAGGCTTCGGTCTGGCAGAAAATTTTTTTCAGGCTCTGAGTAGGTCTGTCTGCTTGCACCCCACTGAGTTTGTTTAACTTATGGGTGGAAGTAGTGCTAAAATATTAGCAGATGTATCAGACACAACAACCAAGTGTAATTATGCTGTTTTCTGCACTGTCATTTGGTTTTAAACATAAACGCTATACGTAAATACTCACCTTAATCACTCACATGCCCTCACACAAAACACCCACAAACACTATCACAGAATAATGCAACACAAAAAACTCTCTGTAAACCAATATTTCGGCTTGAAGCTTTCACCTGGAGGGTTTCATAGTTGATGAAAACCCAAAATGAATGTTGCAAGCTAAAATAATGGGTTTTTCCTATATTCACTTCTGACATGACCCCGCCCCATTCCTGTTGATGTCCTTGTAGCATGTAATCATCATCAGGAGAACCAGAATCATGTTCAGTTGATCAACACAACATTACTTTCGTTTTCGATCACATTTTCATAGTTGCCATTGTCGACAGTGTGTGGGAAAATCAAACAAAATTCTAGCCACCTCCTCTTTATTGTGCATTCTGGCAGCCATGGTGACATGCACAACAGCTTTACCCCCCCCCCCCCCCCCCCCCCCCCCCCCCCCCCCCACCCCACCCCCCAAAATAAAAAAAAAAACCACATTAAAATTGAGCCAAAACTTGTCGAGAAATTCCTTCAAACAATCATCAGGGCAGTCACCATTTGCAAGGAGGTAAGTGATGCAAATAAGTGGCTGGGACACTGATTATGCAATACCCCTAAATCGTGGATATATCTGCGGTCGGAAGTGAAAGACCTAACTGAACAAATACATAATACACACACAAGTACACATGCACATCATTTTCCTTGCTTGTTTATCTGTTAACCCTAGGCTGCCTATATCTGCCTATATGACGAGATAACTCATCCTCACAAGCATGTACACAATCACTACCACAATGACGAGATAACTTGTCATCAAAAAATTCTGACTTTCCCCAGGTTTGCATTCAGTTTGTTGACAAAAATACTGGTAGCTTTAGCTTTGGGAATCTTTCTAGATTCTCTTTCATAGCTAGAAAACACATCTGCTTCATGAGGCAGACTTTATTTTGAACGTTTTGGTTGGGTTACTGTAGTATGTTTGCCTGACTACTCTCCTCGCTTGCTCAACAAAATGTCGGACTGACACCGTGCTCAAGACATGCGATCGTGGCGAACTAAATAAACAGAATGCTTTCTTTAGCTGATGCTCAGAAAGAAATGACGCGTAATTCGAAGGAGAAGGACAGTGATGAACATTTATGGGACGATTTGATAAAAAATAAACGGGAGCAATCAAGAGAGTGGCCAAGATACGACTATCAGTGAGTGATGCGGGCTGTACAGGTATAGCAGACGACAGAAAGTTACCGAAATTATTAGCAGGACACACAGTTAGTGAGCGATTTTCTTGGCACTCAGCATTGCTGTCTGATGAGAACTGGATAAAGTGACTGTGTGAGAAGGGTGAAGAGGAGGGGGTGGAGACAGAGGGGGCGTGGCCTCACATCCATGTTATCACTTGGAGAAGTCACATTGCATTGTGTATCCAACTCTTTTTTTAATTTTTTTTTTAATTGTGGTTGTTCCAGTATGATTTTGTGTGTGCAGGACAACATTTGTCCAGAAAAATATATTTTAGTGCAAATTACCTGATTAATGTTTGCAATGAACAAGTTGAAAATGTGACAAAAACAAAACCACTGATTTCAAAGCAATAAAAATATATAGAATGGGGAAAACAGCATGTGTTTTGTATTCTTTATTCATTCACCTTTCAGTAAATATGTACTTTTATGGGTCTTTCTCAATCAGCACAGAATGTTTTGAAAATTTATACCCGTTTTTTGTGAAAAAACCCTAGCAAATAGATTTCACTTAAGTCTTATTTTTCTGGCAGCGAAAGGGTTTAAAGAAGTCTGTACAGTCCATGTCTGGGCTTCTGCTTATGCATGTATACACTGTACATGCACACTGATGGACATAACACAGTAAAAGAGATTTTGGTTGATCTCATGATTTAGATATTGACAGACTTTCAAGACATTCAGTTGTTCTCTTGATTTAAAATATTTACAGTTTTGCCAGCATCAGTATGTATTGAAAGTTTTATAAGTGCATGAAACACTGATTTTTGCAATTCATGCTTCTTCCTCTTCTTTCCACAGCCTGCTTGTACCATTTGACAGTGCTGAAGTGGTGGAGACGATACTTCGTCGTTTTCTTGAAAGCAGGAGGTGAACTGGCAGACCATGCTGTCATTTCTTGCCCACTTCCTTGTGTGCACTCCATCAGCTGCCAAAGATCTTCAGGGTGAGAAGGGTTTCATTGCAAGATAATATTATGCAGAATACAGCATCTTTTTTTGGAAAGAAGTTCAGCTTGCATGCAGACATACTTGTAAACCTTGTGTGTGGATCACAAGTCCACTGCTTTCCCCAAACCCATCTAACATTAAATAATTTTGTGTATAGCCCAGCTGTCAGATAAGGCCATTTCAGAGTGTTGTCATACTTAAAAACAAGTCCCACTTCAACAACCACATCTAACATATTGAGACCATAACTGAATTTGCAATTTGTGGTGTCATTTTCATATTTTGTGGCTTGTAACATTTTTACTTAAATCTGACCCCTGCATCTTGTAGGCTGTATGAGCCTTATCTTTGTCTGAAAACTAAATTTTGATGCCACTTGGTGCCTTATTGTCACAACAAACTCAGTTTATGACATTGTTGATCAACAATAAACTCGCACCAATCACACAGAACAGGTACACTTGCATGCTTCAGTCTTACCACTGTTTGATTCACATGGTTTATGTTCATCATATTGAATAGAAACCACATGGCATTTGACACAAATTTGAAGTGATTGTGAATGCAATTTGCCCTCAAGGCATGAAAAAAAAATGCAGAATCTGAGTTGGTTATAAAGTTATGGTGGGAAATAGAGAAATCAGAAAAGTGAACTTATAGACTTAACAATCTTTTTGAATATGAAAGCTAGGTGATGGATGGGGCTAGAAGGAGGGCTAGTAAACTGGATTCAGACTGAACAAGTAAACTGTTGCATCTTTGCATCCGGTTATTTTGGATATAGGAATCTTACTACCCATCATTCTAGAGCTGAAAATTCATGCAGCAAAGAATTCCTCCTTTCACCTTCCAGCCTGGAAAATAGGTTCTCATGGTAAAACGCTTTGAACTTCCTGGGAGTCATGTCAACAGTGTGCATTGTCTGTCTTTGAACTGGGTCCAAAAAATCTGTTGCACGGTTTCAACCTGCATCCATCACATTAAACACTTTTTCTTCTCAAGCTGCTGAACCCCTTTTAAAAATTTCTTCCCCTACCGGTCATCTACACATTACAACACTGTCCTCTGATCTTGCGCCCCTCACTACCCGTACAAATGCCTGATAGGGCCCTTTCCCGCCCCATGGCACACAAAAACATTCGACTTGCAAAATGGAAAAAGTCACCAATTGGAAAAGGCGCTGGCGATCAGCAAAAATGAAAGCCTACAATTTAAAAAAGAAAACAAAAAAATAAAGAAAAAATATGCCCCATCAGCGAAGACAAACCCTTTTTTTCTTCCCCAAATTCTTTATGGGCCCGAAACCACCAAATATCTTCACCTTTTGTCACGTCAAAAACTTCGGACTGCAAAAAAAAAAAACTCCCCCCTTTCCCTTTTGCCCACACTTTTTCTCCAGTATCTTCCCCTTTTTTTTTTTCGACAAATCCAAAAATATTCATACCAAATTGGACCAAAGGCCCTTTCCCCCTGCTCATCCTGATGCCCCAGTTCAGTGGGAAATCCTCCCATTCCCTTAAAACGATTGAAAAGAAACAGAAAACCATGAAAAACCCGGGAAAAAAATGACAATAAAAAACCTGTGAGCTCGATCCTAACCAGCCTCTGCTTTTTTCCCCGTGGGGTCCACAGCTTTCTTCCCCCCAAAACACCAATTTTCCCAAATCTGACCGGGGGGGCAATAGCCGAGTGTTTTAAAACGTTGGACTGGCCAAACCCGAGGGTCCCCCGGGTTTGAATCACGGTGACGGCGCCCGGTGGGGAAAGGGTGGAGATTTTTACGATCTCCCAGGTCAACATATGTGCAGACCTGCTAGTGCCTGAACCCCCTTCGTGTGTATATGCAAGCAGAAGATCAAATACGCACGTTAAAGATCCTGTAATCCATGTCAGCGTTCGGTGGGTTATGGAAACAAGAACATACCCAGCATGCACCCCCCCGAAAACGGAGTATGGCTGCCTACATGGCGGGGTAAAAACGGTCATACACGTAAAAGCCCACTCGTGTGCATACGAGTGAACGCAGAAGAAGAAGAAGAAGAAGTCAACTCATCCCTTACACTTTCAAAACTGCAATCGTCCGGCCACTTCTAAGAAACCCAACCTTGACGCAAACATTTTGAAAACCTATTGACCAGACTCTAACCTTCCATTCCTGTCCAAACTCCTTGAAAAAGCTGTCCTGAGGCAGCACAACAACCACCTTTCTTTCAACTATCTCATCCACCCCTTTCAGCCTGCCTGTTGTGCTGACCACAGCACCAAAACCACTCTCCTCCACATCCTGAATAATCTACTGCTAGCGTCCGACTCAGGACAAATTTCCTTTCTCACTCTCCTTGACTTGTCAGCCGCCTTTGACAGGATAGACCATTCAATCCTTCTTTCCCGTCTTCCTTTTACATTTGGTATGAACAGCACTGTTCTCAACTGGTTCAAATCTTATCTCACTGACCAATTCCAGTCTGTCATTGTTCATAATTTCCAGTTTGGATCTGTTGAAATCAAACATGGAGTCCCACAGGGATTTGTTTTAGGCCCAGTGCTCTTCACACTGTACACTGCTCCTCTCGCTGAAATTAATCAACCTCCGTAATGTCAGTCTTATTCTGATGATGCTCATTTCCAGGAGAGTGACACCCCTGAAAAATTGTTGTCGCTCTTGCAAGAAAATGCGACTGCTTCCTGGACATTAAAAACTGGATGACTCTAAATAAGCAACAATTGAACATGGACAAAACTGAAGCAATGATCATAGGAACTAAACAAAAACTCTCTTCCATCACAACTGACACAATCAAACTTGGCAGTACATCCATCCCTCTTTCCAGTTCAGTGAGGAACCTGGGCGTTATCCTTAACAACACACTGTCCATGCAAAAATTTATACAGTCAGACATGTCAATTCTGCTACTGTCAACTGCGGCGCATCAGTTCCATTCGGAAATATCTGTCCACCAACGCAACATCAAGACTTGTTGTTTCTCTCACTCTTGCCTTGACTACTGTAACGCTCTATTGTCTGGTTTGCTTGCTTCATCCATTCAGTCCCTTCAGCGCATACAAAACTCTGCTGCCTGATTCGTCCTCCGAAAGAAAAGATCTGAGCACATCACTCCTCTTTTGAAACATCTCCATCAGTTCCCTGTCTCACACAGAATAAAGTACAAGATCAGCACTCTGTGTTATAAATGTATTCACAAATCTGCCCCTTGCTATCTGTGTGGCTGCCTTCACCTTTGCACTCCATCTTGCTCTCTATGATTGGCTTCAGATCTACTCTGTTTATGCATACCCAGATTCAAACACTCCACTGTTGGCCGCCGTTCTTTCTCTGTCTCTGGACCTTGCAGTTGGAATGAACTTCCTCTTTCGATTCGTCAGGGCTCCGTACTCAGCTCTTCAAGTCTGGCCTTAACCCGGAGAGCGCGATGAGCCACAATCGTGGCTTTCCCTGTGAAGTGTGATGGGCCACGATCGTGGCTCTGTTTACATAAGGTCCGACATCGTACGGCTATACTCGGCAGCCTTCGTAAAACTGCCTCATTCTGGTGTTACTGCCTCCCTGCTTGTGTTTGCACAAACTTTGACCGAGTTTACAACTCCAGATCTTCGTATTTTTGTAAACAATGAGTGACATGAAGTTGACAAAGCTCAGGAAATGAGTGACCTTGTCACCAGTGATGATTCGTTTGCTGACAGGGATTCTGGTGAAAACGGCTTTGTTATTTTGACACTTGGGCATGCTGGCTTGCTGTTGTTCATTCAGTTTTGTGTCTCCAGCTACAAAAACTGGGGGTGGGTGATGGGGGTGGGAGGGTGGTAAAGTGGGTTAGGCATGGATCTATTGCGATTTCTTGACCAAATCAAGCTAGAAAACTGGAAATTATTTTGATATAAAGCATTCTTGCTGCTTTTGAAAGCAACATGAGCTAAAAGAAAACATTTCTGTTTTTGCCTGTGATTGCATAAAGTATTGTAGATGTGCGGGTGCGTGGTGTCGGTGGGCATGTCTCAAACAAATAATACAATGCTTATAATTTCATTGTTGCGTTATACAAAACATGTTCCACACCAAACTTTTTGTACAGTTTAATGCCTTTTTTGAGATTTTGACTCGAAAAAGAGTGAAAAACAAAAAACATTTGGTGGCGTTTTTGGAAAACAAGTGGCAAAATTTGTTTGATTATATCCTGGGGAATACTCCCAAAAACATAAAAGGACCCCTTTTTCTTACTTTTATCTGATTTTTTCATTCACTCATTTTCCAAAATGTATAGGTTTACCTATTTTTACTGAAAACAACAAATCCCCAAATCAGAGCACATAGGGGAGGAAAACTATCCTTTGTTTTAAGCATGTTTCGATGTATGTTTTAATATCCGCATTTTTGAGGTTAAAACCCCCCCTTTTCCCAAATTTTCCCCTTCCCTCCTCTTTCTCGTCTTCATTTTCTCCATTTTAGATTTATGCATGTTTTTGAATGACTGGTGCAAAAGGCTGTATAAAAACTTTATTTTTATTACATTTTTTTTAATCAAGCAGGCATTTTTTATGCCAACACCCACTCCCTATCTCTGACTGGGGAAAGTTTTACTATTAAATTTTTGCCATGTCTGTTTACGGGGCACTGCTGCCCAAAGCGCACAACAGGAAAATCGAATTGAGAAAAGTCATTCTAGCCATTTTTAATGAGGGAAATTTACAAGTTTTTCGATTATGATTTCATCGTTACAATTACAAAGAGAAGCAATAGAAGCACAGTTGTGATGATAAAAAAGTTAGAAAAACTAAGACAATGATCAAGTGTGAAAATTTTATTTTAATAAATAATTAGGTGATTGTTTTAATATATCACAATTTTACCTTTATGTGACATAAATATGACTGACATGGACGGTGCAATAGAAAAGTTTTGTTGGAATAGTCTAAGTGCACAGACTTTGGAAAATTTTGCCCTATTTTGGCACAGGAACTGCTTGTGTAGTGAAAAACATTTTCTTTGGGGACAGCAAACAAACTTCAAATCACTCATGGGAAGGGCAATACGGGGACAATTAGACGGTTTTTTTTATGGATAAACCCCATTGGGGGACGACATACATATTTGGGCACTATCGGTGAGTACCTGCTGATGGCACACTCCCCAAGTAAATACGCCCATGTACTTAAAGTATTTTTTTTTTTTGGGTTTACCCCAAACCACCTTTTTCCCGAAAGACATTAGAGGGCACAGGGCACAGACAACATCTCACATCAGTTCTGTACACAAAGATGGATGTCAATTTTAATGCACTGAATAAACGCATTGCATAAATCCTGAAATAAGTACCCGTTTTTTACTTTTTCTTTCTCTTTTCTAAAACCAGGAAAGAAAGGAATATATGTATTATAGGTATCTGGGAACAAGTGGAAGAGATAGTTCATAGAAAGTTTGCAATGAAAGAGTTAGTGAACTGAGGTTTAACAACTGTGTACTTGACTGAAGGCTTCAGAACTGTAAAAACTGTTTAAAAAAAGAAGAGAAATAAGAAGCATGTAAAAAAAAGCAGACAAAATGGAGCAACAGAGCCGAGTCAACAAGCTGACAAAAACAAGTTTGATTCCAGTCCAGTTTCCGAAGATGATGTCTCTACTCAGAAAACAACATCCAGGGTCAACAGACCCATTCTGCACCAGACAATATCATATGAAGAACTTTCACTTTTCAGGATTATTGGCAGATGCGGCTGATCGGATGTGTGCGTGCTTATTATGTGCTCAAAGTAACTTTGAAAAAATATTCAGCTTTATCTTCCTGTGTTTGTGGTTTCTTTGTGTCATGTGCTTGTAAAAAGTCTGAGACTTTCCAAGCTCATCAGGTTTGGCATCTTTTCAGGTGTCTTTGAAAGTGCCACTGCTATTTTGCTGCCCAGTAACTATTTTACTTTCTCCAAAAACATTTGTTGAATATTTTCTGATCTGTATTCATATATGTGTAAGAACTTCTATCAAAGTTCAGAATTACATAATTGTGAGTGAATGGTTTATTTGTGATGCATTTTAACCCTAGGATGCCTATATGACGAGATAACTTGCGAGCAAAGCTGTGTGTACAATTTGCTGTCATAGTGACAAGATGACTTGTCATGGAAATATTCTGACTTTTCCCTGGTTTGTATTGAGTTTGTTGATAAACACACTGGTAGCTTTAGCTTGAGGAATCTTTCCATATTCTATTTATAGCTAGAAACCCCATCTACGTCATGAGGTAGTCCTTTATTTGAAAGGTTTGGTTGGCATTATGTGATGGCTTCTAAGTGGCGGGCATACTCAAATAACACATGACCAAGGCGTCAGAGTCCCAACCTTGTTATCTACATTAATGGTAACTGTTTGCATCATTGCATCCCATGCACATGCAAAACATAAACAATAAAAGTTAATTCCCTTTGATGAGTATTTTCCATTACATCTCCCTGCTAAGATTGTTAATGTTATTATCATTATTTTATGGCAAGTTACTTTATCTGTTCAGTTTTTAATTGTCCAATTTCTTTCTTTGAAGAATCACTGTTCTCAAATATGATTTCTGACTCCTTTTATGTTAACTTGGTTAAATGAAAAAGCTGAAAAACTCAACCTATCATGCAATTAACTTCACTAAAATAGGTCTTCATCTCCTATCTGAGGAAAGTGATCATTTTAAAGTCAATTCAAAACTTCTTTGAAGTATTGTCTGTTCTTCACAAAACCCAGTTATTTAACCCTTCACTGCTAGTACGTTTTGCTATGGCCTATGCTGAGAAAATTTTCAGAAAAACAAGAAAAACATGCCAATGATTTTAATTTGCTTATATTTCAAAAAGTACTGAAGATAAGTGCATAAAAGTATATATCAAATGAAAGGAAAATCAACCAAGATTTTGTTTTTGATACTCACATGTTCAAATAATGAGTCAATCTGACAGAAAAATTCCATAAAATGCATTAATAAAAAAATTGGGACTGTCATTCCACCATGTAGGTGCTACAATATCAACCAGGTTATCAACCTGTCTTTCTTGTGACTGTTGTGATCAACCACACACACTGTCAAGGCTGAGCAACAGTGTCCAGGTGCATAAGACTCCAACACAGTCCACACAAAGAATTAAAAGGGTGTATTCACCCAGGATCTATCACCAGTAAAAACGCTGTGTGTGGTACTTGCAGAAACAGTCTTCAAGACACAGTGCTGGTTTGCTGGGGCAGTCTGGGCAGTAGAACCCCACATCCTTTCTTTGTCCTTTCTTCCAGCAGACTCTGCACCTCCTTTGTGGCCAGGCCTTCTGTGGGGTAGGTGGGATGAAGTGTTGTCCACACAAGACAAACAGCGTGGTCATCTTTAGCAGTGTCTTGGTCACCAAAAATCATGGCACTAATTACATCCTTCTGAAGTCCAGGAGTGTACTGCTGTTGCCTGCTTTTTTTGTAGAGGATGTGTGCATTCAGCATGGCAATTTGTAGAAAATGCACACACAGCTATTTGTACCACTTCAGGGTTTTCCTTGTGACATCGCAGGGCTGCAGCTGTTGGTCATGATGGTCCATGGCACCCATGTTTTTGTTGTAATCCAGAATTGCTGGAGGCTTGTTTACTGCCCTTTGGTCTTGCTGCTGCTGGTCTTCAGCTGTAGGTTTGTGGCAAGTTGTCAACTCCAGATGATCCAGGATGAACATCATGATCATCACCATGCTGCATACCTGAAACACATTGCATAAAAGACTAGTTTGTTGGGTTTTGGGCTTGTTTTTTTGTTTTTTACATATAAAAAGATCATGAAATGGTACCATTTTATTTCTGATTGTTTTCAGAAGCTGAAATACAAACACACACATACCTACCCCACCCCCCACCCCAAACCCCCAAAACACACACACTGAAACTGGTTCATGGTATGCCACACCCCCTTCATTCTCTCTTTCTCATACAAAACAAAATGACAACACATCACACACAAGTTTCAAGTTTCAAGTTTTAATTATCCTTTCAGTCCTATTGGAGTATGGAGGATTACTGCAAAATACTCATTTTTGTGCTCATAACAAACATTTCCAAATACACAACAATGTCACATAAAGTTGAGAAAACACAAATGTCTTTTAACTCCAAAAGTATAACTAGGCAACATTTGCAAATCTAATCATCTTACTTACAGCTAAAATGACTTTTTGCCTCCTTTGAGCATATTACAAAAATTAAAAACCGATTTTGGAGACAAATATTTTTTAGGAACATATCTATTTCGTAACTGATCATAATTGGGACATTCCATTATAAAATGAAACTCATCACCAATCACAGACATGTTACAAACCTTACAAAATCGTAACTCTCGTGGTATGCCTTTGTGTCTCCCTGTTTCTATTTCCAGCTTATGATTACTACTTCGAAATCTGAAGAAGTTGATAACATAATTATCAGGCATTTGACTTATATATTTTTCTCTACCAAATCCACTTTTGAAATTTCGATAAAACAAACATTTACTACTCACCTCTAGAGCATGTCTCCATAGATTTTGAAAACTATCTCTCAAAGCAATGTTGACATTCTTGCAGAAAGATTCCCTCTCCAAGAAGAATTGACCATCCCAAACACAGTCATACCCTGCTTCTATTAAAATTTGTCTGATACAACTCATCCATTTTGAAGAATAAATACAATTTCGATATAAGTCAAGTAATATCAAATATATTTTCCCAGAATATTTTTCTGTGTTTGATATTACTAAGCTGGTCCAAAATCGAACTAATCTCATTTTCACTAACACACTAATTGGATAAATACCAGTTTCTCCATAAACAATTTGGGTCATAGTATTTCTGTTCAGTTTGAACAAGCGTTTCAAAAATTTCAATTCTAATTTTTCAAGTATATCTACATTTTTCATAACCCATATTTCTGCACCATACAACAAAATAGGTACAGTCATAGACTGGTACATGTCCAGAATGATATGTAAAGGTAAATCTTGATTTCTGGCTGACTGAAGTAACGAAAACATACACACACACACACATACTTCTACAAGTGTTGCATTTCAAAAGTAATTTACTTATTTAGGCATACAGTTCTGTATTTCATTCTCTGATTTCAGTTTTATAAACATCATCTCCTCCCCCCCCCCCCCCTCTCTCTCTCTCCTCTCCCTCACTCACACACACACACATCCCCACTACACACACAACAACACAAATAACAACAACAACCAACAAACCAATACACACCTCAGGAAAACAATTCCATACGAAACACCACAGAAAAGCTGCAGGCGAGCGACACACGCTGTCATCAACATCTGAGCCCCAGCCAGCATAGCCCACGCACCACCCCTGGGCTGTGATTGCTCAGACCCGTACCCACGGTGGACTGACCCTCTCTCACTTCCACACACACTGATCAGTGACTGACGAAGCCACTTACCACAGCTAACACATTCCAAAACACACACAATGCAGTCATATTCATTGTTACAACAAACAGAAGCAAAATAATAAAATGACAACAAACCTCAAAAACAACCCACTTGGCATCTTGAATCAGCTGAGCTTGTCTGGTCCTTATTTTCGTCAAGCAACTCCCCCCTTCCCCCACCCCTCCATTGTCAAAAATCAGCTCTTCGCAATCAACTTCACGCAGTTCCTGTCTCATTCAGTCCACAGGTGGCGCTTCGCGAGGGGGCGACACGCAGGTGTTTGTGCTCTGTGCTTCATCGTGTTTGTGCTGTCCTCGCCCTGTCCTTGTGCTTTGATATTGTTTCAAAGTGGTGTGCAAGGTGTTAAAGATGAAGAGTGTGACAGTTGTGAGGCTGTTTGTGGTGGTGCTGGCTGTGTTCCGGCGAGTGTTTGTGGTGTTTTTGTGTCACGGGTGGTTTAAATGGCGGACAGCGAGGAGGTACAGGCGCCTTACATTACGACCGTGATTTCTTCTCAGTCTACGGTCAGTGCGCGACCCATCCGCTTTTTCTGAGCAACCTTTACCTCATGATCTTATTTGTGATGATGAGGAGAATGAAAGAAAAGGTGAGAGAAAGAAAGCACGAAAGAGAGGAAAGAGAGGAGGCGTGAAGAGAAGACTGAGAAAAAATAACACGAAGCCCCCACTGCCATCTATGATTTTATCCAATGTCAGATCTCTTAACCCAAACGGCAGAAACTGTAATTTAGATGAAGTACGAGCAAACTGTCGATTTTTAAATGATTTTAGAAACTCGTGTGTGCTTTGTTTTACCGAAACCTGGTTTAGTGAGAAAGTGTCGAATGAATGTGTTGCGATTGATGGTTTTAACACTCCGTACAGAATGGACAGAGACTGCAAGAAAGTGGGGAAGAAAATGGTGGTGGCGTGTGCCTGTATGTCAATGAGAAGTGGTGTGACAGTGCGAATGTGTGTGTGAAGAAGCAACTGTGTACACAGGAACTTGAACTCATATCAGTGTCGCTGAGGCCTCGATACCTGCCACGTGAGTTCGGCCGTATTTTTCTGACTGTTGTGTACCCCCCAGTCTTTGACCAGGCATCTGCTGCACGTGCAGGAAGGACGATTGCAGGTGTTGTTCGCGACCTTCAACTCATCTCTGCCGACGCCCTGTGTTTTATTGTTGGAGATTTTAATCACTGTGATTTAAAGAAAGCCTTACCTTCTTTTAAACAATATGTTACCTGCCGGACCAGACGGGACAAAACAATCGATCTGTGTTATGGGAACATTCCTAATGCCTACAAATCTGTTCCCCTAGCACCAGTGGATGTATCTGATCATGATGTTGTTCATTTAATCCCAGCCTACAGACCAAAGATACAGACAGAGCCGATTGTGAAAAAGAGTGTGAAAGTTTGGACGTCAGAGAGTGTGGATGAACTGAGAGGATGTTTTGATTGTACTGATTGGAGTGTGTTGACTGACCCATGTGAGAATGTTCATGAAGCAGCTGATGTTGTTACATTTTTATATCAGTTTCTGTGAAGACATGATAATTCCGACAAAAATAATTAAACTTTTCCCCAACAACAAACCATGGATCTCAAAGTCTCTCAAAACAATTTTAAACGAGAAAAAGGTAGCGTTTCAGTCAGGGAACAAGAAGGATAGGAAACTGATACAAAAGAAGCTTAGAGGTGAATTACGAAGGGGACAGAGGGAATTCAAGTCAAAAGTAGAGCAACAGTTTCAGACAGGAAAAATGGCAGATGCATGGGATGGGTTAAAAATTATCACTGGAGAAACGAAAAGGAAAACAGTAGCTTGTAAAATGGAAAAGGATGAACAGATTGATTTTTCAAATAAACTGAATGATTTCTACTGTCGCTTTGAAAGGAATGATCTGGGAAGGGAACTGGATAGTGTTATCTCACAGTTGCAGGAAAAGATCAAAGATAGGAACACAGGTGAAGACTTTGAGATCGATGCAAAAGTTGTTGAATCTTTACTTTTAAAACTGAATGTCACGAAGGCAATTGGCCCCGACAATATCTGCGGAAAATTACTGAAAACATGTGCTTCCAGTTGTGTGACGTGTTCTGTAAAATTTTCAACTGGTCTCTGAAGGACTGCTCTGTCCCCAGCATCTGGAAAAAATCTACTATCTGTCCTATCCCCAAGAAAAAGAACCCAGCCGCACTAAATGATTACCGTCCTGTTCCCTGACTTCAGTAGTGATGAAATGCTTTGAAAAAATTATTCTCCGACATCTTCTTTCTTTCACTGAACAGCAGCTTGACTCTCTTCAGTTTGCTATAAAGCACACAGAAGTACTGACGATGCTATCCTAACTCTCCTTCATAATGCTTTCCTTCATTTGAATAACACGGGATCTTTTGTTCGTATCCTTTTTGTTGACTTCTCTTCTGCTTTTAACACAATACAACCTCATCTCCTTGCCCTCAAACTGCTAGGCATGGATGTTGATCCGAAGCTTACTCTTTGGATAGTAAGTTTTCTTCTCAATAGAACTCAGTCCGTCCGCTTTCATTCTGCCCACTCTTCTCTAAAATCTACTTCTACTGGTGCACCCCAAGGTACAGTGCTGTCCCCTGTTCTTTTTACACTGTACACAAATGACTGCAGAGGCACGGAGGAAACTCCTGTCATAAAATATTCTGATGATTCAGCAATTGAAGATCTGTCCAACTCTGATGCTATTTATTTCAGTGAAATTAAAAAGTTCTGTTCCTGGTGTGAGAAGAAAACTATCTGGATCTCAACGTATTGAAAACAAAAGAAATGTTAATAGATTTTCGGAAAGACCCTTGCCTGTAGCTAACCTTGTTATTGATGGTCAAACAGTGGAGAGGGTCAATGAATATAGATATTTAGGGACCATCTTAGACAATAAGCTGACTTTTGACAGAAATGTGATTCCATTCATAAGAAATGTCAATCTAGAATTTTTTGTTTACAGAAGCTTAGAAATGTTGGTATAAATTCAAATATTCTTCAAAGTTATTATCGATGTTGTATCGAGTCTGTGCTTACAGTTTCATTTATGTGCTGGTATGGAAGTTTGGGAGTGAGGAGTAAGCGTGTTTTGAACGATGTCATGAGTGTATGCAGTAAAATTGTGGGAGTGAAACAAGCTAGTATGCAAGAGCTGTATGAAAGTCGAGTGGTTAAAAAAAGCAGGCAGATAGCAACTGACGACACCCATATTTTAGCAAAGTATTATGAGCTATTGCCATCAGGACGACGCTACAGAACTTTTAAGTTGAAATCCAGAGCTCTGAAGACTTTTATTCACGTTCAATCCACCTTTTAAATTCTTGAGAACTGTGTGTGTGTGTGTGTGTGCGGCGCGCACTCTCATGTGAGACGTGTGAAAGTCCGTGCATGATAGGCTGTACCTTGTTCTAGTTGTGTGTGTGTGTGTGTGTGTGTGTGTGTTTGTGTGTGTGTGTGTGTGTTTACTGAGCTTAAAACGTGACAACTGGTTATAATGAATGTGCAATATGTAGGAGGAATAATGTGCAATATGCAGGATGAATGTACAATGAATATGTCTAATGCTAACGTCCATATTCTAAATATATTTCTGTTTAATAATTACGATGTAATAATTAATTGCAATGTTTTTAAAAGCGAATATGTGAAATGCTTTTATTTGAGAACATATGTTTATTACTCTTGTTTAATCAAGTAATCCGCGTGTGTGGGGGTGTGTGGGGTGGGGGGGGTGCGGTGCTGTGTGTGCTGATTATCTGGTTGTGGTTTTCCGCAATTCATCTTTATTCTTATCTTATCTGTCTATTATAATCAATGTGCAGTATAGTAGGCTATGTTTATAATTATATTCAAATAATGTTTCTTAATTCTTTCTGTTTTTACATTAAGAATACTAGTTATTACCTGCAGGGTGTGACTGTATGTATGAAACGATGTACGTGATATTTTTTACATTTGTATCTTCGTAATATTTGTTGGGGCTGTTGTTGCTTTTACAGTTATGGTCCCCATGTTGTTTACTTGTCTATGTTGTGATAATGCACCTGACCAAATTTCTCAGTTGGAGAATAATAAAGTTCTTCTTATCTATCTCTTATCGTAATCTTCATCTCTACTGTTTGCATCGCGAAAGAATTCTTTCAATACAAGTGCAAGTGTTGGGGTTTGTCTGCATTCAGCCATGGCTTTGCAAACACAACTTGAGCTTTGTACAAACTTGCAAAACTTTCGCCATAAATATGACAATCCAGTGAATAATTTTAGCTTATGGAACTCAGGAGATAAAGAGCTCTCAGGGGAGCTAATTTAATGGTTAGCAGACTGTATTTTCTGCAATGCGGGACTCGAAACATAGAACGTTGTAACATGACGTACGGCGCACGTCAATACAGCATTGGTGAGCGACATTTCATGACGTACGGCGCACGTCAACAGCGCAGTCAAGAGGTTAAGAATTTCTAAATCTGGCTGGTAGCACAACCGCAGGTTTGTGATATATATCAGGTGATGGGTCTTCAGATCTTCCATGTACAGTGGTTACTGGAATGTCTGGAGACAGCTTGGCAAGTTCTTGCTCACTTTCTGTCAGGCCAGTTATGTCATCTGCAAAACAAAGGTTTGTGATGTTTCTTTCTCCAATGCTGATTGCAGACATGATCTTCAAGTATGTTATTCCTTATGCATTCCAGGAATATGTTGAACTGTGTGGGAGACAGGAAATAGCCTTGACGATCTCCAGCTGAAGTATGGGATAGCATCCTGTGTGAGCATTGCACTGTTTGCGTTGGAATATAGTAGCTGGATGGTGTTGATAAGCTTTTGCTTTTACCTGGTGCTGAATTTTATTAGGGTGGCCTCCTGCCAGACTGTGAAACACCATCTTGATCTCGGTGAAGTTATGGTAGCCCTCTGGTATTGCTGAAAACAAACTGTGCATTCTACAATTTTGTGTTTTAATGGAAATTTTTAGTTCATTTGAACAGTTGATGATGATTTCAATGACTGAACAGTTTTCACACTGTGGCCTTCACAGGAACCAGAAAGTAATGGTACAACCTTCACTTAATGGCAACACGTTGGAAGAGGCTTTTTAATTTTTCATATTAGATCCTGTGAGTTCAGATTTTTCTGCTCTTTTATCTGATGATGACAATGAAACCGATTTATGTGTGTGAGGGAGCCTATTTTTCTGTTTCAGTTCTTCTTTTTGTATGATTGCAAAAATTACTATGTTGAAAGTTTGTGACATCATCAGTTTTGTTCAGCCTAATTCTTCAGTTATTTACGAGTTTCACCAGGTTGATCACAATTCGACTGAGTTTATTTGTTTGTGTTTGTATTTGTATTTATTTTTATCACAACAGATTTCTCTGTGTGAAATTTGGGCTGCTCTCCCAGGAGAGCATGTCGCTACACTACAACGCCACCCCCCCTTTTTTTCTTTTTTTTTTTTTTCCCTGCATGCAGTTTTATTTCTTTTTCCTATTGAAGTGGATTTTTCTGCAGAATTTTGCCAGGAACAACCCTTTTGTTGCTGTGGGTTCTTTTACGTGCGCTAAGTGCATGCTACACTCAGGACCTCGGTTTATCATCTCATTCGAATGACTAGCGTCCAGACCACCACTCGAGGTCTAGTGGAGGGGGAGAAAATATCGGCAGCTGAGCTGTGATTCGAAGCAGCACTCTCAGATTCTCTTGCTTCCTAGGTGGACTCGTTACCTGTGGGCCATCACTCCACTGTTATTAAATGAGTGAGCCTTATTATAGCATTTTTTGACTCACTTGTGTAAACAAGTGAGTCTGTTTAACCCGGTGTTCGGTTGTCTGTGTGTGTGTGTGTGTGTGTGTCCGTGGTAAACTTTAACATTAACATTTTCTCTGCAAATACTTTGTCAGTTGACACCAAATTAGGCATAAAAATAGGAAAAATTCAGTTCTTTCCAGTCATCTTGTTTAAAACAATATTGCACCTCTGGGATGGGCACACACACACACACACAAAATGAAGCCTAATCATATGCAAACTGCATTTACTGTTATATTTATATTTTTTTGTATTCTCTAAACTTGGCACTTTGATCTGATATTCTTACACAACAACAAGAGCAGTCATTATTATCATTTTTTGTTCAAACAGGAACTTCTTTTGCTAAGCATGGAAGTTTTATTTATTTTGCAAACGTTTTGGTGCAGATAGTAAAAAAGGGAAATTACTCTGTAATTAATGCTAGGGGACTTAATTTGCTTTAAACTGATCTTTTCTCATCTTAAACATTACATTTTGAAATTACAATACATAAAAAACTTGAATTTTTTTTTTTTTTTTTAAAGTGTATCACAAGTGAGTCTTGAAGGCCTTGCCTCTCTTGTTAACACATGGCGCGCGCACGCACGCATGCACGTGCGTGCGCGCGCACACACACACACACACACACACACACACACACTCAAACACATATTCACATACATGTCACTTTATTTGATGTGTTGTCTTTCAGACCATGTTGTCCAGCTCCTGGGGGATAGCCTGGAGGGAGGGGATGTGGAGAACACCATTGTGGCCTTTCTCCTGACCAGGCAGTCCTGTATGGAGGGGCCCCATGTCTTCCCTGCCTATCCACAATGGTTCAAGGTCTGTGAAAGTTTTCATTTTTTGAAAGCATTGTTGTTTCAGTATACTGGTAATGTGCCCACCTTCCCGTGTAATTCACCATCTTACATTGTTAGTTTTCTGGATGATTTACCCAAGTGAATATGCCATTCATTTCTTTGTAACCCAGCATTCCTTTTACCCTGTGATGACCAGAACTTTTAAATTCTTGCCAAAAAAAAAAAAAAAAAAAATCACCAACCTTGCAAAAACAACAAATAACCCCCCCCCCCACCTCCACCCCCCCCCTAAGCATTTTAAATAACACACAAAAGTATTTGTTATATTGATGGACAGTGAATGAAGAATGTGATTATGATATGTTCAGTGTTGACAGGGTGATATGACTCAAAATAATGGAAGACAACCAAGATTAAATCTTTGTATTTTGTGGGTGGAAATGACTCTGAAAGGTTTACATATTGATTGGACATAACAAACAAGTGAAATTATGTTTTCCTTCATTTTCTGTGTACATGTGGCTACACAGCACATCAGCAGGAATATAGCAGCAGCCTCTTTCCCATGGCCCAGGGAGGAGGAGGGGGTGTCTGGCATCCATTCCACTCATAAACACTGCCCAACTAGTGACCTGGTTAAGGATAGATGACGTGTGCTGATGATCCAACTCGCACAAAGTTTAAGGTGTTGACCACGAAAACCAATTTTGTGTGCCATAGGAAGGAAAGGGAGAATTCTCTGTTGCACGGTTTTCCATGCTCCATAATGAAGGGTAAGATTCCCATAAACTGGAAAACCGTGCTGCTGGATTGAAAGGTTATTAGACCTTTCAAATAAAAGATCACATTCTCTGCTTTCATGTGGGTCATTGAATGGAAAAATGGAGACCTCGTATGTTTTGATGAGATTCATCCCACTAATTTTATTGTATCTTTTTTCGGATAAATTGTTTCCATGCCCATCTGCGTAGAAGTCTTGTCGCACAGCTCAGTGTAGTTAAGGTTTTGCTCAGATATACCAAATATTAAATTCTGTCATGTCAGTTTGGCTGTTGAAGTTCTATTTTTTTTATATACTGAAAGGAAAATAATAATGTTTTGATCGCATTAGTCAAATCGGAAGTGACATTTTGCATAACGAAGAGAAGCAGTAGAATGATTCAAATATAGGGAAAAACCAAAACCTTTAATGGAAACCAAAGTTACAAATAATTATTTTGGTAAGTATTTGAATGATAGGTTTAAAAATTTCAGGTAATATCATTGTTTTCTTTTTGAAACGATTTTCTTTCCGACAATGAAAGACAGCCAAGAACTCTGTCAAAAATAGAAGACAAATTTTTCATTGAGAAGTTCATTTGGTCTTGTTCAGCTTTGTGTTCACACATCATTCTGTTTTCTTTCTTTCTTCTGTTTTATTTTACACATACACACACACACACACACACACATACATATATGTGTATATATATATATATATATAAAGGTTGCACTTTGTTTAAATTTCCTAGATAATCATTTACTTAACCTCTTGACTGCGTTGTTGACATACTCTGTACGTCATGAATTGTCGCTCACCAATGCATTGTTGACTTATGACGTATGTCATGATACCACGTTCTTTGTTTATGGTTTTGCATTGCAGAAAACACAGTCAGCTAACCATTGAATTAGTTCCCATGAGAGCTCTTTCTCTCCTGAGTACTTTTAGCAAAAATATTCATTGTCATATTTATGGCGAAAGTTTTGCAAGTTTGTACAAAGCTCAAGTTGTGTTTGCAAAGCTATGGCTGCACGCAGACAAACCCCAACATTTGAACAAGTATTGGAAGAAATCTTTCATGGTGCAAATGGTAGAGATGAAGATTTTGGACCGAATGAGATAGAACTGTGTGAAGATGATGCCAATGACCACGATTTTGACATGGAGGGAGGTGGGAGGGGGGTTGTATGATGAAACTGATGAAGAAGCTCAGCTGATTCAAGATGCAGGTGGGTGTTCATGAGGTTTGTCAGTTTATTATTTGTTTTCTCTGTGTTGTAGCAATGAATATAACTGCAGTGTGTGTGTTTTCAATGTGTTAGACGTTGTAAGTAGCTTCGTCAGTCACTGATCAGTGTGTGTGTGTGAGAGACAGTCACTGTGTACTGTGTGTGACTGACACTGTGCAAGGAGGCGTGGCTCGCTGTCTGGCTCATTGTTGACGTCTTTGTGTGTGTTGGTTGCCCTTTCTGTGTATAGCATTCGTTCCGAGTGTGTATTGGTTTGTTGTTGTTTTTGTTGTGTGTGTCGAAGTCGAGATGTTTTAATTGTCAGACCACAGATCCATAACAATGAGTTCACAAGGACAAACAGAATTAATACAGGGAAATGAATATTCCGACAATCATTGAACTACATGGGCATCCATAACAATTCTAGAGCATTTGCTTGTAATGAAAACGCCTTGAATACAAATTTGCATATACTGACACTCAATCTCTCACTCGCACAAGATAACAACATGGACATCTTAAAGGCACTTGGATGTTTGTGAAATCTAGCAGGATAAACTGGGAATGCAGAGAACAGAACTTAGGGCAGACCAAAAGAAAATGCATTTTGGTTTCCGGAGTGTCATCACAAAAAGGACAATTCCTACTTTGCCCATCATAATTGAACTGTGAAAAGTGTGAGCGCAAGCTGGAAATTCCAGTTCTAAACCGCGAAAAAACATAGCGCATATTTATACATTTGACATTGTTCAAGTAAGGTTTAAGTGTCAGGGACTGATTGTAAGTCGAATAGTCATCATAAAAAGCATGAGACTGTAGAGTTGAATGCCAGTCTTGAGTAAAGCAATTAACCAGACGCTGCTTAAATTCAGTCATAAACATTTTGACATTACCAACTGACTGAGCCTCCCAAACAACACCAAATTCAAATTTATACAAAACATTTGTCACAGAGCAAGCCCAAGTACAATAATTATGACTTTGCAATGATAACATCATATTATAAGCTTTCTTAGGGAAACGGTCATTATCCATAAAGACAACATGAAGCCGAAATTTAATGCACTTGGAGTAGGTGGTCACATACAGGGGACAGCAACCAACTTCACCATAAATCAAGTGTCTTGGTGCTCTCTGACTCACACCCAAAAGATGCTTCATTGCAGACAGGTGCACCCTTTCAATGCACTCTTGATTTCCAGTCAAACCCCAACTTCTGCTCCGTATGTCAAAATAAGTTTGATTTGCATGTCAAATAGTTTGAAAAAAATACCTGGGGAGTGTTCACAATAGACCAAAGCATTTTAAAGATAGCTGCACATCCCTTTCTAGCATGTTCAGACAAATCACGCATAGCGGGTTGGAAGAAAGCCGCGTAGTAAGGATAACACCAAGATACTTGTGCATGCTAACAGTTTTCAGTTGTGCATCACCGAACATCCATGCCTTGTTCTGTGCAAGAAAATCTCCATTTCAAAAGACAACGATATTTGATTTATCAAGGTTTACAACTAAATCAAGGCGTCTGGCGGTTTCGAACAAAATGTTCAGTTGGGTTTGAAGACAAATTATGCAAAATTTGGATTAGCTCTGGTGAAAGCTGAATGCTGTGCATACCATGATTATTAATTTCTTTAGTTAACTTGTTAATAAATAATGAAAACAATGCAGGAGAACATACTTCGCCTTGTTTCAGCCAGCGAGGACAGAGAAAAGTGTCTGTGAGGTCACCTCCAATGCGAACAGACACCTTAACAACTGTGTAAATACTTTTCAGTGCATTTAAAAATTTTCCATTGATACCATTGACACTCGGAATTCTCCAGAGCTTATCTCTTCTAACAGTATTGAAAGGTTTTTTGAAAATCAATAAATGCAACATATAATTTTCTATGTCGGAGTAGTTGTCTCTGTATTAATGTAAGCAACATAAAAAATGTGATCAGTTGCACAGTGACCCTCTCTAAACCATCTTGTTCTTCCCCAATAACCCCATTTTCTTCAGTCCATTTAGTAAGATGTCTATTTAACACAAAAGTGTAAAGTTTGCTTCAAATGTTTAACAGGGAGATACCACGGTAATTATCAGGTACATTCAAATCGCCCTTCTTATGGAGTGGTTGCAACACTGACAAAGACCAATCATCTGGAAAAATGCCGTGATCAAATATGAAATTAAAAAACTTCAACAAAAAAGGCATGATGTGAAGTGCACTATGTTTGTAAAATTCTCCAGTTAGCCTATCAGGCCAGGCCCAGCAGCTTTCTGACTCTTGAGTGCCCTGACAGCAGCTTCGATTTCTGATACAGAAATTTCTTGATCTAATGAATCATTTCTCTTGCATAAACGAGCAGCATGCCCGTTATAATAATACATACAAAAGTCATCATCAGTACTGTTATCCACGGAAAAATCATTGAAAACATTTTGAAAGTGGGAGAACGAATTATTGCAAGAAGTATTGTCTGTACCACCTGATCTAGGCCTAACACAATGAACTGTGTCCCAGAATTACTTTGGATTAGTCGAGTGACATTGTAGAGACTGAATCACATCCTCTTTATGCGGTTTTCTCTTTTGACACAATAACTCTTTATATTCTTTGCGTTTTTGGACATAAGCCAGATGGTCAGTGTCCAGGTTAGTTCTAGAGGCGCTACGTAATTGATGATGAATACCTTTTCTGCTGTCACGGCACTCAAGGTCAAACCACACTTTTCTTCTCTTATTCCTAAACGCAACTGTTTTCTTCTACATTTACCCGAGAAAGCAAAACGTTCATTAAATTTTGACAATGCAGCGTTAACATCAACATCTACAAGTGAAATTGCATCATGAATTATTTGTTTCACCTTGTCAGAGGACACATTACTGTAGAAAGTCTCCCTCATTTCATAATCCCATTTATACTCAGTTAGTGTGGACATGGGCATATATATTCTAGTCTGCTGCTGCGAAACGTTTGTACTCGTATTCACAGCCAAACAAAACTCAACAAGGGAATGCTTTGACTCTACGATATGCTTAACATTCAAACTTTTACAACGAGTAAGCACTGAGCTGGATTGAAAAAAACAACAACACTACAGCCATTGTAGCAATGTATGTATAGCTCAACAACAATTTTAAACCATTAAGAATAATCATGTCGAAATCCTCGCATACATTAAGCAGGTAACGACCAAAAGAATTCACATGACTGTCTTTAGAAATTCTACATAAATAATCATTCTGCACAGTAGATGTCTCCAGTGTATCACGGGCCGCTTGGAGTACATAAATCACTAATTGGATCAACATTTCTGTAGTTCAGTGTACCCGTGCGAGCATTCAGATCACCGTATACAATTACAGGACAGTTACCATATTCTTTAAACAACTCTAGCAAACAATCTTCTAACATCAAAATACCATTATATATGCCATCTTGACAGGTTTACGCTGTGTCTCGTCTTGCGCTTTTTTTGACTATTAAGCATATTCATTTGGCCTTATTTGCTGCATGCGGCTTGTCCGTATTGTATTCTTACATTCTGTGTACTCAATTCGACTCGGCCCCCTTGATTCGTTCGTTTTTCTCTACCTCTAAGTCAATCCTGTCTTTCCTTTCTCTGTTGGGGGTCGGATTTTCGCTGGGTGCCTAAGCGGGGGTACCATGCTCGTATGCCATCCATGAAGGCAGGGATCATGAGGCTGGGATTGAGACTCGGCAAGGACTCTCCCAGGCCTGGAGCTCATGATTCCTCCCTATAGGACCTTCAGATGCGTCTTTAGAAGCTGATCGTGGAGGGCGACTCTCGTACCAGTAAAACGGTCATGAAGGGGACCGGGGGGAAAGGGGTACGAGCGTCGCCTCCCGAGGTGTCCCAGCACGAGGCAGGGAGAGGGGGGAGTGGCAAGTTCTCTCTTGGCGGTGGGGACTTGCGGCTAGGCGTGAACTCCGAGGGGAGGCCGCGCCGGCGTTATCCAGGTCCCACTCGGAGACGGCCCTCAGGGGCCCCATTGCTGTTCCCCTCCTCCCTTCTCTGTTGACCCCCTCCCCCACCACCTTCTGGGGGGGAGAAAATTTTGGTTCCGGGGGGGGGGGGGGGATTTGGGGTGCGTGGCAACCTGCTCTGCAGGTCTTCCCGCTATCTGGCCGTTCTCCCCTGCTGGGGCAGGCCCGCGCGTGTCAGGCGGTTCCAGGCAGTCAGCCCGCTCGTCTTCGGGTGGGACTGACACCCAAGTCGGTACTGACTCCTCCGACTTGGCAGGTTTTTCCTTCATGGAGGTCAAGGCGCCAGTGACCCTTGGGGTTGGGGTCACAGGATGGCTTGTGCCCCGGGTGGTTACCCCCATTCTACCCGTACTAGGGCGCACCTATGGTGCACGCTGGGTTGCCGGGAGGACCAGGGGCCAACCCCTTGTCCACTCCCACCAGACCAACCCACAAAGTTCAACAAGAGACTGCCCACTTATGTTTCTCTGGTCGCCGACCCAGAAACGTGGGCAGCTCTAGACTGGAGCAGTCTGATGCCTGTGCGTTTCCTCCTTTCCAGTTCTGTTCAAGGTGATACAGAAAGCAGATTGGAACGCCTGCAGCTGATCCTCATTGTGCGAAATGGCCAGCCCAGCCCTGGTTTCCGGACCTTCAGTCCCTGACACTTGTTCCACCCCTGGAACTCGAAACCAAACGTCATCTTGCTGAGACAGCCTCGTTCGGGCATTCCTCATTTGAATCCTCAACTGCTCCACCTGCACGCGTGGTGTGCCTCCTCTGACCTCCTCTCCATAGTCACCAAAGCAAGGAGGGAGGGAACGGAGACTTTGTATGACTGTCGCTGGAAGAAATGGTTGCGGTCGTGTACAGCTCAGGACATTCCCCCTACTAACCCTACGAGCATGCAGCTGGCCAACTTTCTGGCTCCTTGGTTCTCAACCTGTCTGCTAGTTCTGTGCGAGGGTACAGGTCTGCCTATCTGTACACAATCAAACAGCTAGGTGGTCCGCCTTTGAAGCGGATTTCCTGCTCAGAGAGGTGGCTAGGGGCGCCTCTCTGAAGGAAGCTAGAAACCCCAGAAGAGTGCCCCTCTGGGACTTGTTCCTGGTGCTGGATTTCATTCGAAAACAGCCCTTCGAGCCATTGGGGACTATTCCTTTCGACTTGCTCACCCTCAAGACCACTTTCCTTCTGTTGCTGGCCACAGGCCCTCATAGAAGTGAGATTCATGGTCTTAGTGGAATGCCACAAGATCTGGCCTTCCACTGAGATGGTTCCATCACTCTTTGTTTCCTTCCAGAGTTTCTGGCTAAGAACCAAGACCCGAGGTCGCTTCCCTCTCTCTGAGGGTCGGACCTTTGTCTGATATTCTTGCCCAAGATGATGAGGATAGGCATCTCTTGCCCTGTTCGGTGTCTCAAATACTATTGGGATAGGTCTCGCCATAGGCGTTCTTCTCAGAGGCGTCTTCTCATCTCCTTCAATGAGAATTACAAGAAAGACATCGCTGCAGGCACCATTTCCCGCTGGGTTTCCCAAGTCATTCGTTAGAGCCTACTCTCATGCACACAGGGATATCAGCTGTCTTAATCCCAGAGCACACGAAGTGCAGGCCATAGCTACTTCGGCTGCTTTCCAGCACTCAGTGCCACTGCAGGTGTCTTGGAGGCAGCCTTCTGGCAGTCTGAGAATCCCTTCTTTCAACTTCTACCTCAGGGATTTCCGTATGACCAGGGCTGACGGTTCCAAGGGATTTCCTTTGTTGCGGCTAACACTGCCGTCTCAGTTACAAGGGCTCCCCATATAAACCAGTAGGCGTTGCCCTCCCCCATTTGCTTTAAATTCTGCATCAGTTTGATTGGTCAGTATATGACCCCAAAAGGAGGAGTTTGTATTATACTCCATGTTTGGTGATACATATACTTACCATGTCAAACTTGAATGCCCGCCCGTCCGTCCTGTGTCTCCGCGTGGGGCATTTTCTTCGATGGCCACAGAATGATTCAGTGTTTATAGCTTTTAGAGGCGTTTGATTGGCTACGAGGGACCGGGCAAGAGGCTCGTTTTTTTCACTGTTGCTGCGCGAAATTTGGCCAAGCTCAGGAAACCGATAGGCCTAGTTTGCATAGTTTGACATGGTAAGTATATGTATCACCAAACATGGAGTATAATACAAATTCCTCCTTTATATATATCTGTTCTTCATAGTGTTTAGAATTTTCAGGTGGAATGTATGCTCAGTAAGGAGGCAGTCAGATGCAGTACCCAGAAGTACACACGGGCAGCTTTACCCCAATAATATTGTCAAATTCGACATGTATTCTCACAATGAATGGCACAAAATCCTTCTTTACAGCAGAGCTACACCAGACAAATGTCCGTGTATACTGTTGGAAATCTTAACACCAGGACACACAAACAAAGCATGAGAAAAAAATAGAGTATTAGGGATTGTTTCGGTAAACGTTTTACTAAAAGAGCAAATCATAATCATATACGAAACGACATGTCAAGCTCATCCGTAATACGCCAAAGACCTTCAATATTAATGAGGTGAAAGAAATACTACAGCGTGAGGGCTGGGGTATATTACCATCAACAACAGTGCTGGATTCAAACCTGCCTTGACAGTTCCGTTGGCACTCGATCGCTGTATGCCGGATCCTGGTCTGACCTCATTCTGCACCTTCACTTCATCATCACTACAGTTGCTGAGTGAGTCCAAGCCAGCAGTCTCACCTGCAACCCTGGACGAACAACCTCTTCCACTGACTGTTCAGCTCCCCAGGCTGCGGTCTGGTGCAGTGGTCGCTCGGCTCCTCAGCTGCCTAGGAGAGTGCAACAACTGAGCGGCCTCTGACTGGCGTGCACCCCTCATGCGAGTCCCCTCCCCTTCCGGCTGAAGCAGCTGACCCAGCACTACTCCCCGCACTGACGGGAGAACCACGTCCAAAACCACACAAGGGGGGGGTGGTGGGTACAGGGTCATTGTTCACAGCACTTCCATCAGTCACCTCCCTTCTTTTACTTCTCATCTCTCCCTCCACCTCTTGTCCTGCTCCCCCATCCCTCACCCACGACTTCACACCTCTAGGGGGCACAGGAACTGTCACTGGACCTGCAGCATTGTTGCCTTGTCCGCCAACTGGTTCGTCCTCCACTGGATCGATATTCAGCTCGTTGTCGCTTTGATTCAAGTGATGCCCTGCAGGTGAAGGAAACTGGCTGTCCTGCTGCCTCTGTGACTCCATCTCTCTCAGTCTCCGCCTACTCTCCGCTCTGCACTGTTGTGCACCACCTCTCTCGGCCGTCACTGTCGTTGATGTGATACTGTTCTCTGCCCACCTGCCCAGCGTACTGATGCTGTTGATGTTGCTAGTCTGTACAGTAGCACTCGCCATGTGTGTGTGTGTGTGGTGAGGTGGGGGGAGGGGAAGGACAGACAGAGAAGGACATTCAGAATTGTATGCCTAAATTACTTAGTAAATGCAACACTTGTGGAAAAGTTGTGTGTGTGTGTGTGTGTGTGTGATTTTGTTTTGTATGAGAAAGAGAGAATGAAGGGGGTGTGTGGCATACCATGAACCATTTTCAGTGTGTGTTGGGGAGGTGGGGGGGGGGGGGGTAGGTGTGTGTGTGTGTATGTATTTCAGCTTCTGGAAACAATCAGAATAACAAAAAAAACCCCAACAAACTTAGTCTTTCATGCAATGTTTCAGGTATGCAGCATGGTGATGATCATGATGTTCGTCCTGGACCATCTGGAGTTGACAACTTGCCACAAACCTGCAGCTGAAGACCAGCAGCAGCAAGACCAAGGGGAGCAAACAAGCTCCAGCAATTCTGGATTACATCAAAACGTGTGTGCCATGGACCGTCATAATGAACAGCTGCAGCCTATGATGCCACAAGGAATTTAACCTAAGTGGTACAAAAAGCTGTGTGTGCGTTTTCTACAAATTGCCATGCTGAATGCACACATCCTCTACAAAAAGCAGGCAACAGCAGTACATTCCTGGACTTCCAGAAGGATGTATTTAGTGCCATGATTTTTGGTGACCAAGACCCAAACACTGCTGAAGATAACCATGCTGTTTGCCTGTGTGGACGACATTTCATTGATGTCATCCCAGCTACCACAGAAGGCCTGGCTACAAACATGGTGCAGAGTCTGCTGGAAGAAAGGCAAAGAAAGTATTTGAGGTTATACTGCCCAGACTGCCCCAGCAACCAGCGCTGTGTCTTGAAGACTGTTTCTGCAAGTACCACACACAGCGTTTTTACTGGTGATAGATGCTGGGCGAGTACACCCTTTTCATTCTTTGGTGTGGACTGTGTTGGAGTCTTATGGACCTGGACACTGTTGCACAGCTGGGACCACTAGTGTGTATGGTTGATCAAAACAGTCACAAGAAAGACTGGGTCATAACCTGGTTGATGTTGTAGCACCTACATGGTACAATGAAGGTCCTAATTTTTTTCATTGCATTTTATGGAATTTTTTGTGTCATATTGACTCATTTCTTGAACACCTGTGAGTGTTAAAAACAAAATCTTGGTTCATTTTCCTTTCATTTTATATAAACTTTTATGCATTTATCTTCAGTACTTTTTCAAAATATAAACAGATTAAGAGCATTGGTGCATTTTTCTTGTTTTTCAGAAAAAAATTCTCAGCATAGGCTATAGCAAAAACGTACTAGCAGTGAAGGGGTTAATATGTGTGACAGTGTGTAGGGTGAATGTGCAATAGGAATTGTGCAATGGTTGTGTCTGTCAGTATACAATGTATCTTATCTTAATTGATTACTGTATTGATAACCTTGATGTCTTTCAGTATGTTTACAATGATTAATAACAAACATTTTGAGTGAATATATATATATACATATATCTATCTATCTATCTATCTATCTATTATCTTATATATATATATATATATATATTATATATATATATGTACCAACCGGCTAGCTCACAGAACACCAGTGCCTCCTCCCACCTGCAATCAAGATCAATGACACAGAGATCAAGTCAGTCGACAAGTTTTGCTACCTGGGCAGCACCCTGTGCAGACAACGGAAGCCCTTGATGCAGAAGTGACGCTGTGCATCGCCAAGGCCAGCTCCGTCTTTGGCAGACTCAACAACAGGCTGTGGAACAACAAAGGCATCAGGCTCAGCACCAAGATGAAAACCCCAGAACTGTTGTGCTGACCACCTTGTTGTACTGCTGTGAAACATGGACAATGTATCGCGTCACATTCAACAACTTGAGCAGTTTCACCAGAGATGCCTACGAAAGATCCTCAGCATAAGTGGCAAGACAAAGTCTCCAACCTCCAGGTCTAGAGAGGAGCGACCTGCCCAGCATTGAAAGCCTGCTGATCCAGTGCCAGCTACGCTGGACAGGACACGTTGTCTGCATGACAGACAGCAGGATCCTGAAGATGCTTTTGTATGGCAGCTGAAGGAAGGCCACTGTGAACTTGGAAGACCTGCAAGCGCTTCAAGGACACCTTGAAGACAAACCTCAATGCCTGTGACATAGACATCACTTCCTGGGAAACTGATGCCCTTGACCGCTGTCGCTGGAGGATGCTGTGCTCTAGTGGATAAAGACGTTTGAAAACAAGAGAACGCTGGCCATTAAGGAGAAGCGTGAGCGAAGGAAGCAGGGCTCAACTTCTGGAGACGTTTTCCCTTGCAAACACCTGTGGGAAGTGCTGCGCATCCAGAAATCGGCCTCTTCTCCCATATGAGGACACAACACCGACAAAATAAGCCTGCCTGCCTACTCATCCGTCAGCCCCACGGGGAGACTCCATCATCATCATCATATATATATAATATATAATATGCAATACTTAATGAATGTCCAAAATTGTTTACTGATTCTTTTTAATTAAGTCATGTTAAATATTTTTGTTGTTGAGTAATTGTCTACGTTTGTCTTGCCGCACCTGATGTGATTGCTCTTAATGAGATAATAAAGTTATTCTTATCTTATCTTATCTTATCTTAGATATCGATAGATAGATAGATAGATAGATTTTACACAAAATGATTATTTTAAGCAAAGTTGAATTTTTTGTAAGTTCAAAGTAATATGTATGTGTGATGTGTATGCTTACAAGATGTGTTTGCATTTCCTGTTATGGAATAATGTGTTCATGTTCTGTGTTCCCAATAACGAAATGTAAAATTATACTATAGTTTAAAACAAGGTCAGTGATGTGTGTGGGGAGGGGAGGGGGAAAGGGGGGCGGGGGTTGTAAGTTTGTGCTATTGTGTGTATATCTCATTTATTGTATGTATCCTTTCATGGATATTATGTGAAGGGTTTGTATATGCAAAAAGTGTTTGAAAACATGCACAAATGTTTTTTGTCTGTGTGCATGCTTTTTTCTGTTTTTTTGTGTACATATATGGGCACATGTAGGAGGAGGAATTTTTGTTTAAATGTCCCGTCACACATATCGGTGATTGAAGACATTTTGTTAAAGTATTTATAAATACATCTGAGTATTATCGGTTAGAAGGGGTGGGAGATGTGGATGAATGGAGGGTTGGGGAAACTGGGCAGATGAGGGTAAAAATGTGGGTGAAATTTGGAAGAAAACAAAACAAACAAAAAAAACACCTCTTATACAGTTACTGGAAATTACTTAAAGGACTTCGTAAAGAGATGTCGTTAAACTGAACAAGCGAAACACTGATAATGAATGCAAACAGTTCAAAAACATCAACGATTCTCAGTCACTTGTGAAGACACACTTTCGTGAACAAAAGGCCTCATCAAGCTACAGTGAAAAATTATATGCTCAATTGTCAGGTTACTAAAGCATATACATTGAAATTAGAGCAATACTTGGTCCGTAATGAATTTGATAATAGTCTGAGAGCTAAACTCAGAATTGGTCTGCGAATCGGACCAAAGTCTGAGAGAGTGAACTGACGAGGTCTTAGACTTGAATTCAAGCACCTATAAAAGTCTCTTTCTAGTATATTGCTTATTTCCTTGTATGACAATGGGCAATATACTTTTATACTATCTATATGATGTTTTGCTCCCCTTTTTGCTGCCCTGTCTGCTTGGTCGTTATAACGGAATCCAGTGTGGGATGGTATCCAACAAAAATCAACATTTGTACCCTTAACAAATAGGGAGTGAAAATAAATACCTAATTTCAAAAAATAAATCTTCTCTTTGATTATTCTCAAAAAGGAGCAAACCTTTTAAGACAGATTGAGAATCAACACAAATTAGGATATTACTTACTATGATTGGTATATCAACAAGATGATTTAAAGCCATAAGGATGGCCACCAATTCACCTGTAAAATTGAATGTCCCTTACCTAAATAATATGATTTTTCTGTTTTTAGGTCAGGAATGACAAAAGCAGATCCTGCACTGCTGTCATCCAGGACCGAGCTACAGTGTAAACTTTTAAATGATAATCAAAATTTTCTTCTAATTCAATTCTGACAGATGCTGCTATTATATGTGGAGATTCTCCTTTTGTTGTGTCAGAAGCACATATGTTGGACGTTTGCTTTTGTTAACTCCCAGGGAGGGACAGGTGACACCAGAACACAAGGTGCAATATCATGCAAATCAATGTCTGAAGAATTTAAAAATATCTGACACATATGTGCGAATGGTTTGTAGATTTAAATTATTTTGTGCATTTTTTGGAAAATCAATAACAGACCTAATATTTAATTCCTCAAAATCATCCACTGCTGTACATCTCACAATATATTTAGCAGAACTTAATTTTCTGATTTCATCTAGTGGTAGAAGACCCGCAAGCTTATAGGCTTCTGAGGTCTTAGTATGCACAGGTACCCCTAAAGCCAGTTTCACAGCTTTACTGTCAATTATTCGCAGTTTCTTTAGAAACGTCGGCGGAGCAGAAAAGAAAATTTCTTGACCGTAGGTCAATCTTGATCTTACGAGAGATGTCGCTAAATGTAAAAGAATTTTGGAGTCTTGTCCCCAAGGAGAGTGACTTACAATTTTTTGAGAAATTTAAACTTTTAACTGCTTTAGTCAGTGTTTCTTCCAGTTTAGTTTTTGAAGAAAATAGGATCCGAAGAAATTTTTTTTCCCAAAACTTAAAAAAATATTTCACGTCCTCCTAAAAAAAATCGGGGTAGTTTGCTGGGATTATAGCCATTATTAAAGAGGATCAAATGTGTTTTTTCTACAGAAAACTCAAAACCATTAGATTGAAATATAGCTACTCAGTCTATCGAGTTCACCCTGAAAATGTTTCTGTACATAATTGATAATGTAGGCTTGTCCTTTTCCTCAAGGATGTCTGAATCCATATTGCATTATCATCAGCATATTGACCCGGCTTGGTAGATGATTGAAAAACATGTATGTAAATCATAAAGCATAATGTTGAACAACAATGGAGAAATAATGGAACCCTGTGGGATTCCCATGTTTATAGGCCTAGAGGTTGATAAAGTTACTCCCACTTTTGCCACTATATATCTCCATTAAGGATTTAACATAGTCATAAACATGACCTGACAGACCAATTTGTTTCAGTTTTAAATAACAGTCTGCTATGCCATACTCGGTCATAAGCTTTAGTAAGAACGAAGAAGGACGCAAGGATACTTTTTCGCTTAGAAAACGGGTCAGATGATCAGTTGTAGATCTTCCTTTCCGGAATCAGTTTGAGCTGACAGAATTATGTTATTTTTGTCACAGTAATACACCATTCTAATATTTACAATTTTCTCCATGACTTTCCCAGCGTGGGAGGTAACCGAAATAGGTCTATAACTCGAAGCTTCTGTTCGAGGTTTTACTCTGTTTTAATACAGGAGTTACAATGAAAGTTTTCCATACCTCAGGGGTTTGTCCACATTCCCAGCACTTTTGAATAATGTATGTAATATAATTATCCAGTTTTCTGGCAAATGGTTTAACATGGTGTAAGATACTACATCCTTACCAACTGACACATTTTTGTTACTCAACAAATGAATAGCGTTCTTTAACCTCATGTAAAGTTATTGCTGAATTGATTGTATTATCATTTTGTGGGGTAGGATCTCTATATTTGTCACTGATTTCTTCTTCCTCTCTTAAAGACTTTTGTTTAGTTGACAAACTATCTACACTGCCTGTTTTAGAATACATACAAACAAATTCTTCATCCTTCTCTTGAGGGGACAGAAACTCTTTATCTTTTGTTTTATAGGATAGTCTTGCAGAACAATGCCTGATTTCATTTCTTTCATTTTGGCCCACACTTTCTTATATTTCCCTTTTGGTCAGATACTTCATTCAAACAGAATTGTGACAGTATTGTCTTTTTTCTCGGGCTATGATTCTATTCGCCTTGATTTTTGTGTAACACATTTCTTTATGAGCGGCTTCTTTTACATCTTTGTCAGGTACTTTTCTGAGTCTTAAACCCTGTTAGGTATGCTAGTTTCTTTGTATTTACAGCCTCCGCACATGCATCATTCCACCAAACATTTCCAGAAAAAATGTCACTCCTCTTTGGAACCTTTTTTGGGAATTGCTATTTCAGCAGCTCCAATAATTGATTTTTGAAAGTTGTTATAAAAAACATTTAAATCTTCACAAAAAATTTCACTTTCAGAAATGTTCGTAAGATATTTTTTAAATGTTTCCCAGTTTGCATATTTGTAATTGAATTTGGGATTTCGTCTCTCCCCTATATTTAGATATATTACAATCCTTTAAAGGACAGTGTGATTGGCACGTGATCACTGCCTAGTGGATCATCCCCAGTATCCCACTGTACTGTTTAAAGCTAGAGATGGCGATATGAAGGTTAGGTCAAGTGCCGATGCTCCATGATGAGCCACATCTGGGATACGTGTAATTCCTCCCATCGTTAAGTAAATGCAACGATGAATCAACAATATTTTCAACAAAGTCAGGATGAGATATTATTTGACAATCACTATCCAGAAGGGAGCATGGGAATTAAAATCTCCCCGACGATCCATCTTTCTTTTGAGCAATTTAATGTTCGCAACCAATTTGTATTTTGTTTACTTGGACCTTTGGGATAGTAGACTGACGCAAAATGTATGATTGATTATTAGAGACATGCAATTTTACAAACGTAGCTGACATCTTTTCAGTATAGTTTGAAACAGGAGATGGATGGGACACTTGCGTAATTCAAACCACACTGCACGTAAATAGCTGTACTAATCTTGTCAGAATCCTCGCTTATATGATAAACCGGAGGATAATAATAACCTTTCAGATTCGGTAACTTGTTTTTAATAACATTCAAGGAATGAAAAAGGAGAATATGATGAGAGTTTTCAAAAGGTAAGCACGAAGATTATCAATATTTGTACTCAAAGAGCGGGAATTCCATTGCAAGACTGATAGATTCCTACATGTTATTTGCAACTTCTTAGTCATTTATCAGCTAGAATGAATCGTAGAAAAAAAAAATCATTAGATAATGAGATATCCGAATTTAAAACTAAGATAATGATAGATAAGGGCCTTATACTATCAAAATACAGGTGATGAGGTGTTCTTCGTGTAGACAATGTGATGACTGATTTGATGCAATGTTAGGTAGTTAACAAGCTGTAGTTTCATCTCCTCAGATGTTATGTATTCATGTGGACGCATGTTTGTGTGTGTCTGTGTGTGTTTTGTGTGTCTGTGTGCGCATGCACATGTTTGTGTAAGCTTACCTGTTGAATTCGTGGTAGATGTGATAGAGTATTGTCTTTACTTTATAGTACCAGACTTTCATTGTAATGTTATTGTTCAGCAGGTGGACATGCTTGAAGAAAAGGTGGAGGACAATTTTTTGATTAAAAAGAAGTACAAGATTTTGTGCGCTATTGTGCTTTTGAATTTCAAATGTCTGCAGTTACTTGGGAATGAGAAGGCAAAAAAAGAAGAAAATTAATCAAAATAACACTACCAGTGGGTACCCTTTGGGTACCTTTCAATGCTGTATTGTAAGATTGTTTTTCCTTTCAACCTTTTTAAAACTTTTTGCACTGTTTCGGACCATACATAATTTCATTTGGATGTCTGAACTTAAAAACTGGTGTGTTCAGCTGTACTGATTGATATTTAATAAGGAAGTGCAAACAATAAAACAATTTCATAAAGTGATGCATACATATTGATTTTGACTTCATGTTGGAAAAAAACCTGAAAATTTTCTAAAAGGATGATTTAGCTTTAAATTAATGGAGCACATTATCCTCGATCATCTTGAATTAAGCCTATTTTTTTCATATTATCATGTTAAAATCTGTCATTTATCAAGATTTATGATAAACATTTGCTGTCTTATAAGTCTACAGTCTTTTCTTAACCTGGAAATATCTTGAATGTTTATGTAGATGCAATAGTTTTTGAGTAACATTCATCTTAGTAATGCTATTATCAAAACTGCAGGATCAGACATCCAGAAATTAAGCATTTTTCCCAGATTTTATGACACTAGTTTCAGTTTCAGTTTGAGTAACTCAACAAGGAGGCATCACTGCGTTCGGACAAATCCATATACGCTACACCACATCTGCCAAGCAGATGCCTGACCAGCAGTGTAACCAACGCGCTTAGTCAAGGCCTTGAGAAATTTAAAAAAAAAAAGAAAAAGAAAAAGAAAGGTGAATAAATAATAGAGAAGCGTACATAAATAAGTAAATAAATAAATATAATTATAATATATAAAAAAAGGGGTAGTAGTAGTAGTAATAGTAGTAGTAATAATAATAATAATAATAATAATAATAATAATAATAAAAATAAATAAATAAGACAACAATGATGATAAATAAGCAAATAAATATAAAACATGAAGACACACATTCACACATACACCCACACATGCATGACACTAGCATTCAGCCAGTAACATTAACAGCCAACTGAAAACAAATTGAGATCTTCTGTGTATTATGCAGATCATATATGAAGAGTTTTGACTATGAGAATCTATTAGTTGCAGTTCTATACAGGTTCTAAAATGCCATTTTGTGAGATTTGCTAAAATCTTTTTTTTTTTTGAAAATTCAAAACTCAGTATCTCAAAACCTTTTTGTCATATTGCTTTGAAACTTGGTATGGCTGATTACTTTATTGCACTCTTTCATGCTATTAAATATGAGGCTTCTGCTATGAACTTGAAAATTTGGCCAGACCGACCTAATATATCTAGATAGTTTTTTGGTTATATATCCACCTTTTCATAAGAGGAGACTCACTGTGCTGTGTAGCACATTCAAGTAGTGACAATTTTACTGTATAAAGAACTTCAGAAGTAAATAAGTATCAAGAGGTAAAGCCTTCATGGCTAATGCATGATTACTTTTGTCATGTGTAAACAACCAGTAAAAAAACAAACAAACTTTTTTCCATTTTCAGGTATAATATATACAAGATAATTATACACAATAATCACTCTGGACAAGTGAAGGTCTTTTGATAAAATTGTGATCTGTGGATCTGACACATTCTTCTGGTCAGGTAGAATGGTTAAGATGATTATCTACCAATACAATGTCCATGAGGGTGTAGGTTCAAATCCTGGTCTCACCCAATGTTTTATTGGAAAACTGTTTGAGTGACAAGTCATTTGGAAGAGTTGATAAACTGAGTCCCATGTGCAGCATGCACTTGACACACTGAAAAAGAACCCATGGCAACATAAGTATTGTCCACTGGTAAAAATCTGCTCTGTTATGTACACAAATGTAATTATTTTCATGCACTCAAGGCCTGACTAGCACATTGGGTTATGCTACTGGTCAGGCACCTGCTTTGCAGATGTGGTGAAGTGTGCATGGATTTGTCAGAACACAGTGACGCCTCCTTCACAGACTGAAATTGAAACTTAAAGTCCAGCTCAGAACATTTCACTCATGATGTTGTCTTCTCTGACTCAGGTCAAGGTGACCTGAAGAAGTGTGCACACTATGAAAATAACCTTTTGACAGTTGTCTTTTTGTGGTTCTGAGAGCCACACCACAGTGGTTCCAAGAGCCACACCACAGTAAATCACATCAGCTGGTGGGTTAAACTATGTGAGAGGATGATGTTGACACTGCATCACTGGGTGGACAAATTTTGTTCAAAGTCAATGGGGCCAGGGCGATTCTCCAAGTTTTGAGGGACTTCAGCCGTGACTAACAGCCTGGAATGGGATTGGAGCTGCCAGGTCATCTTGCCCCAAGACTCACAATGATGATGACAACCAGTGCAAAATACTGGTGCGGTCGTCACTTGGGTCACCAAGGACCATGTCTGTCACTTCACATCAGGGCAGAGGTGACAAGTGTGGTACTGGTGCCCTAAGAACTAAGCTCCTTACCAGAGATGACATTGTCAATGGCACTTGGAACACTGGAACATTAACTCATTGGAGATACGCTGGCACTCCGCCCTCTCAGAATGACGTGCCGTAGTGTAGGATTCGGCACATCGCATAATTTTTTTTCATACACTCAGCAGTGTTCAATTAAAGGGAAACTAATCAGGCTGTCTTGAGGGATCAGTCTGGGAAAAACGAGTTATTTCCCCTTGACCGTTAACTGTGTGAAAAGCATTTTTTTTAGACTTTTCTAGACTGGTTGAAAGGTCGATTTTTTTTCATATCCAAAATGGCGGCCGAGACGAATGTACTCCCTGCGTGAGGCTGTTGAAATTGTGACGGAGGATCAGACATTGAACGTGACCTCCTTGACACTGGTGACGAATTCTCTGATGATTTTTCTGATGATGATGACTGACTGACCCCTACGGCGCTGAAACAGAAATCGACAGCGACACTAGTGACGGCCTTACTGCAAGACAAGATGACTTTATGACTGTAGATACTGACGATGAGGAACAAGAGTACTTGTATGAGTGGGTAAAAGACCTGAACAAACTTCCCACTGGCTGCACCTTTCACTGAGACCCCAGGACTCTTGCTGACTTTCCAGACATGTCCACTCCTGTTGAGGTGAGTGTGTTTACAATTTGATACTTTGCTAATTTATTTGTTGTGTGAATAATGTTGATTTTTACAATTTTTAATGAATAATTTGTATATATTAATGTAAAATCTTCATTTTCTGTGTGTGCGCTGATTAAATGTGTGGGTATGTGTCTGTGTAATGGGTGTGTCAGTGTATTATGCATGGGCATGTCTGTGCATGTGTGTTATTTATACTGTCACTCCTGAATTATTATGCATGTGTATATGCTGTGTAATATTATTGACGTTTATTTTGCATTTGTTTTTTTCTTTTCTTTTTTGCCCTTTTTTTTGCAATACATGCAAAAGTTTTTCTTCTTTTTTTCTTCTTTTTTTCTTATGACAGCACTGTCTGTTACAGAAATTCAAAACACTTTACATGCATAAGCAGGAGATCTGCCAGACACAGGAGCAGACATGGGGAGACTGAGGCCAGGCAGTCACTGGCCTGCTAACCATTCCACCCACCAATGAGCAGCAGACCAGGAAAGCACAGAGAGGGTGCAAGGTGTGTTACGCCAAACACAAAGCACAAGGAGCGTCACATCAAGAGGTGAAAAATGCACACACAAAAAAGCCACCACAGTCATGTGCAAACAGTGTAAAGTGCCCTCTGTGCTGTTCCATGCTTTGAGGTCTTCCACACAGTCAAGGACTACAGCAAATAATAATCTAGCTGCAGCAGAAATGTGTACATAGGTTTTTTTTCAAGTGATGGATTTGTATGATTTTTCCTTTTCTCTCTTTCCAGTGTTGTGATCTTCTATTTTTTTTTTTTAACAGTTTGTTGTGCAACATTTGACTTCAAACTGATCCATGAGAATCAGGGAACCTTACTGTGTGAGAAAATCATCTTATGCTGCCTTGTGGATTAGCTGATGGATGTGGCTTGCCTGGTGAGTACAGTATACCTATTTTTCAATTTTTTTCTTCTCAGTATTTAGTGACATAATTTAAAATATTTAAAAAAAAAAAAATTAGCAGCATTTAATGAGAAAACTTTTTAAATGTTAAAAGAAGAGATGGTAAACTTTCTAGTGATATATAATTTGTATGTCTTTGTCTCTGTGTGAAAGTGTGTTGAATTTTTCAAATATGCCCATATTTGCCTGTCACAGTAAAACTATATGCACTATTTAACTACGTCTCCATAGAGTTAAGGCAAGATAGAAAACTTGATGAGTTGGTACATGAGATGAACACATTTTGTTGGAACCTTCTTGGCTTGTGCAAATGCAGTGGAAGAACGCAGGTGAAACAATAACAGATGAAGGGACACAAGGTGTATTTCATTGGAAAACAAAATGAATAAGAAGACACGGGTTTCCTTGACCACAAACACATTGTGGACGAGCAGTTATGGGATACCACCCAGTTTTCATTAGACTGATCATCATCTGTCTAAAGGCAGCACACTCAGTACTAAGACATCTTGTTCTTAGCCTGCCGTCTGTTTGTCAGTCAAACATGACATATTCCATTGGCTACTGCTCACTTAGAGTAGAAGATTATCTTGTTGCTGTCTTTGCTAACCTTTTATGGAACTGAAGTGTTAGTTTCTTGCATGCTTGTTGTTGTGTGCAGCTTTCTGGGTTTGTTTTCCTCTCAGAATTTAAGTCTCTTGTATTGTCTGCTTAAGTTGTTGATGTTTAATTCAATGTTTTGTTTTTTTTGCTCAATCTCAGTCTCGCTTCACTTTCTCTTTTGGGCTCCAAGTTTCTGGGAATAACTTGTTCCAATTGCTAGGCCTTGCATGCCACCCAGCAATGGCTGAACCCATAGGCTTCAATAGTGCTCTCTCAATAATGGGTTTGAGCCATTGCTGTCTATCCCCTCTGATATGCTTTACCTGGGAACTGCTCTCTTTCCCTTTCCAGCCACTGGCTGAAGTAGGAGCAGGATGCATGGTCAGAGTGGTTTGCCTCAGGTCATGGCCTTCCACATGGACAGTTCTTTCACACCCCATTTTCTGCGGAGTTTCTAGCTAAGAACGGAGACCCAAAAGTGCCCTCTTTCTTGCAGAGGATCAGATCCGTGTCTGACATCCTATCTGAGGAGGATGAAGATCAGCACCAGTTTGGTGCCTCTACTACTACTGCGATAGGTCTCATAATAATCGGTACGCTTAGTGATGTCTTCTCATTTCTATTAAGGATAATTACAAGAAAGACATTACTGTTGGCACCTTCTCTCATTGGGGTTCTCAGGTCACCCTGAAAGCCTACCCCAATGCTCAGAGACATCTGAACTGCTTAAATCTGAGAGCAAATAAAGTGTGAACCATTGCCACTTTCAGCACTCTTTGCCTCTTTGGCTTGTTTTGGAGGCAGCCATCTGCCATTCAGTGGATCACTTCATCAGTCTCTACTTAGGGATTTCTGTATGATCAGGGCAGGTGGTTTGAAGGGGCTGACACAAGCTGTTACTGTTACAGGGGCTCCCCATCCAAACCAGTAGGTGTTGTTGTCCTCCTTTTGCTTTAAATTCTGCATCAGTTTAACATGGTAGACACCAAAATGGGGAGTTTGTAGTATACTTCCTATTTGCCTAGATAATACTTACAATGTCAAACTTGAATGCCCACCAGTGGTTCCCCACAGATCTTGCCGTGGTTCACATGGGATGTTCTTTGCTGGCCATTGGAATAAGTCATCAGCTTCGGCCTGAAATGGCATTTGATTGGCTAGCAGATGGTAGACTAAGGGCGGGATGTCTTTTTACAGAGTCAGTTGAGAATGTTGGCCAGAGCAAACCAGTAGGCCTAGTTTCCATCAGTTTGACATGGTAAGTATATTAACCAAAAAAGGAGTACACTACAAACTCCCCATTTAAAGGTAGAAGGTGAGTGGAATGAGAAAGGTGCAGAAGATGCTTAGACACCCTCTAGCAAATGAAGGAGGACACCATTTTCTTGAGTTTTGCAGCCACCAACAATCTGGTGGTAGCTAACACTCTTGGTGTCTACAAAATTTCAAGAAGATGGTCATAGCACAGCCCAGATGGCCAGCACACAACACTGTGGTTCAAAGTACCTTGTCTCCATCATATCGATGAATGCTCAAAATCTGAGATCGTAGCAAGGATTGCAGAAACAGCAGCTGCAATAGCAAGACTCCAAACCATCTGGAGAGAAAAGAACATCAGTCTGCGTGCCAAAATCACCTGATGCCTTGCCTTGTCAGTCTTCCTGTTGGCCTGTGAAACATTGACGCTCTCAGCAAATATGCAAAGAAAGATCCTGGCAACCGAAATGAGATACTACAGGAAGATCTTGGGCATCCACATGGTATCACATGATAAATGAAGGGGTCTGCAGCAAGATCCACCAAGTAATAGGACTTCTTGATGACCTCACAGTCATCAAGAAACAGAAAATGAAGAGGTATGAACATGTTTCCTGCTCAACAGGACTGACTTGCAAACATCATCCTGCAAGGGACAGTCAGAGGAAGCTGCAGACAAGGAAGACAGTGAAAGAGGTGGGAAGACAATATTGAAGAATGGACAGGAATGAATCTGGTGGAATGTCAGAGGGTGGTTGAGGACAGAGACAGGTGGAGAACAGTGGTGGCAGTGTCTCAATGGTGCCCCAAAGACATTAGCAGAAGTCAAGGGATAGGTAACATGTCTTTTTGTGTGTGATTTATAACCTGCTAATTTAATTTCTTTTCTCTTTTTCAGGATTGTTCAGTGATAGCGTACGAAGTCCTGCTGCATCTAAAAAGGCTTTCACTTTCCTTGTGAAGTTTCTGACTGATCTTGTGCCCTATGAACCAGCAGATATACTTAAGGTACCAGTACTAATGTTTATCCATTGAAACTGAAATAGAAAAAGAAAGCATATGCTTGTGTATATACATGAAGGGGGTTCAGGTACTAGCAGGTATGCATGTATGTTGACCTGGGAGATCAGAAAAAATCCCCACCCTTTAGCCACCAGGCGCCGTTACCAAGATTCGAACCTGGGACCCTCAGATTGAAAGTCTTTAACCATTCGGCTATTGTACCTATCACTCAGACTCAAACCAAGGACTCTCAGATTGAAAGTAAAAAGCTTTAACCATTCTGATTGAAGGTGCAAAGCTTTAAACCCTCAGCTGTTGAATCCATCCATTTTCTTGGTTAGTATCCATAAATGGGTAAACAAGCCCACAGGATTCCTATTATCAAATTGAAAAAAAAATCACAATTTAGTGTAAAAAAAAAAAGAAGTCAGCTTCATTCCCCAAATTCTGAATAGACAGACATGATGGTAAGATTCAATATGGTCTCAGTATATGATCTTCAGTTATTTATCTTAATTTATCTTTAAAATAACAAAATAAAACTGTCCAGGTTGTATCTGCCATAACAGTCATTGAGAAGACAGTGCTGGACAGCTGACACATGTCATCAGTTACTCAGCACAAGATGAAGAACTGATGTGAGCAGCGTCAGAAGCCATTTTTTTCTTCCATTATCTTCATCCAGTGATCAGGGTTTGAGGCCACGTTTCAGCATGGTGTTGTGTCTTTGGGAATGGCACTTTACTCTGATTTTCTTCACTCAAAGATGTGAATGGGTATCTGACTTTGGCTGGGGAAGAATAAAATGACACAAGGATATACAAGCTGAGGGTTTAAAGCTTTGCACCTTCAATTAGAATGGTAAAAGCTTTTTACTTTCAATCTGAGGGTCCTTGGTTTGAGTCTGAGTGATAGGTACAATAGCCGAATGGTTAAAGACTTTCAATCTGAGGGTCCCAGGTTCGAATCTTGGTAACGGCGCCTGGTGGCTAAAGGGTGGGGATTTTTCTGATCTCCCAGGTCAACATACATGCATACCTGCTAGTGCCTGAACCCCCTTCGTGTATATACACAAGCAGAAGATCAAATACGCATGTTAAAGATCCTGTAATCCATGTCAGTGTTCAGTTGGTTATGGAAACAAGAACATACCCAGATGCACACACCCCAAAACGGAGTATGGCTGTCTACATGGCAGGGTAAAAACGGTCATGCATGTAAAAGCCCACTCATGTACGCATGAGTGAATGTGGGAGTTGCGAACATAGAAGAAGAGAAGAAGAAGAGTCTTGAGTCATGGTGCATACTGGGTTTTGGGGAAAGATATTCCTGACCCCCACATCAACAGATATGCAGACTTGCTAATGCCTGAACTCTTGTGTGTGTATATTTTGTGTGAAGGTTAAGAATGATGTTTTTCAGTGTTCAGTGGGTAAAAGAAACAAAAACATACCCAGCATGTATACCTCTGAAAATGGAATGTGGCTGCCTGCATGGTGGGTTAAATATAGTCATACTTGTTACTGCCCACATGTACGTGAGTGAATGTGGGAGTTGTAGCCCATGAATGCAGAAGAAGAAGGAGAGATTACACACAGCAGTTGGAAAAGAGGATGTGGAGAAAGCTGACTTTTGAGTGGAACATGGAGGAGCTTCAAAAGCTGCACCAGCCCTTTTTATCTTTCTATTTTACCTTTGAAAAGTCCATTACAGCTTCCATGAACTCATAGGAGTAACTGTAAAAGACAGGCTCACCTCATAGGTTCAGTGAGGGTTTTGTGACAAGCTGGAAATTTTACTTTTTCAAAATAATTTAGATTTGTGTGGTTGTGGCAAATTCAGTATAATATTGTGAACATGTAAAAAAAAAAAAAAAAATCACAATGAATTCAGGGGTAAAAAGTGATGTAAGGTTTGTTTTTTTTCCCCACAGGCTCACATCTTCCATCCTCCTTTTGTGCCATTCAAGTGCAGAGACCTGTGGACTGATTACATTTTGCTGGCGAAAACCCGCTTGGATGACCTGAAGGTATCTCTTTATTATGAATTATATTTTTTTGTTCGGGAAACTTGGTGGGGATGGGGGTTAGTTTTGTTTCACTCATTCATCAGTACTAAAGCCATGTACATACATTGATTTCCAGCTTGTGTTGCACAGCACATGATTTCACCCTTTGAATTTAAAGAAAAAATAATTTACATATTTTTAACACATTTAAGGCGCATACATCCAAAAAGTGGCATTTGCTAAAAATCATGAAAAGTCCTCCACATCAGTTGGCATTGTATGGCTCTGTTCACCCTGCATGTTTTGTTTTGAGTAGTAATGACATCCTCAGAAGCTAGGTCAGAATCCAGGTTGTTTTTAACTGCTTTGTTGACTCTATTACTCTGTTCATTTGTTGTCAGAGGTGGCAGTTGCGTACGAGACTCATTCATGAAGTTAATTACTGTGGGTAGAAGTTGATTTGCTGAAAAAGCCAGTTTAGCTAGCAAGAGATCATATTCACAGGACTTTGGTGTGGTTTGAAAGATCACCAATCGCTCTACATAAACAGGACTGAACTTGAGAAGTGGAGTGCTGGAAAATGCTAGAGATTCAGAGACACCTGCTTGCAGAATAGGAGGAAAACTGTCATAGTTTGCTAGGTTTTGACGGGTGCAATATATGACTGGTTAGTGTGTTGGACTTTCAATCTGAGGGTCCTAGGTTTGAATCTCGGTAACGGCGCCTGGTGGTTAAAGGATGGAGATTTTTCCAGTCTCCCAGGTGCAGACCTGCTTGTGTCTGAACCCCCTTCGTGTATATACGCAGGCAGAAGATCAAATATGTGCATTAAAGATCCTTTAATCCATGTCAGTGTTCAGTGGGTTATGGAAACAAGAACATACCCAGCATGCACACCCCCGAAAACGGAGTATGGCTGCCTAGGTGGTGGGGTAAAAACAGTCATATACGTAAAAGCCCATTCATGTACATACGAGGGAACGTTGGAGTTGCAGCCCACGAACGAAGAAAAAGAAGAAGCTTAGTTTTATTTGTTTTTGTTTTTTATTGTTTTTTGTAAAGGATGCTTCACTCACTTGGGACGGAAAGTTTTCTCCCTTGCTTTTCCCCACAGACGGCCTATTTGTTAGGGTTTGGAAAAAATCACAAAAATGCAAAACATAAAGTAAGTGAATGGAACTCGCTGTACTTGACCCACTGACCCCTCTCCTCTAGTCGTGTGAACGTGCACCTCCCTCCGTCTTCACAGCCCTCTGAATCTTGAGTCACTGTCAGTACCTTCTTGCCGGTAGCCTTCTTCACTGCAGATACTGTATTCAACATCTTCATCATCCTTGTCTTCAGTTTGAAGCATTTCAATCACTTCAGCAGCCGTAAAAGTCGCTGTCGTGTTCTGTTTTGCTCCAAAAAATTTCACTTGTAATGTCTGGGACGCCATTTTCGATACATATGCAGATTAGCTCGTCATGTGGGGTGCCGAAGTCAGTCACGTGTTGGCGAGTGTGTTGTTACGGTATCTCACAATGAAAATTTTACCCTTGACACGTTCGCAATGCCCTGTGTAGCTGCGATTGTTATGCTGCCTCATGAGGAAAATGTAGAAAAATTTTTGATTGTCGAAACTGCTATAGCATTCTGTTGTCTGGAAGCGCACCTTACATCAGGAATGCTATAGTGTTCCATCATATGGAGTGAGTTTAAAGTTCTGCAAATGAATAGGACAGACTCAGCATCCCTGGAAGACTTTTTTCCTTTTTCCTTTTTTTTCCCATTTGTTCACCTTTCATCATTCTCCTTTCTTTCTGTTGCAGTTTTTTTCTCTTCTTTTTTTTTTTTTCTCAATTTCTTTTAATCTGTCATCATTCCCAACATTTTCAAGACCATGCAACATGTCAACACATTCATGGTTTCACAATAAATTATAGTGTCTGAAAAAAAAAATCTTGGTTCTCTCTCTCTCTCTCTCTTTTCCCCCTTCCCCTCCCCCCCCACACCCCCAACACACACCCTACCCCCCTCCTTCTCCACAGGCGCATACTAAACTTATACAAGTACATTATGTATGTGCATGTTTTTTACCTCTTGAGTTTCTTTTGAGCCTGGCTCAGTGTTCTGGTGGCTCAGTTTTCTGGAATTTTGATGTGAATTGATCACGGTTTATGTAGATAAAGTTCTGATTCAAAGATAAGGTCCAGATTTTTACGTTATCCATGTTTAAATTGAGAGATGGACAGTTTGGCTATTAACAGTATCATATTGATTTCATTTCTTTCTCCATCAGTTGGAATGTAACAGAATGAGCATATCAGCCCATTCTGTTAAAATTTGATTATTTATTTGCCAGGTATCTCAAGGAGAAACGAATGCTGCAGTTTACACTGACCAAGGAAATGGAACAATGCTAGTCAGTATTAATATTATTATTCTTTCATGTTTCCATCCTCTGGATCTTTTGCTTTCTTTCCTAAAATTGACTTTCAGAAACACACACACACACACACACACACACACACTCACACACACACACACACACACACACACACACACCACAAATTAATTTTGGGGTAAAATTTAAAAAAAGCTGACATATCAGTATCATTTTGCATATTATGCTTCTGTATATTGATGTCTGTTTATATGACTGCTTCTTCAGTTGAATATTTTCTTCTTTTTTTGTTGTTGTTGTTTTTGTTTTGAGGATCTTGATAGCTGTTCTTTGACATTAATATTTATCTCTCTCTCTCTCTCTCTCTTTATATATATATATATATATATATATATATAAGAGAGAGAGAGAGAGAGAGAGAGGGGTAAGCTTTACGCATGTTTTGTTGATCTGAGAAAAGCATTTGACTCTGTGCAACATCAGTCTTTGTTTGATATTTTGATTCAGAAAGGTATAAATGGGAAATTTATGAATGCTATCATTGCTATGTATAAATGTGTTATGTCTTGTGTATGTATTGAAGATAGGTTAACAGAGTTTTTTGATTGTCCTGTTGGCCTAAGGTAAGGATGTATGTTAAGCCCTATATTGTTTTTGTTGTTTGTTAACGAAATTGCATCAGCAATTGGAAACAGTGGTATTCACAGAATTCAGTTTTGCCTGATTTATTGGAGTTATACATTCTTCTGTTCGCAGATGACATTGTATTGCTGTCTAACCCTGCGATTGGTCTGCAAAATCAAATTAATGTTCTGAATAATGCATGTAAAACTCTTCTTGAATGTAAATACTGACAAGACTAAAGTGATGGTTTTTCAAAAAGGTGGTTTTTGGGAAGATGTGGAATCTCGATGGAAATGCTCTAGAAGTAGTGAATGAATATAATTATCTAGGGTTTGTTTTTACAACAAAAATGAGTATAAACAAAGGAGCAGAGACTTTAGCAGTAAAAGGCAAACATGCATGTATTGACTGTATAAAATATATAATGAAGCTGAATGATATTTCCAAAGGATGTTTTTTTCAAAATATTTGATGCTCAGGTACAACCCATTCTTTTGTACACTTCTCCGTCTCAACAGCCTTGATGATATTGAGAAGGTTCATTCCTTTGCATGTAAATGTTTTTTGAACATACCACTTAGAGTACCAAACAAGTTTGCATATAGCGAACTAGGACATTACCCACTGTACATAAATAGTGCTATAAGGTGTATCAGGTACTGGTTAAGGTTGTTGAATATGAATGTGCACTGATTACCCAGACAGGCATATTTGATAATGATTAAACTGGACGAAAGGGAAAAAAATGCTGGGTGTCTTTAGTAAAAAAATACTTTATTTAGACTTGGGTTTGGATATGTCTGGTTGCAACAGGGTGTTGGTTGTGAGCAAACTTTTTTGTCATTATTCAAGCAAAGAATGAAAGATATATTTTTGCAAGAATGGGACAAGTCAGTAATGTCTAAAGATATATATCATAACTACAGACTGTTTAAAACTGGTTTTCAGTGTGAGCAATATTTAGACTTTGTGGATAAAAAGTGTTTTAGAGACTCTTTGATAAAATTACGGCTTGGTTTGCTCCCAATAAATGAACTTTTCAGGAGAAATTCAAATGTAATTCAAATTACACATGTAAACGTTGTAACATGGTCGAAGATGAAAACCAATTTATAAACAATTGTGTCCTATACAATAACCTACGGCAAAAACATCTGAACTCTGAAGGTCAGTTGTATGTTCACTTGCTGAAGAATCATTAGAATGGTTCTGTTTACAAGATTCGTAAACTCTGCGTTTATATATTCAATGCCCTGATGATACGACAGGAATTCTTTGACAGCAATGAAGAAATTAAGAAATAATTTACTATGCACAAGAAGCACTTTTGTTCTACAGGTTTAAGTTAGTATGTATTTTACATTTTGTTGTCGCTGCGTGATTACCATATTGTGTACTTTTGACCTCTTTCTAGGGGCCAGAGGCCTGAAGATTAAGTTCTTGTTCTTGTTCTTGTTCTCTCTCTCTCTCTGTCTTGATCTCACACACACACACACACACACAGAGTATGAAAACAGCATTTTATACACTGTGCACTTGAATCATGCAACTGTGTGGTAATCACCACCCCCACCCATCTACACACACTCACAAACACAGAACCAACACCACTCACTCCACACATCTATATGTATACAGGATTCAGTTGTCTCCTTAGTTGCTTGCAGAGGATGTTTCAGACAGAGGAGGGAAAATGTCACTGTAGTGTCTGTTTGGTTGCTCACATTTTGCTATTGTTTCCTTGTGCTATGAATTCAGCAAACCCCATCAGCATTACAATGTTTTGTTTTTCACAATAGATACTTGTCCAATTGACATACTTAGCAGTATGTTATATATTTCGTTTGTTCAATTGATACTTAACAATATGCTATTTCTTTAGTTTGTCGTTTGATATTTTACAGTTTGATATGATGAACATGACATATCTGAAAAGTGCAGAATGAGGGTTGGGAGTATCAGTAGCGTACAAAATGTCCAAATTAATAATTGCTAGCCTTACCATATCTTCCCTGAGTTGTCAGGGTGTGGGGAGTTATCCTAAAAGAATGGAAGTTTTAACTTTTAGAACTAGAAAATATTTCAGTATATTTCCTTCAGGATACTGCCCCTTCCTATCTCTGTGGCTGCCTTCACCTCCACACTCCATCTCGCTCACTGCGATCGGCTTCGGATCCACTCTGTTTACGCATACCCAGATTCAAACACTCGACTGTTGGCCGCTGTTCTTTCTCTGTCTCTGGACCTTGCGATTGGAATGAACTTCCTCTTCCGCTTCGTCAAGTCTCCACTCTCAGCTCTTTCAAGTCTGGCCTTAAAACCCACCTCTTCCCAAAATAGCCTCCCTTGCCTGCCCTTCCTTGTCTTCAGTTTCTACAGTTTTAGATTTATGCATGTGTGTGAATGACTGGTGCGGAAGCGCTTTGGTTTGTCTCTGCACAAGATTCAGCGCTATATAAATACCATTATTATTATTATTATTATACTCATTTCACACAGAAGTAGAGCATGAGATTTGAATCAAATTGGGTTACGATAGTGTATTCTCAAGTACAGCTGGACGACAAATAGTATTATTTAATATTTATCTGAACAGGGATGAACTGGGATTTTTCAAGGAAATCCAAGCACAAATTGAAGGATTGAATATTCTGAATATCTTTAGAAAAGTTTATTTCAGGTGTCTGGAACTTAGTATTCAAACTGAATATTGACTTCTGTAACTAAGTGTCTGGAACTTAGTATTCAAACTGAATATTGACTTCTGTAACTGAAGCATATTGATATGTAAAAGTTGATAGATGTGGTTCTTGAAATAACATTCAGATTACAGTTAACTGATATATGGAGAGAGTGCATCCTGAAGTTTTGAAATATAACGGAGATGAACAAATTCATTTCAACTGAGTCATCATGATTTTTAATTTATTCTTCTAATCATTAATTACTAATGTAGAGAACACAGATATTCTTTTTTGATTGTTGAACTGATCATTGTTTGATATTCAGTGAAACAGCTTTCAGAGATGGAGCAAGAAACAGGAACACTGGAAATCTAATTCATCGTTGCAACCATGGATATGCAACATTAATACATTGTACTACAGAAGAGGTAAAACAACAGCATGTTTCAGGGAGGTGTACTGGAGATAACATTTGCATATTGTACATCATCATACATAACTTAGAAACAAAATTTCACCAAGTTACTGGTTTCAGTGACTGAAAAAACTTTGACTCTGGAAATCAGGATTACATGGGAAAGCCTTCTTAAAATATTATGTTTTGGAGAGGATCTGTTCTTCGTTCATGGGCTGCAAGTCCCACATTCACTCATACACATGAGTGGGCTTTTACATGAATGACTTTTTTTTTTTTTTTTTTTATCCCTGTCATGTTGGCAGTCATACTCTGTTTTCATTGGGGTGCATGCCAGGTATGTTCTTGTTTCCATACCCACCGAATGCTGACATAGATTACAGGATCTTTAACATGAGTATTTGATCTTCTGCATGTGTAGGGAGCTCAGGCACTAGCGGATCTGCACATACGTTAACCTGGGAGATTGAAAAAATCTCCACACTTTTTTTTTTACCCACCAGGCGCCGAGATCAGGATTCAAACCTGGGACCCTCAGATTGAAAGTCCCGCTTTCACCACTGTGCTAGAGAATTAAAAAATTTTTAAAAAATCAGCACAAAACCACATGAGATATAGAAAAGAAAGTGGTGGGCTTGAGCCCACTTAGAACATAATACTTTGAGCAGTTTCCTCTTTTCCAAAGAGATGTGTAGAAGGCAGCAGGAAAGACAACCCTAGGCAGCACATGCCTACCAAAGACAGATAGTTTGGGAAAAGTTGGAAAAAAAAAACCATCTGACCTGAAACCAGCTGGAACTTAAAGAATTCAAACAACTAGGAAAGAAATGAAGCTAATCTTTTGCATCCAGTTTTCTCCTTTTTAAGTGTCAAGTCACCAAGACCTTTTGTTGTTGCTTTGAATGTATGAAGTGTGTGTTTCAGTCACATTGCAGTGAAGAGACTGTTTACAAAAATGAAAATTGACCAGGTAAGTGAAAAAAATTACAGCATGTGAACTGTTTGAAAGCATTTGTTTGTTAATTTTTCAATTAAAGTCAAGGGTTCCTGTGGGGCGAACCCCAGTGTACGGATGGGGGAAAGATGTTGCCAGTTAAATTTTGGAAAACTTCCACCATGAGGGGAGGTTGGGGGGTTTGAGGAAATTTTTTGAAAACTAATGAAAAATGGAAAAAATACTTTTCTTTAAAAGGGGATTTTTCCCAGTGGGGGTGGTTTAAAGACTGTTTTTGGAATGGGGGAATCCACTCCTGGGTCCTGGCTTTTTCCCCCGGGCTGACATGGAGTAAACTTGTTGGGGTTTTGAATTTCCTTTTCCAAAAACAAGTCCTTTTGCGGAAAGTTTTTTTTGGGTCTATGAAAGAGGTATCTGTTTGGGGGTGTGTGGGGGGGGGGGAGATTAGGAAAAAGAAGAGCAAATTTTTTTTCCTTTTTGATTTTCCTTGTTTTAACTAAGGAGTCTTTTTTTAAACCGGGTGTTTGAATTTTTCTTTTTTGGTCTTTTTATGGTTTTGCAGGGTTCTTTAAACTTGCCCAAACTTGGAAAGGGTTTGTCGAACCAGTTTGGCCTTGTAAAAAAAATTTCACAGTTCTTGTTATAGCTCCCCAATTAAACCTTTTTTTCAAAACATTAGGGATTCTTGAGGCTATTTGGGTTCAAAACACCTTTAAAAGAGGGATGGGGAAAGTTGTTTAGGGGGTTTTGCCTTGTTGGAAAAGAAATAAAATTTCGGGCGAAAAATTTTCTTACCACGACTTATGGGCGTTTTATGATATTTAAATTTCAAGGAAACCTTTTTGGGGAATGAACTAAAAAAAAAATTGTCGTTTGCAAAAATTCCCGGGGTGAGGTTAAACCCAAAAAATTGGACCTCTATCTGTTTTAAGAAAAAAGCTGATTGAAGAAAAAGCTTTTTGATGTTTGGGGTGATGGCCTTTTCATCCGGGGACTTAAGAACAAAAACCGAACCCAAACCAATTTTTTTTAACAGCGTTTTTTCCTTGGAATCCGCTTTTCAATTTTTCGGAAAAAAGCTGTTTTTAAGTTTTTTTGACGTTTTAATGGAAAGGTGTTGGTGCTCCCTTTCCCGCCAGAAGTGCGGGCAGGTTTTCGGTGTGTGTCCCTATTGGAGAAGAGGGGTTCTGTCGGCATTCCCCGGTTTTGAAGGGAAAATTTCCCAGAAGGGGAGCCTCTTTTTGTTTTTTCCCTTATTTGGCCAGATTTTTGTTTCAAAAATCTTTTTGAAGGCCAGCTTTCCCTGGGGAAAAGCATCTTTTCCCCAAAAGGTGTTTTGTACGGGATTTTGGCGCGCATTTCCATTTCACAGTGCCTTCCCCCAGCCCATAAAAGGATTTAGGATCCTGGCGTTGCGTTGTCCTTTCCCAGCGAGCTGGAGGGTTAGCAGGTTTTCAACGGGCCCAGGGCCGTCCTTTGGATGGAGGTTGGAGCCCTTTCTTGCCACTTTATTCAAGGTCTTTCTACACTCGGTGGGCTGTAAAGTTTTTTTTGGGGGAACTTGTCCTGATTCCAGCAAGTAAACGTGGTCACCCCCCAAGCTTGAGGTTTTTCTACTGGCCTGGTCCTTTGGGGTTCCACACCCTTTTTTGAGTTGCCAAAAGGCGGAACGGCTTTGGCGTGTCCCTTTCTCACAAACTGGGGCTTTGCGCTCAGGTTACTTTGTAAATGAACGTTTTTTCTGTTTCACGTTTGGATTGCTGTGGGGGGGGGGTGGGTTTTAGGTAGTGGTTTTTACAGGGCCTTTCTTGGGGGCTGAGGTGACCAAAGGGCCCTCAGGGGTTAGCCGCCCATTGAAAACTGCTTTGTTTGGGGGGTTTAAGGTTTTTGCACCGGAAAACTTTTAAAGTGCTCAAAACCCCCTGGACTGGATTTCGCCCAAAAAAGTTTCTTTTGTCAAACGAATGTAGATGGGGTAAATTTGGGAAAGGCTTTAATGTTGCAGAGAAGGGGGAATAGAAAAATGTGGGTGAATTTCCCCCTTTTTCCCTTTCCATTTACCAAAGGAAAAATCACTTTAGTTTTTCCCTTTTATATGATCAAATGACGGGTGCTTTTGGTATGGGAAAAATTTTAGCAAATTTTACAGACCCACCTGTTAACATTTTAAAATTTTTTAGGTCTACAAAGACTGGGAGCCCCTTGTTTGTACGGACTTCTGTTGTTTTTGGGCGTTCAACAAAAAACACCACATTTTCCCTCCCTTTGACGGGGGGCACGGTTTGGTGTTTTGCCTTGGGAAAGGGGTCAATTGTTTGGGGGGCGTTAGGGGCAGATCGACGAGCAGGAGGGATTCCCCGGGGGTTTTGGGGTTTTGCCCCCCTTTCCGTTTAAATTTGGGGAAAATTGAACATTTTAAAATTGGGGGGTCCCCTTGGGTCCAGGGTCTTAAGCCCTGCTCCAACTTGTAATTTCGTATTCCATCCCTCCTTCCCTTTTTGACTTTTCAGTTCACTTTTTCTCTGGGCCCTTTTCTTTGGACGCGGATTTTTGGGGGCGCAAACCTGTAGGGGGAAAGCCCTGGGGATTTTGAAGTGCCGCCTCAAACTTTTTTTGGTTTCAAGGGGGCGGCCAAAGCCAACATTGGGCCTTTGTTGGGTCAATGGGGACCCTTGGGGGCTTCAGTCTAGATCAGAGCGGATAAAAGTCTTGGATTTCTTCCCACCAGGGTTCCCATCCACGCAGCCTCTTCTGTATGAGTGTGGTTTGCAAGAATGGTTTCCCCTTGGCAGTCTTTATTGGAAATGTGATCCTGAATGCTGTATATACAGTGTGTTCAAGAGCTTGGATATTCCAGAGTCGTTCTCGTCAAACCAGTCTTTGTGGCTCCTCTGTACAAAGCCGAGTGTGTCAGCTGATGCTGCGTACACAGCATCTCTAAATGTACTCCATACATCTTCTACATGAGTCGATGCAGGAATTTCTTGGAGAGGTGCTTGGATTTGCTGCTGCAGCACATCCTTGGTGATAGGGAGGTGGTGCATGTTCAGCTTCCTAGGGGGTTTCCTGCCTGGCTGGTTGGAGCTTGCATGCAAGTCTGATGTTCATCTTGCTGCGTACCAGGTGATGGTCCAACCAACAGACTGCTCCTCTCATGCAGCGTGTAATGGAAATATCACCTCTATGATGGTTTGCAAGAGCAAAAGCAGTCCGTTGGAGTTGCACTTGGCAGTGCCGTGCTGTCCTAGGACTTTTCGCCATGAGGAGAAGTCCTGCGCCGACGTGGGCATTGAAATCCTCAAGGATGATCAGCCTGTCCTATCTGTCTACCACTGAAAATAGTGCAGCTGAGCTCCTTGTAGAAAGCTTCTTTGATGTCATCAGGGTTGGTCATCGTCGGGGCATAGCAGCTGATGACTGTGAAGAAGCGAACCTTGGACAGCTTCAGATGCAGGGTCATCAGTCTATCGTTTATCCCATGTGGAAGGCTGTCAAGCTGTCGTGCAAGTTTGGTTCGTATGGCAAAGCCCACGCCTGAGGTTCTTGGGGTGCCATCTGGCTTCCCAATGCAGTAGAAGGTGTAGCCCCCTCCAACTTCCTCCAGCTGGGTTTCACCGGCAAACCTGGTTTCTCTCAGGGCTGCTGTGTCCACCTGGTAGCGATCAAGCATTCTAGCAATGAGCGCTGTGTGTCTTTTTGGTCTGTCATCTCTGTCTAAGAAGGTGCGAACATTCCAGGCACCCAGAGTCAGGGCATGCCTCCTGGTTCTTTTCTTCTGTTGTTTTCAACCGCTAGGTGTTGGATGTCCAAGTAGGTGTGGTTTCCTACCAGGTACTAGGTGAGACAGGCTTTCCCATGTGGGGAGAGCAGTGCTGTCCCTAAAAAGGGCTGCTCTGACACTGGGAGGATATGGGCGCCGCATCTGCCCCAGTCTACGGTGGACGACCATCACCCCACAGCCCCCCATGTGCAGAGTTTTGACTAGGAACTGCCTGCAGCATCCTCTGCCTGTCCCTGTTACCACTACTCCATTGCTGCAGGGCTTGGGAAAGCTGGGTGTTGAAGTGCTAGCTCGTCGTTCGACATTTGACTGGTTGCCTGACCAGCACAGGTGACTTTTTTTTAGTGAGGAGGAGTTGTGGAGTCCCTTCCCTACTCTCTCGCCTACCGACGCTCACAGTCCTACAGGTGCAGATACTACCACGTGTAGGACGGCCTCGGCAGGTACAGGTTTTTTCTTTGGAGCTTCGTCTCCTAGGAGGATTTCCAGCCAAGGATAAGAGCTCCCCCTGCCCTTTGGTCATCCTCTTCCACCTTCACAGCCGTTGGGAAAGGTTTCCTCCTCCGCCTGGTCCGTCGTTGGGAGACTTCACATGCGGCAGGTAGTACTGGGTTACATGGTACCAGTAGCAAGGGGCTATGCCCCTGACCTGACCTGTGACCTGCAGTAGTGCTGTGACTAAAACAGTTTCTTCCCACCCAAACATGCTGGGTTCAAATTTGCGCTCAGGCCTTCTTTTTGACTCACTTGTGTAAGCAAAGTGAGTCTATGTTTTAACCCGGTGTTTGGTTGTCTGTGTGTGTGTTTGTGTGTGTGTGTGTGTGTGTGTGTGTCAGTGGTAAACTTTAACATTGCCATTTTCTCTGCAAATACTTTGTCAGTTGACACCAAATTAGGCATAAAAATAGGGAAAATTCAGTTCTTTCCAGTCATCTTGTTTAAAACAATATTGCACCTCTGGTATGGGCACAAAAAAATAAAAAATGAAGCCTAATTATATGCAAACTGCCATTACTGTTTATATTTTTTGTATTCTCTAAACTTGGCACTTTGATCTGACATTCTGACCCAACAACAAGAGCAGTCATTATTATCATTTTATGTTCAAACAGGAACTTCTTTTGCTAAGCATGGAAGTTTTATTTATTTTGCAAACGTTTTGGTGCAGATAGTAAAAGAGGGAAATTACTCTGTAATTAATGCTAGGGGACTTAATTTGCTTTAAACTGATCTTTCTCATCTTAAACATTACATTTTGAAATTATACTTAATACATAAAAAGCTTGGATTTTTTTTTTTTTAAAGTGTATCACAAGTGAGTCTTGAAGGCCTTGCCTCTCTTGTTTTCTTTGTTGTTTTTTTTAACCTGAAACTTTATGATAACAAATACAGAACACATTTTATCGATTACATTTATTTATTTATTATTTTTTTAAGTGTATCACAAATGAGTCTTGAAGGCCTTGCCTCTCTTAGACCATACAAGCTGCTGAGTTACTTCAGTGGTGTTTGGTAGTGCCTGTTCCGATTTAACATACTTAGGACACCACCGACTAAGTCCCCTACTCCTCCCGAAACCTGGAGGGGGTCAGGCTGGTGTTTTCTTGACCCTCTCCCGGGAGGGTCACTACCTTGTTGTGGTCGGGAGGCTTAGTGGCCAGTGATCGAGCGAGCTATGTCGGCGGGGGCATCAGTGCTTCTTGGGGTTTTGCTGCTCTGGTCCCAGGTCTTAATTGACAGCCTACATTGCCATCGTAGCTGTTAGGGCTGAATAAGTGGTGGTTTTTGTACTGATGCCCCTGATAGGGGTTCCCATGCCGAACAGGTCGTGAGTGAGGCCCAAACTAAACGTGACCCACTGTCCCTTTCGCTATTCTCTATTCTTCTTTTTACCGCCTCTTTTCTGTCCTCAGCTCCCCATCAAGCCTTCTTTTCCACATTCTTTTTTCTCTGCGGCCTTCTTCAGGCCCGCCGTGTTTGCCGTGTGGCGCGACCTGTGATGGAGGGGAATGAGACCCTGGGGATTGAGAGAGCACGCTGCTCTCAACACATCCCTTTGGCTCGAACCTCTCCTAAGACAGGCGGCACACATTGGCCCGTTTGTGTCAATCGGCTACCCCTTCGTGGGGCTGGGTCAAGACTGGCAGTTTAGAGGCTAACGAAGATAACCCCCGTATTGCTCGGTTCTCTGTCCCCGGGAGCTGGGCATGATCGGGGGGAACACGTTGGAGCTAGGCTGTTGGTCGTATATCCCTCCCGAAACCTGGAAGGGGTCAAGCTGGTGTTCCCTTGACCCTGGCCCCTAAGTTGGACCCCATGGTGGGTGGGTAAGGGAGGGATGAATATACAATTATTAAACATGAATTCTAAACAAATACACCCCCCTAAACTCGGAAAAAGGAGGAGACCGGGAACAGACGACTCAGACTCAGATTCGGAGGTCGTTGAGACCTCTGGATTTTGGCTGTCGTGGCTTGTGATGGAGGGTGCTGATGACGACAAGCCCTTGTCGGCTCTCAGCCCCTTCGCTAACCAGAAGGGCTTTCAGTGTCTGGCAGGATCGCTGAAATCCATTAAGAGACTGAGGAGCGGAGCATTTTTAGTGGAGACAGAATCTAAAAGGCAGACACAGCTTCTGCTCAAGGCAACCACTTTTGTGGATAGGGCGGTGAGGGTTTCCCCTCACAAAGGTCTCAACTGCTCAAAGGGGGTTATCAGATGCCCGGAGTTGAGAGGAGTGTCTGAAGCAGAAATCAAGAGCGAGTTGTCCTCTCAGGGAGTGACCGACGTGTACAGGGTGACAGTGAAGAAGGGGTCGGACAGAGTTCCGACCAACACATTCTTCCTCACCTTCTGCTGCTCGAATGTCCCCCAAGGACATTCGAGTCGGATACCTGATGGTGAGTGTAAGCCTGTACGTGCCGTCCCCTCTAAGATGTTTCAAATGCCAGAAATTTGGACACGTGAGAGACCGATGCAAGGAGGAAGAGGCGTGTGGCACCTGTTCAAAGGCGGCGCACCAGGGCGAATGCATCAGTCCAGCCTGTTGTGCAAACTGCGGAGGTGGCCACCCGTCCTCATCGAAAGACTGCCCCGCCTGGAGAAAGGAAAAGGAAATCCAGAAGGTGAAGACAGAAAAGAAGATATCATTCTTTGAGGCAAGGAAACAGGTGGAGGCCACGTCGCCTAAGGCGTCTTACGCCTCTGTCGTTAGACCCAAGATGGTGGACGTCGCGGTCCAGACGATGTCCACAGGGACGCAGACAGACGACGTACCTACCTCGTTAGAACCGCTGGCCTTGGGTGGAGGCGCCGTGTCCACCCCTTCCCATCCTGTGCGGCAGTACTCAGGGGCTGCTGGGCGGGAGCGGAAAGCCTCTGGCGGAGGCACATTGTCTGCCTCCCGCCCCACCCCACCCCCCGGCCCCCCTCGCCCTGCCTCTCGTCTGCCTGGCCCTTGGGCTGGCAGAAGTGGCCAGAAACCCCCTGTACCTCCAAAACTCAAGGAGGGGAGGGTTGTGGCCTCTGCGGGATCGGGAAGGGCCGAGGTGGTGGATATTTCGACTTGGTCGGAATCAGAAAGATTCAATTCTAAAAATAAGTACTCCATCCTGGCCGACCTTGAGCCACCGCAAGCAGAGGAGCAGGGGGTAGCGATGGAATAGGCTGCTGCTTTATTTTTTTTTTTAACCTTTTTAATGGCAGTGATCCACTGGAACATCCGGGGGTTCTTCGCCAATATACAGGAACTTCAGCTGCTTTGTTGTGCTTTGAAACCTTCAGTGCTGGCGCTGCAGGAGACTCTGCAAAGAGATGGCAAGGTTTTAGCTCTCTCTGGTTTTAACTCCGTTTTTAAACCCGCTCAGCCGAAGCAAGAGGGATTGACGGGAGGTGTCGCTCTTTTTATACACAAGTCCCTTTTATACAGTACAGTTCCTTTAAGCACCCCTTTACAGGCGGTGGCAGTCAGAGTCACACTTGAGAAAACCATCACTGTCTGCTCTCTGTACCTTCCTCCTGCCGTCCGTGTTCTGAGGCAGGACTTCATGAACCTGGTCAACCAGCTCCCACGACCGTTTTTACTGTTGGGCGACTTCAATGGACACTCCCCGCTCTGGGGAAGTGAGATGACATCAGCCCGAGGTCTTCTCTTGGAAAACCTTCTTTCCGATAGGGACTTGTGCTGTCTTAATGACAAGTCTCCCACTTGCCTTCATCTGTCCTCTGGAAAGCTCTCGTGTTTAGATCTGTCGGTCTGCGATCCATCGTTGGTCCTGGACTACGAGTGGAAAGTGCACGACGATCTGCACGGGAGTGACCACTTTCCTGTCGTCCTCCGCCCCACAGATGGAGAAGGTGACTCTCTGCCTGACCGCCTGAACTATGACAAAGCAGACTGGGGAATTTTTACCATGAAGATAAGAGCAGAGCTGCAGGAAGAAACAGTATTGAAAAGCAAGGACCCTGCTGACACTTTGACTCGGATCGTTTTAGATTGCGCCAAAGCAGCAGTCCCATCGTCTACCTCCAAGCCTCAGGTGCCAAGAATGCCCTGGTTCAACGTGGAATGTCAGGAGGCCCATAAGTCTCGGAAGAGAGCGCAGCGACGCGTCTTTCAGAGACCGGAGACCGATAGCGTTCGAACCCATCAACAGCTGAGGGCGAAAGCCAGGTATGTTTTTAAAAAGAGCCAGAGAAAGTCATGGAGAGATTTTTGCTCTTCCTTAATCTCCAACACACCCAAGAAGAAAGTGTGGAGGGTTTTAAAAAGAATTAAGGGCAAAAACGTATGCCCAACCTTTCATCATCTTAAACTTTCAGACGCTCTGGTCACAGAGAAGAAAGCAGTTGCCAATTTGCTTGCCTCCACAATTGAACAGAACTCGAGATCTGCTAACAAATCTGCTCGGTTTCTTAAAACCAAAAACCTGTCAGAAAAAACACCCTGTAACTTCTCTTCCGACAACACAGAGAATTACAACCTTCCTTTCACAATGAATGAACTTAAATCTGCCCTTCAGACCTGTACGGATTCCTGTCCAGGAATGGACGAGGTCCATTATAAACTCTTAAAGCATCTTCCCCAAACCTGCTTAAAGTTTATAACCACATCTGGATCACAGGCTTTTTTCCACCCTCCTGGAGGAAAGCCCTCATAATCCCGCTGCCGAAACCGGGAAAATACCCCTCGAACCCCTCCAACTACCGCCCAATAGCACTGACCAGCTGCATCTGCAAACTGATGGAGAAGATGGTCAACGGTAGACTGATGTGGAAACTAGAGACCGACGGCCTTCTGGCGAAAGAACAGTGCGGTTTCCGCAAGCATCGCTCTACCGTTGACCATCTTGTTCGTCTGGAAACCACTGTAAGAAATGCCTTTGTAAACAAACAGCATGTGGTGGCCATATTTTTTGACTTGGAGAAAGCTTACGATAACACGTGGAAATTTGGAATCCTCTCGGACCTGCACAAGCTCGGCTTCCGAGGACACCTGCCCCAGTTCATCCACAATTTTTTGCAAGACAGACAATTCCAGGTAAGGGTCGGCACCACCCTGTCTGACATTCACGAGCAGGAGCTGGGTGTCCCGCAAGGGAGCATCCTGTCGCCGGCTCTCTTCAGCATCAAAATTAATGACATCGTTCAATCTGTTCAGAAGGGATCGGAAAGCTCGCTGTTCGTGGATGATTTTGCCTTATATGCAACTGGCAGCATGTATGCCAGAATCCAGCGACGGCTTCAGCTCTGCGTCAACAAAATCCCGTGTTGGGCAGAGGAGAATGGCTTCACATTTTCGTCCTCCAAAACTGAATGTATTCATTTTCATAACTTTCGCCAGTTCTATCCAGACCCTGAAATCCGTCTGGGAAAATCCACCATCCCGGCGGTCAAGGAAGCCAAATTTTTAGGGGTTGTCTTTGATCAGAAGCTGAACTTCCTCAGCCATATTAAACAGCTGAAAATATCTTGCCAAAAAGCCCTGAACATCATTTGAGTTGTGGCACACACGGACTGGGGTGCTGATAAGAGAACTCTCTTGCACCTCTACAGAGCCCTGGTCCGGTCCAAACTAGATTACGGAAGTGTAGTATACGGCTCGGCCAGACCGTCTTACCTGAAACTGTTGGACCCTGTACACCACCAAGGGCTCCGTCTCAGCTTGGGTGCTTTCCGCACCACCCCTGTGCACAGCCTGTATGCAGAGGCGGGGGGAACCGCCTCTCTCCAACTGCAGACTGAAGCTGACCCTAAACTATTATTTGAAATTGTTTTCTGAACCTACAAACCCTGCTTACGACGCTGTATTCAACAACCCTTTCGGTAAGAAATTTACAGACAACCCAAACTGCATACCTCCTCTCGGACTCCGCATTCAGCCGCACTTAGAAAATGCCAATCTGGATGTCGGTGGCATCTCAGATTTCTCTAAGTTCCCTGACAGCCCTCCGTGGACCTTTACAACACCTGAGGTCCGATTCGATCTGGCCTCATACCGTAAAGACTCCACCAGTTCTCTGGCCTACAGAACTTACTTTTCGGAACTCTGCCACAAATTCCCCACTTTTCAAAGTATCTTCACTGACGGTTCCAAGTCAGAGGACGGAGTCGCTGCATCTGCGTTCTGTCCCGCCTTTCCTGACCGGCCCTCAATGGAACACATCCGGTCTGACAGCTCGGTGTACACTGCGGAACTGACCGCACTGGTTCTGGCGGTAAAAATGGTTCTCTCTTCGAAACAAAAGAGATACATGATCTTTTCCGACTCCTTGTCAGCCCTGGAGGCGATCGCCTGCAGGAATATCACTCATCCCAAACTGCCGGAATTTTATGAAGCTTTTACTCTCGCAACGATGAAAAGGATACGAGGTTGTGTTGGCCTGGGTTCCTGGACATGTTGGCATTCGTGGTAACGAAAGGGCGGACCTGCTGGCCAGGAACGCTGTAAAGAAAGAATTATCCAGATCCTTTGTACCATACACAGACATGAAGCGGAAGGTGAACACTTACGTTAAGGATCTTTGGCAAGAGGAGTGGAACACCCAGACGGACAATAAGCTCTTCCAGATCCGTCCAGACCTAAAAGAGACCCTCCCTTCGGGGGTGAAGAACAGAAAGGAGGAGTCTGTGCTGTGCAGACTGCGTACAGGGCACACTTGTTTTACTCATTTTTACTTGTTGAAGGGGGAAGAGGCCCCTCGATGCATTCCCTGTGATGAGCCTCTCACCGTGAAACACGTGCTCCTTGACTGTTGGGATCTGCATGACGTTAGACGCAGACATTACACGGTGGTTTCTTTGAAGACTTTGTTTCATGATGTCCCTCCGTGGGCGCTGATGGACTTCTTAAAAGAAGTGAACATTTTTAACCAGATTTGAAGGTTTTAAACTAGGGAAGTTTTTTTAACTTTGGAGTGGAAAGTTTGAAGTGGTGACTCGTTTTAATTGGTTTTTTTTTTTTTTATCCTTGTAGTAGTTATTGACGCGGCGATAGCCTTGAGATGGCCTTAGTGGTCGGCGAGGCTCTGAGCACCATAATTTCATTTCAAGTCCCCTACTAATGACAATAATGGCTTAGTCGCGGAGCCAGACTGAGTGAGCATCTCCCCATGAGTGGAGACCGCCACCATGTCCCTTCAACAGCAGTCCCCCATGAATCCGCTGACACCGAAGACCTTGACAAGACTCACCACAAGTGTGGAAGTGGAGGGGTATCGAAACTGAGGTCACCGTAAGAGCAGGACATGAATGGCCAATGAATGGCCACATAATTTGGGGCTTTTTTAATGTTGATGATGATGAAGACGGATGATGATGATGATGATGATGATGATTCTGCTATGGAGGTCCATTTAGGTTTGGGACTACATGACAAGGCTGTTCTCTATGCTTCCTGTCATAATGATATCCCGGTGTCAGCCAGGCCTGAGAAATACAGACACTTGCAGTGTTGGTCAGGAAATTAGAGCAACACTCCCTCCCAAATACGCATCCTTGAAGTGGATGATACTCGACTGTGTGGTCCCAGTCTTCCGATTTAATCCCATGGCACACTCAGGTCTGGGTAGGAGTCAGCTGTTGGCCAAAAAACCACCTCCGCTGGGTTTCAGTCCCACGTTTTCCCAGCTGTCAGTATGCAATGCTAACCACTCCGCCATGGTGGCTGGTAAGAGCAAATTTTTCTGCTGTGAGCGTTTTTGTGTGCAGGGTAAGACACCAAATTTGCTTTAAAAATCGAAAAACTAAATGCTAGCCAGATCCGTACTTGGGCCCCATCTAATTTACTGCTCCTGTATTCCACAGCGGTCATGGCAGCTTTGAACCCTTGCCTGATTTTTCATTTACTTCCTTTTGAGAAGTTTCACCCTTGACAATGGGTCTTTGTTTTCTTTTTTTTCTTTTTTTTTTTCCCAAAATGGTTTTGGCTGTGAAATCAGTGAAATGGTTTAAGTTAACTGTATCAAAGCATTTATTACATAGATAGGCATGCACATGTGTTTGTGTATGAACACATGTATACACAGATATTTAGTTAGTATAAATTGTTTTGATTTTGCCATTTATGTTTTCAGCATATTCAGAAAGCCATACTTTGTTGGAAAGTTTCTCCCTGCTCTACTGCTGCCAAGGCATGTAAGTTTGTTTTCTTCACTTGTCTTCACCCTCATTACTATCAATATCCTTCTTTTTTCTAATGAATAGGTAATGTTATATTAGTCCATCAGGGATGTGAGAGCTATGCAGAAACACATTAATGCTCTTTTCCATTTTATTTTTGAAAAAAAGGTAACGTCTGTCAGTTGGGTGTGACTGCCTTCTAGGCCATTCCTGAGATCTGTTCAAATCCAGAGAGAAAATCGGGGAGGGGGTGAAACAGGTATGATTTCACCAACAATGGCTGTTGTGGTGCAGCTGCCTATGTATTTGATTTAAAAATTTTTTGTCTATCCTGTTTATAAAAGATTCCAATAATGAAATACCCATTTCTGATCTGTTCTGCATTGATGGAACCAACTGAGAGTCAATTACTGTGTCGTTTTGATGAAATCTAGTGTATTTTGAATTCAGATAAACAAGAGAGGCAAGACTTTCAAGACTCACTTGTGATACACACTTGAGATAAATAAAGAAAGAAAGAAAGGAATGATTAAAAAAAAAAAAGTGTTCTGCATTTGATACAAAGCTTCACACACACACAACTGAACACCAGGTTATTACACAGACTCACGTTGTTTACACAATTTAGTCAATAAAAAAAAAAGAAGAAGAAAAAAAAGGAACAAATAGAGAATAAATAAAATGAAATCACATGCTATAGAAAATGAAATGAATGATAATATGAACAACAATAATGACAATATTAATGAATGAATGAATGAGCAAATAAGTAAATAGATATAGATAAACACACACGTGTGCACACTCACACATTTAGTGGCCTTCTTCACTTCCTGTCAAAAAAATGTTATCACAAATTATTGATTGAATGCACAGTACGGAATATCAAAATTCCAAAATGGCTGCCTCCATGTGTCCAGAGTATGTCTATATTAATGTTTATTCATAGTTAATTTAGTTTCCCCTGTGAATATTTGTATGTAGTAAACATGTCGATTGTGAAGTTAGCATCATTATGCGTTTTCTGTCCATGGTTTATATTAATTTCTTTTGTTAGTAAACGAGCCAAAAAGAATAAGGTTTCGTGAACTGTCATACACACCTGTTATTGAACATTTATTGAATTGTGTATAATCTTTTATTTTCTGAAAAAACTGCTTGGGTGGGTGTAGATTGTTTAAGACCTTCACACTGAGTGTAAAAAACAAACACAGAAGCATTCTATGCCCAGAGTCATATTTTGAAATGTACTGTTTTAGATGAGTGAGATCTATTTTATGGGAATTATTTCCCAGTATTAATTAATATTAGGCTGACCTCCCACTTCAAGGTAAATTTTAGAGATGTGTTTGTCAATGTAACTTCCATACTGAGCAAAAGAAGTTCAACAACAAAAAACGACTGCTAATAATCAAAGTGTCAGTTTTTCACATAGGTGCTTAGGTTCATGAATAAAGAAGAAAAATATTACAGTAATTTTTTGGTGAAAATATTTAAATGTTTTTTTTGTGCCTTTCCTACTAGAAGTGCAATGTCATTATGATTAGAATGTGTGGAAAGAACTGACAATTTTTAAAGTTTATCATGGACACGCATGCACACACACACACACACACACACACAACCGAACACCAGGTTATTACATAAACTCACTGTGTTTACACAAGTGAGTCAAGTAAAATTTATTTGCCAGGGTTTTTTTTCCACAAAAATGGGTATATATTTTCAAAAAAATTCTGTGTTCTTTGTTATTGGAGAGAGACCTATATAAGTATAGATTTTCTGAAAGGTAAATGAATAAAGAATACAAAACACATGATGTTTTCCAAGTTTATATATTTTCAGTGACAAGGATTTGTTTTGAAATCAGTGTTTTGTTTTTTGTCGCATTTTCATTTTGTTCATTACAAACATTAGTCTTGTGATTTGCTCAAAAATATATTTTCTGGACAAATGGATAATACCTGTACACACAAATAAACTATAACAACCACAATTAAAAAAGACAGGGCCATGACCCCTTGGTCTAAACCCCTCTCCTCTTCCACCCCTCTCACACAGTCACTTTATTCAGTTCTCGTCAGACCACGTTGGCTCATTGCCAAGACTATTGCTCACAGTGTGTCCTGCTAATACTTCAGTCATGTTTCTGTCACCTGCTACACCTGTGCAGCCGGCATCACTCACTGATGGTTGTATCTTGTCCAGTCTCTTCATTGTTCCCTTTATTTTCTATCTAATTGTCAGATAAAAGTTCATCACTGTCTTTGAATTTACACTTCAGTTTTTACGAAGCATCAGGTAAAGAAAGCAATCTTGGTTGATTTAGTGCACCATGATTGCATATCTTGAGCACAGTGTTTAACATTTTGCTGAGCGAGTGAGGAACCAGGCAAAACTCTGCGGCAGTGACCCAACCAGATCTTCGAATAAAGGACTGCCTCTTGACATAGTGGGGCTTCTAGCTATGAATAGAATCTAGAAAGATTCCCCCAGCTAAAGCGACCAGTATTGACACGCTTGATGGCTGCAGTTGGTAGATGCTATGTTTGAGCACATGCACAAATCATCATGAATTGAAGGAATGTAAGGCGGTTGATGATGTCAAAGCAATCAGGAAATCTGTTTAAATCAGTGGTCCCCATCCTTCTCCATCGGTCTTGTGTCTTCTCTTTGTATTTCTCATGCGCTGCCCTCTAACACTGGAACCACATGCCTACACACACTCACATATGTCAGTCTCACCATCTCACAAACATACATAAAAGGTCTTATGACTCTCTCTCTCTCTCTCTCTCTCTCACCTCTCTCTGTCTCTTTCCTTTGTCTTCTTAGAAGGTCGTGTATGTTCATTACTCAAAAAGAAATTGGATAGGCATCATCAACAGAGTATCAAGATCCATTCTATGCAACCATTTATGACTCAGATGACCACAAACAGGATCACCACAATCATCCTCCCTTCTTTCATGGGCATCCTGTCCCCTCCTCTTGTTCTCTCTCACCTGCTTCCTCTTTCCTTTCATTACCAAAGTCTATACCATACTTGCTGTTTCTTCCACCTCATTTCCATTTACACGGCCAGAATATAAAGGAATACAGAAATAGAAGGGATTGGGGTAGAGGTTATAGGATATGGGTGAGGGTGGGCTTTGGGGGTCAAAGCTCAGTTCTCATGAAGGACCAGACACTTATCAAAGGGCAGTATGGAAAGCCTGTTTCCAAGCAATAACCATGTAGATGTAACAGCTGTTTGCACAACCTTCCTTCCTTTGAACTATGTCCTGACCTTGGTTTCTGTGTTCCTCACTGTCATATTGTATCAGTGGTACCCTTCACCATACTCTGAAACTTAAACACACAGTGTAAATGCCACACACACATATGCACACACACACACACATGACACACACGCACACACAAATGATGTATGTTAAGACTGCTTTTTCCTTTTTTCACGACTGTCCTTTGAAATTGCGAAATGTCCTCCAGGTTTTCAGACAGAAGGCCGTGATAGCTGTCAGATTTTAGGCCTGTAGGAAAGTTCGAAAGATTGTTCTTTCTTTTGTGTGTTTGTGTGCAAGTTATTGGAAAGTGTGAAACATTCTTTCTTTAGTGTGTTTGTGTGCAAGTTATTGGTGATTCATGTACTGTACCTGGGGTTGTAAACACTTTTTTTTCGTGGTCAGCTTCAGACTCCCCCTTCAGGTGTTACCTTAGCACCACACCAAGGGCTTTCGCAGCCTTCCCCCCACCCCCTCCCGGCTACAGTACACTTTTTTTTTCATGACAACACAGTGAAAAGATGCCCAGCCAAGTGTGTCCAGCTCTAGCCAATTAAACGCCATTAACGGCTACAAGTGATGACTCATTCCTTTTGGTCAGGCTGCTGACGCTCTCTTGTCAGGTTTTTGCTAATGCTTTTTGACTTGTGTAAACAAAGTGAGTCTATGTTTTAACCCGGTGTTCGGTTGTCTGTGTGTGTGTGTGTGTGTCCGTGGTAAACTTTAACATTGCCATTTTCTCTGCAAATACTTTGTCAGTTGACACCAAATTAGGCATAAAAATAGGAAAAATTCAGTTCTTTCCAGTCATCTTGTTTAAAACAATATTGCACCTCTGGGATGGGCACAAAAAAATAAAAAAGAAGCCATATTATATGCAAACTGCATTTACTGTTATATTTTTTTTAACCCTCTTGTATTCAGATTCTCTGAGGCCAAACTCCCCTAGATTTCAGATTCTTTTGGTGAGTTTTACCTCAAAATGGGTATGTATAGTTCACCCTTCACCACAACCAAGAATAAACCTCTAGAGTCATGAAATTCGGCAGGTATGGTCATGAGGCTTTGTTCTGTCATGTGAGCGAGATTCTGTGTGCCTAGATGTGAAAGGTCGTGTCTCTGTCACCAATATGTCACCAAATATGTCACATGCGATGATGACAATTCTAATACAGCACACCAACATGCAGTTATTCCATGCACATGTACGTTAGTGTTGTGAAATGAAGCCGCGGCCTACCTGAGATGATCTGTCTCCTGTCTGCCAGTACAGTCCCCACAGGTAATCCAAAGAATGTCACACAACTAGTGTCAGTTGTCACAACTGAAGAGTTACTGGAGATAATTTCAAGCACAGTTCCATGTTGCTCTTATGTCACTGTTCTAAGCACTTTGTACAGATCTGTTTATATATGCACACAATGTGTTACTGTACAGTAAGGGTAGTTAGTAGAGTGTCACTGCTGATTGTCACTGAGTCACCAAAACTACAGTTAAGCACACACACACACATAAACAAAAACAAGCTAGCTTGTCCTAATGTTGAGGCATATTCTGTCCATGGTAATCACGGAAACAATCATTCCTCTGGAAGCAGAGAGGTACCTGGCAGAAAGTAACACATATATGATGTTTCTACCCCTCGTCCCTTTGCTGTCCTGCGACCGTCTTTGATGCACTGCCGACAGACCCTACGTCTCCCTTTGATATTTTCTAACTTGTGATGGTCGATGCTGGCCAAGGCAATGGGGGCATCTGGCACTGCTTTGCTGCGCCCTGCTTTGCGCTTCCTGGAGGTGAATCCTGTGCGAAGTTGTTCTGCAATGTCAGCGCGAAACATCAAGTGGTCATAGGTCTTGTTCACTGGGTCATGAGATGACACTTCTCAGGTGAGGTAGGCCTGGACAATGCACAAGTTGACCAGAGAATGGAAAATGTAGCACCACCATTTCTTGTTCTGATGACTAATAGGGTAGTATGCGCGATACTGGTCTGACTTGTCAACGCCACCCATGTACTTGTTGTAGCTGGCGATGACGGTCGGCGTCACTTTGTCCTCCACTGTCGTCATACCTGGTGGCTGGTTGGTGCTGAGAAGGTAGATCTGACGGTTGTCTTTGTAGACTGTGGCCATCAGCGAGCCCTTCTGCATCTGCAGCAATTTTCCCTTCTCTTTCAATTTGGCAGTCTTGACCTCCTCTGGTAACCCCCTGCGGTTGACGTTGACAGTGGCACAGGCATATGTCCAATTTCTGGCCAGGTGTGTCATCAAGGGGACACTGGTGAAAAAACGATGGTGAAAAAACGTGCCTGTTTTGATGGTAGAGAGGTGATTGCCAACATGTGAACAACTTCATGCCCAAGACTTATGGTGGTGTCTCTGCGACTTGCACGGCCGGTGTAAATATCAAATGCAATGCAGTACCCTGTCCTGGCATCACACATCTCCCACACCTTGATGCCCCATTTGGTTGGCTTGGCTGGCATGTACTGCTTGAAAAATATCCGACCCTTGTACCCGATCATTGCCTCATCAATGCTTAGTTCACGACCTGGATGGTAGTTGGTCCGGAACAAAGGAAGAATGATGTTGATGAAATTTCTCACCTTGTACAAGGGGTCATAGTCGGGGTGATCACGTGCAGGTGTGTTAGATGTGTCGCGCAGATGAAAGTACTGGTTGATTTTGAAAAAAACGTGTTTTGGGCATGAGACTGCTGGAAGCGAGGGTCGGTTGACCAGTAGCACCACAAACGTGGCAGATGATTGATCCCCATCATGATCAGCACAGAGAGATAGGCCCGCATTTCGTCAGGTGTTGTTTCGAACCATAGGGGGTCAGGTGTGCCCAGGGCTGCTTGTTTTTGTCAGGCATACCTGTTGGTCTCTGCTGCAGCTTGAAAAAATGTGATGGGTATAAACAAAAAAAAATAATCCAGAGGGGTGGCAGTGCTTGGCAGTGAATGCGCAGGGCTTATCAGCTGCTGGAACATGGCCACATTGGTAGGTTGAGTAGCCGGTCACCACGTGGTTTGCAGAGCGGCGAGTGGCACATTGTCCTCAGGATCACTTTCACCACTTTCTTCTCCTTGATTGGAACCTAAATGCACATCAGAATCTTCTTCTAATTCTTCACACTCTTCATTCGCATCATATTTCAACACTTCTTCTAATATAAGACCTAATTCCTCCGCTGAATAGTCCTTGAACTCACTGGTGCATGCAGACGAAGCCATTGTGAAAATCGGTCAGTTTCATTCACAACTCTCCACACGCAGTTTCCCTCCTTTCTTTGTGAATGGAAGTGGTGCTAGCATCCAAAAATAGCGATGCCAGATTATTGGACTATAGTAGGGAACTTTCCACCAACTTTTAGTGCCTGTTGAGCATAGTCACGGCGTCAGCACATGATGGAAAAGTACCACACACATGCTGCCGGTGCCGGACGCATCGAGGCGCTGCGAGCGCGCGAGCAGTGCCGGCTGCTACCGTTATCAGAAGGAAAGGGTTAATTCTCTAAACTTGGCACTTTGATATGATATTCTGACACAACAACAAGAGCAGTCATTTTTATCATTTTTTGTTTAAACAGGAACTTCTTTTGCTAAGCATGGAAATTATATTTATTTTGCAAACGTTTTGGTGCAGATAGTAATAAAGGGAAATTAATCTGTAATTAATGCTAGGGGGCTTAATTTGCTTTAAACTGATCTTTCTCATCTTAAACGTTACATTTTGAAATTATACTCAATACATAAAAAGCTTATGTGTTTTACTCTCAGTATACAGGGCTTTCACTTTGTTCATTTGCCCACGTGGCCTTTTTCGGAAAATACTAAAATCAATACGACGAGTGGACTTTATAGATCTCTTGGCTGAGCCCTGAAGGTCATAGGCAAAAATCAATTGCGTACACATATTTATACACATTCAAAGCGCGTGCTCATATTCTTCGCGAACGCGAACGATGCCATTTTGTTTCAAGTTGTTGACCTGCCCGTTCAAACCTATATTCAGTTGACAATTAACAATAACATGTGATGGAAAGTTGGAGAAGGAGACCGTTAAATATTTATTCAGAGAAAGATTGTGAACGCCTCATCACTTACTGGATTATGCCCCAAACTGCCATAAAGATATCCACAGAATCAGTCGGAATTCACAGTTAAAAATAATAAACCATGAGAGTTAATACCCTTGAATTGATGAAACACAAAAATTTCCAGTCTTGACTTTTCTCAAAATGAAGTCCTTTTCACTTCATACAACGTTTAGAAGTACTTGTACTTGGCTCTACATATTATTAGTTTAACAAAATACTCAATTTTCATATCAACTTTAAAACTATAAAACTAGAATGAACATAAAAGAGAAATTGAATCAACCGTGTCAACCAGGTGTAACTAAACTTGTACATTTATCTAGATCCAGAGAAAACGGCTAAATGTTGCAGTGTGATTGCGGCGATAGCCACGTCTCCTTTACCGCGGACTCAAAAAGAATTTTTAATCGTCCTTAAAGATTTTTTGAATGCCCAAGATACACCAGAATAATATGATTTGAACAGCGTTCTCACTGCGAATACTGCAATCGATTTATCGCCCTTTAAAAAAAGCATGTTTAAATATTATATTTTTGAACGTCAGTTAAGAAGCCACGACAGTGTAATGGATAAGACAGTTTCTTCTCATCCGAACACGCGGGGTTTGAATCTGCCGTTAGGACACTTCTTTTTTTTTTTTAACCCGAAGCTTTATAATAACAAATACAGAACACATTTTAACGATTAGATTTTTTTTTTTTAAGTGTATCACAAGTGAGTCTTGAAGGCCTTGCCTCTCTTGTTTTTGTTCTTTTTATCGTGTTCATTGGCCTGTTTTGTTGTATGTGGCTTGTCTTTATAACCTTTTTGTTACCTCTGTTGATTCGATTCTGCCTCCCCCCTTGAATTGCTACTTTCTTTGCTTCTTACTGTCTATCAATCTTTTCACTTCAGCCTTGGTAACATCTGGGTAAACTTGTGTGGTCCAATAACCCTCGCATACCACCTTGTAATGGTTGGAATCATGAGGCTGGATAAGGCTACTTTTAGAGCCTGTCCCAGGCCCGGAGTTCACGGTTCCTCCCATGTTGGACTGTGGCGATGTGTCTTTGGATGTGGATTGTGGAGGCGGAGCTTGACTCTCCAAATCAGTCGTGAAGGGGACCAAGGGGAAATGGGGCCAGGCATCACCTCCCAAGTTGTCCCAGCGGGAGGGGGAACTGGCAGCTGGGGGAGTGGCAACTCCACTTTGAGTAGTGTGGACATGGGGCTAGACACTACCTCACGATATGCACACAGAAGATAAAATATGCACGTTGAAGGTCCTGTAGTCCATGTCAATGATGGAAACAAGAACATACCTAGTATGCACACCCCTGAAAACGGAGTATGGCTGCCTTCATGGTGGAGTAAATGAACAAAATGGTCATACATGTAAAAAGTTGCCTGTCTTTATGAGTATGTGTGTGTGTGACTGAAACCTGATTGAATGACACAGAAAACAAACGATGAGCGCTCAGGCGCAGCTGTCAGTCAGCTCTACCCAGGTAGGCTGCCTGTTGTGCAAATGACTCTGTATTTGTAAAGTGCTTTGAGCTTGGTCTCTGACCAAGGATAGGTGCTGTATATGTATCCATATCATTATCATCATTTGTCACATTGGCACTCAGTTTGGCAGTGCTTTGTAGATATTCACTTGGGTTATATAATCCCTCTTTGTTCTTCCATGCTATCCAAGGAGGTTTTTTGGTTATATAATCCCACTTTGTTCTACCAATAACCATGCTCTCCCAGGAGGTTTTTTGGTTATATAATCCCACTTTGTTCTACCATGCTATCCCAGAGGTTTTCTGGTTATATAATCCCACTTTGCTCTACCATGCTATCCCAGAGGGTTTTTTTCCCCCCACATAGAGGCAATTTCTTCAATACAACTACTCATAAAATCAGAGAAAGAGAATATGTGAAATCAATGGTCACAAGACTTCATTGAAAAGACCATGGAAACCAACATCTCCAGAAGTTGATGCAAGGAGAAGTATTGTATTACTCCATTACTGCAGAAAGAGCACCACCCATTTTATTCTTATTTTTTTCGGTCTGCAGTTGTACTTGTTTTCCTTCAAAGTAGATTTTTCTACCAACAGCCCCTCTGTTGCGTGGGTTCTTTTACATATGCTAAATGCATGCTGCACATGTGACCTCAGTTTATCATCTCATCAGAATGACTAGTATCCAGACCACCACTCCATGTCTTTTGGGTATAGAGAAAATACTGGCGAGTGTGGGATTGGAACCAGTGTGCTCAGATTCTTCTACTTTGCAGGCAGAGGCAGTACCACAAAGTCAACACTCCACAAGTGAGATCATATTCAACACATATAGAGTAACTCTTACAGTATATGATACATTCTGAAGATCAAGAACTCCAATGGCTTCAGTTGCTTGATGAAAGTCTTACAAGGAGTGTAAATATTCATGCAGTTAAAATCCAGCATATTTGCAGGTTTAGAAAAAAAAGTTTAATGACAGAGTCATTATGTGTTATCTTAACATGCACCTTTTTCTGCCTTACCAGCTGCCAGACATCCCAGACAGCAGGATGAAGTTTATTGAGTCCCTGAAGAAAGCAGGCAAGATTCCATCTTCACTATTTCTCAAGTACGAAGAAGCATGCAAGTGGGAAACCAGACAGCTACTGGAAGGTGCGATGTTTGCTTGAAGCATTGTGTTACACAGATGTTTTATTTTTGATCATGCAGTTAATCACATGATCTGACATGATCAAGTGTCATCCACTTTGTGGATGCATTTTTGAGTGTTCCCAACCAACACTGCAAGTCTCTGTTTCTTTGGGGCCTGTATGAACCAGGATGTATGAAAGGATGGTTTGGGTACATTTTTGTCTTGTGATCCCAAACCTGAATGGAGCTTCATGGCAGCAGCAGCAGCATTCTCGTCTATCATTATCCCCCCTCACCCCCAACTTCGCCCCCCCCCCAAAAAGAAACAAACGCAATACACGCAAAAAAAAACAACTCCTGAGGCCTTTCATACCTGTTCTCCTGCTTTGATTATTTTGGAGGAAAGGGGTGAACTGTTAGCAACACATAATTGACGTATTGAGCAAAGAGCAGCAGAGAGGCCTTTTATCATTGCAGGAAGTCAGTTAAGGTTCTCTTCTAAAGTACTTTTTTCCCCCAGGCAAGTGTATGGGAAATATGGAAGTATTAGTTTAGCAATCTTTTCAGTGACTGTGATTCTTTTATTTAGCATGTGCAGTGTGTTGGTTTGGTCATTCTCATTTGAAAATGGCGGCCAATAAAGTACAGGTACCATACATTTGATATATACCTGTGATACACTGCTACTTCTGTAGTTTGTTTGTAACATTCTTCTCATGCAATGAATATTCCCCCTCAGATGTAAAAAACAGAGAGTAACAACAGTTGTGATAACAGAACTGACATGTGACGAACACAGAAGAGAGGAGGAGTAAGAAGACAGCTAACACGGCACTTAGCGTCCATTACATGGGGAGTTTGCGCCATATAAGTAATATCTATCTAGTGTTATTATTATTATCATTAAGACAGAACAAGAATAAGCCCCCACTGCCCACCATCATTTTGTCAAATGTATGTTTTCTTTGGCCAGTTATAGAGATTTTAACGTTGAGGAGCTGCAGGTCAGTGCTAGTTTTATGAGTGGGTATACAGACTCTTGTTTAATGTGTTTTTCAGAAACATGGTTTTGTGAAAGAAAGAAGGAAAAAAAAAGAAGAAAAAAAAAAAGCAGCAGCAGTGACAGTCTTGTGATTGCAGGAAATGGATTTCTTTTTAGAACAGACAACAGTTTTAGTGTGATGGGAAAGAAAAAAAGGCACAAGCATGTGACCGTACATCAGAGAATACTGGTGTGGCAGGTCCAGTGTAACAGTGCAAAAACAGCTGTGCATGCCTGGTGTTGAACTGTTGTCTATGCCACTACGGCCATGGTACATGGTATCTGTCCCTGGAATTCGGCCAGATCATCATCATGGTGTGCTGTGTTCCACTGTTTGCTTATGTTTCAAGTCATACTTCAGAGATAATAAAGTATTGTTTTGTGTACAAATATTGCTGAACTCATTCAACCCTGGGGAGTTTATAGCTTTGCAGGCTTTTATGCCACACAGATACTGCAACAACTGAATGTACCCATGTTATTTGACAGGTATGTTTGAGGAGGAGGAGGACAGTTTGGAGGAAATGATGCTGGGCCCAGTGGAGCAGCTCAACCACCGCCTGAAGCAGCTCACAGATGCTGTCATTTGCCAGTCCACACAAAGCAGAGGCAATTCACATTAATCATCTTTAAAAAAAATACATCAAAACATATCAACTCACACAAAACTAGAATACAGTAGAGGGCATTCTGATTGAAGGTAACTTTTTACAAAAAAAGATTTCTACAGGTACCATACATGTATACACTCTTACACACATAGGCACGCATAGCACATGTACACAACAATAGAGGGAATGAGAGAGAGAGAGAGAGGTACAGTGTCCATTATGAATAAACTGATGAAATTGCTAGCTAAGCCTGTGACTCGCATTTTTGCCAGCAGCTCTTTGTAAAGAAAGAATACACATTTGGTCAAGCCATATGTGATCCTTTTTACTTTCCAAAAGAAAATGGGAAACTGAATTCATGAAGGCATGTGCTCATTAACCCTATGCTTTGCAACATTTTCTTAAAAGTATGTCAACAAGTGCCAAGTATTAAATTAGTAAAACTTCAGTACAATGGTTAGTATGTTTGAAAAATCACCAAAACAAAAACAAAAGGATCAGAGATCAATCAAATATTCCACAAAAGTTTCAAGTGCATGTAAGTTGATTTGCAGGCATCAGTTTGTGTGCTGGTCATTTTTGTGATTGACCACAGTGGTCATTTATCAATATTTACTTGTAAAATAGTGGTCGTATTATAAATTGAGGTCCCAAAGTTAGCAAAATGAGTAAGGATAGATTTGATTTATGCCAAAAACCATTGGGAATGGCCGTGTGATGACCAAATCACAGTTCTCCCTATGGAATCCTGGTCATACAGGTAAACTGGACATTCGGACAATGTTTGTGGAACTAAGCAATAGTAAGAAAAAGAAAGAATATGTTAAAAGAAATTTATAAGACTTGAATTACAAGTCAGATTTTCATGGAATCCGATGCAAATATTTAGAAATGTTTATGCAATGCTCTGCAGCAGTCAGATTGTGCCTAGTCACCTTGCCATCTGACCGATGGTCAGTTACCTATATGTACCTAAAAAAATACAGGTTTATAACTAAATTAGGTCAGAAAGGAGAAAAAAAACAATGGTGAAAGCGTACAAGGCACTAGAAGATGGCAGGATGACCAGAAACAACCATTATAACGAAATAATGGCTCTGCTGCTGACGTTAGGGTGTGAAAGGTCCCTGTAATTTTGACAAATTTTTTTGGTTGGGCAAGAGTAAGCTGAAAGAGGTGAAATAAAACTCACCCTACTTGCAGAAAGTAGTCCAAGAAATAGATCGACCACATTTTTAAGCACACACACACACACATACACACACACACACACACACACACACACACACACACACACTGTATGATGCACACAGATTTGATTTTCTGCTTTCACTAATGCAATCAGAACGTACAGAGTCAGTGTCAGCCATTTTCCAAGTTCACTGATACAAAACAAAGTCAGAAATAAATTATTTCTACTTGCAAATGCCACTTAGCTTAGTACTTCAAAATGGTGATGGGTAGAGAAATCTTTCGTGCTTCTTGACCGAGTGGTTCCGATAATGATTGATATGCACATGACGCAATACTCAGTCTACTCAGACTCCAGTGAGCAAGGGACCCTCATCAAGGGCTGGAAAGAACCCTTGACAGTAAAAAGGTGTCACTTCCACTGTCAGTGTATGGTCAGGGTTACTTTGCTGTGCTTGAATGTTCGGATGTTGTCCAAAGCAGATGAGATTGGTGATAAACTTAAGATGGATGAAGAAAAAGATTGGTGGCTTCAGTCCAGGGTTTTTGGTTTGTTTTGTTTTCTGAAGTTTCAGAACTTATTTTCATCGGAATTAAGATTAATTTTTCTGTTTGATGTAATTTTTGACTCACTTGTGTAAACAAAGTGAGTCTATGTTTTAACCTGGTGTTCGGTTGTCTCTCTGTGTGTGTATGTGTGTGTTCGTTCGTCCATGGTAAACTTTAACATTGCCATTTTCTCTGGAAATACTATGTCTACCAATACCAAAATTGGCATAAACATAGAATAAAAAAAAAAACCTTCACAGTCATACCAATAACAGGTTGTAAGTCTCCCAAATTAAGCTATAGTTCCGAATCATTAATGGTTTATTTTGTCGAAATGTTCTAAAATGTTGAAAATTCTAAAAAAAAAACGCTTTCCACTGAGTTTGGCCGACTAGAAGGTAGGTTGTTTTCGAAGACAACATGACCTCGTGTTTCTTGTTCACAGTTAAAAGAAAAGAAACACAAATTCTGATCAGAACACTTACACTGATACTAACTACACCATTGACACGTTTACTGCATTTAGATATTCTAAAGTGGACACTGAATTAACTGGAATGAACATGAAAGAAAAATTGAATCGATCATTTCCTTCAACCCTTTGTAGACTGGTTTGTGCAGATCTAGAGATCTACAATGTGTTGCAATGTGCTTGAAGGAGATGACAACATCTCCTTTACCGCCGAAATAAAAGAATTATCGAGATATAATAAAACACACAAAAAACATTTAAAAAGTGTTATTACGTTCACAACAATCACATCTGTTTAGCACACGAAGAAGAAAACGTCAACATTGCTTTAAGTTTTAAATTCAGTCATTGGATGTCAGATGTGCTGCAGCCTTGGGGATTAGTCTGCTTGCAACAGAACTGAACATGCATGGTTCGATCCTGCACAGGATCCTTTTCTTTCTTTTTTTTCTCTCAAGCTTATCTATCATATTTAATACAGAGCACTTTTCAATGATTTTTTTAAATCTCTTTGTTTTTTCTTCTCATGATTCCTGTACTGGATAAAGCGTGAAGCACAAGTGAGTCTTGAAGGCTTTGCCTCTTGTTTAAAAATGTTTTTGAATTTAGTGTGCATGCTTCAGTCTCAGGAGACTATGGAGTTGTGCTGTGGGTGATGTTTCTGGTGCAGTGTCATTTGTGGCTTGACAGGCCTATTTAAGATTTATTTTCGAGAACTCATTTTCATCAGGTTGTTTTTTGTCTATTTTTTATGGATTCATTTTGTTTCAATAGTTGCAGAAGTGATATCTATTGTAAGTGAGAAGATAGGGGCTGTGCTCTGCCCATCCCCTGACGGTGCAGTCCTGGCCAGCCATGCATGTGTAGTGGACCTGGGCCATCCTGCTCTGGTGCAGTCACACATAAAGGTAACACCCTCTCGCTCTTTACTTTTGAACCAGTGAGATGATTCCAGTCTCCACCCTATCGTTCTCATTGGAGCCTCAGCCTTTAAACCTTTTACTTCACTGTTGGTGCACAGCATACTTGATGTGACAGGACACACTGTGCTAATGTTAATTTCACAGGATTTGACTGTTGTCTGTTGTCTTATTTTGACATTTTCAGATTCATTTATTATTTTTTCTCCTAAACAGAGCACATCCAAGTGATTAGAACATGAGCATTTGACTGACTGGTGTAGGGGATCCATGGTTTTGATTGTGGAAGTGTCTAATGGGTTTAAGGTGGCGGTATATTTTTACCCTCCCAGATCAACATAATTATGTGGACCTACTGGTGGCCCAGTTCTCTTCATATGTATGCATGCAGAAAATAAAATCTGCACATATGTTAAAGATCCTGTGATCCATGTCAGTATTTGTTGGGTGGCGGAAACTAGTCCACCCTTAAAAATGAAGAATGGCAGCCTGAATGATAGGGTTAAATCAGTCTTGACTAACTCAGTAATAAGACATTCCACTTTTAGTCGGCCGTCTGCTTGCCAGTCAAACATCATTTACGGCCAGAACTGATGACTCATTCCAATGGACACCGCTTACTGAGATAAGTAGATTATCTGTTTTACCAACCTTTTATGCAGTGGAAATGTTCACGTCTTGCAGGCTTGTTGTGTGCGGCTTTCAAGGATGTTTTCATCTGGGAATTTATGTCTGTTGGCATTGATTGCATCCATTCTCAACATTTCATTCAGTGTGTGTTTTCTCGCTCAATCTTGATCTCACTTCACTTTCTGTGTGTTTTGGGAATGACTTGTTCTGATGGCTATGGGCAGTATCTGCAATTATTCCACTCCACTCTTCTATGTGACTGGTGGAGTGAATGTCATCGCCTTGTTGTGAATACTGCTCATTCTGTCTTGAGGGGAAAAATTGTTGATATTGCCTGGCAAGGCCTTGCATGCCACATGGCGATGGCCTTACCCATGAGGCTGGGACAGTGCCCTCTCAAAACACTATCTTGGGTTGCCAGTGTGTCTTTGCAGGGGATGGTCTTTCCTTCTGAAACCAGTCTGGAAAGGGACTGAGAGGAAGTGTGGTCAGGCCTGGCCCCAAGTTTACCCATTTGGAGGGTGGGTTCATTGGGAGTTGTGCCTCTACTGTGGCATAGGGCCGGACATGTCCTCACAAGGAGATTTGGTGTCCGCCCTCTATCATCACTGCATTGAAAAGGTTCTCAGTAGGGTCACTGCTCTCTCTGTTCCTCCCTCCCATACCAGGTTTCCTTTCCCACCTCTCTGGGTGGGGGGAAAGCCATGGCCTCAGGTGGGGGCTTCTTTCTTTTGCCTGTCCCGGGTCAAGTCATCCCAGTATATCCAAGGGATGAGATACTGGGTGCTTGGCCCTTGCCTGTTCATCAGACAACCCCGCTGTCTGGCTGTTCTCTGCTGGAGGAGGCCCATGGTTTCAGGCTGTCAGTTTGCTGGTCTGCCGGCAGGTCTGACACCCAGGTTAGACCGGACCTTCCTCTGACTTTTGTCAAATTTCTCTTTCCCTGATGGTCTGGGTGTCAGTGACCCTTGGGGATGGGCTCACAGGGTGGATGGCATCCATGAATGAATTTATCCATTCTACCCATACTGGGGGGCACCCATGGTGCACGCTGGGCTGCCTGTAAGATTGATTGATTGATGTGGATACTTATATAGCGCCTATCCTCGGTCAGAGACCAAGCTCTAAGCGCTTCACATACACGGGGACATTTGCACCACAGGCTGCCTACCTGGATAGAGCCGACTGACGGCTGCCACTGGGCGCTCATCATTCGTTTCCTGTGTCATTCAATCAGATTTCAGACGCACACACATACACACTCGGACAGACATGTAACATTTTACATGTATGACCGTTTTTATTTATTTACCTCGCCATGTAGGCAGCCATACTCCGTTTTCGGGGGTGTGCATGCTGGGTATATTCTTGTTTCCATAACCCACCGAATGCTGACATGGATTAGAGATCTTAACGTGTGTATTTGATCTTCTGTGTGCGCATACACACGAAGGGGGTTCAGGCACTAGCAGGTCTGCACATATGTTGACCTGGGAGATCGGAAAAATCTCCACCCTTTACCCACCAGGTGCACCGAGATTCAAACCCAGGACCCTCAGATTGAAAGTCCAGCGCTTTAACCATTCGGCTATTGCACCCGTCAGGATAGAGGTGGAACCCCAGTTCCTCTTCCCCTGGGACTCAGCCCAGCATCGTTTGCCCATTAACATCCAGTCCTTCTCTGGGGGTGTGTGCTGCCTCAGCTGGAGGGACCTAACAGATGTCTGTCTGGTTGACCTCTATGGTCATTGATGCCTCACCTTCAGAACTTTGCACATTTGGGTCCCCCTACCCAGGTTGGGGAAGCCTGCAGTTTCCCCACCATCAGCTGTCGGTTCTGTCAATAAATTAAGCAGACCACCCACGGAAAGAGTTTGCCTCATTTCTGTGAGTAGCGATCCTATAGGCACAACTTAAAGTGATTGTTTCTTGCTGCTGTGGGGTCTTCTGGGACACAAATAGAACTTGTGAACAGAAAGGGTGCTTGTGCCCTCCCAACATGCATGAGTTCCTATCTCTTTTCATGAGGTGCTATATGAGATTTGGCACCCACCCTCTCAAGCGTGGCTGGATCTGTTCTCTTGTCGCTCTTGAGCAGGTGGATTTCCCCATTCCTGCCCCTATGGGGGTTCACCCCTGGGACATGCTTGGCTGAGCCAAGGGCCAGTCCCTCTCCCCTTCTCTGGTCTCAGACCAGCACTGCTTACCCCACAGAATTTAGTGTCCCTATGGGTGTTCACACTGCTGAGGGTGGAGGGATCAAGCACTTGTCAGTTTGGACTACCTCTACTGTAACCAGCATTTCCATTACTAGTCCTAGCACCTCATGGTGCTGCAGTCAACTCCAGGAGCCAGGAGTTTCTGCTGCCCCCTGGGAGCTGATGGGGTACTCCAGCCCTTCCTACTCCAGTGGGCCTTTCTGTCCAAGATGTTCAATGTGAGACGATGTGGCTTACCTTCTTTGCTGACAAAGAGACCTTCATCAGGGCGATGGGGCTTCTTTTGACCTTTCAAGTCAGTTTCCTTTTGTTTATGGGGTTACCAGTACAGCTGGCTTATCTTGGCCCAGTCACTGATGATCCTCCTCGGGAATTCAGGGTCAAACCACACCTGCTGAAACAGTTCCGTTCAGAGAGGTCATTCCTCAGAAGTGGACATCCTTCTCAGTGTATGCTCCACAGGGGCTCCATTCTAGGAGCCTCTCAACCCATAGGGAGTTCCCTTGTGGGATTTTTGCCTTGTTCTAGTTTTCATTGGAAAAGCACTTGTTTGGGTCTGTTCCCTTTGATATGCTTAACCTTGGAGCTGCTCTCCCTTTTCCAGCCACTGGTTGAAGCAGGAGTGAGATGCATGGTTTGAGTGGTTTGCATCAGGTCATGGCTTTGACATGGACAGTTCTTTCACACTCCATTTTCTTCAGGAGTATCCAGCTAAGAACCAAGACCCAGAAGTTCTCTCTCCCTCATGGGGGATCAGACCCATGTCTGACATCCTATCTAAGGAGAATGAAGATCAGCATCAGTTTGGTGCCACTACTTCTACTGTGATAAGTCCCTCCCGAAACCTGGAGGGGGTCAGGCTGGTGTTCTCCTGACCCACTCCCGGGAGGGTCACTACCTTGTCGTGGTCGGGAGGCTTAGTGGCCAGTGATCGAGCGAGCTATGTCGGCGGGGGCATCAGTGCTTCTTGGGGTTTGGTGCTCTGGTCCCAGGTCTTAATTGACAGCCTACATAGCCATCGTAGCTGTTAGGGCTGAATAAGTGGTGGTTTTGTACTGATGCCCCTGATAGGGCTTCCCATGCCGAACAGGTCGTGAGTGAGGCCCAAACTAAACGTGACCCACTGTCCCTTTCGCTATTCTTTGTTCTTCTTTTTACCGCCTCTTTTCTGTCCTCAGCTCCCCATCAAGCCTTCTTTTCCACATTCTTTTTTTCTCTGCGGCCTTCTTTAGGCCCGCCGTGTTTGCCGTGCGGCGCGACCTGTGATGGAGGGGAATGAGATCCTGGGGATTGAGAGAGCACGCTGCTCTCAACACATCCCTTTGGCTCGGACCTCTCCTAAGACAGGCGGCACACATTGGCCCGTGTGTGTCAATCGGCTACCCCTTCGTGGGGCTGGGTCAAGACTGGCAGTTTAGTGGCTGACGAAGGTAACCCCCGTAGTGCTCGGCTCTCTGTCCCCGGGAGCTGGGCATGATCGGGGGGGAGCACGTTGGAGCTGGGCTGCTGGTTGTATATCCCTCCCGAAACCTGGAAGGGGTCAAGCTGGTGTTCCCTTGACCCTGGCCCCTAAGTTGGACCCCATGGTGGGTGGGTAAGGGAGGGATGAATTCACATTTTTCTTTCAACATGAATCCTAAACAAATACACCCCCCCAAACTCGGAAAAAGACGACGACAGGGAACGGACGACTCAGACTCTGAGTCGGAGGTCGTCGAGACCTCTGGTTTTTGGCCATCATGGCTAGTGATGGAGGGCGCTGGTGACGACAAGCCCTTGTCAGCTCTCAGCCCCTTCGCTGTCCAGAAGGGCTTTCAGTGCCTGGCAGGATCGCTCAGATCCATCAAGAGGCTGAGGAGCGGAGCGTTTTTAGTACAGACAGAATCCAAAAGACAGACACAGCTCCTTCTCAAGGCGACCACTTTCGTGGATAGGGCAGTGAAGATTTCCCCTCACAAAGGTCTCAACTGCTCAAAGGGAGTCATCAGATGCCCGGAGTTGAAAGGTGTGTCTGAGGCCGAGATCAAGAGCGAACTGTCCTCTCAGGGAGTGACCGATGTGTACAGGGTGACGGTGAGGAAGGGGTCGGACAGAGTCCCGACCAACACTTTCTTCCTCACCTTCTGCTGCCCGGATGTCCCCAAGGACATTCGGGTCGGATACCTGCTAGTTAATGTCAGCCTGTACGTACCGTCCCCTCTGAGATGCTTTAAGTGTCAGAAATTCGGACACGTGAGAGACAGATGTAAGGAGGAAGAGGCGTGTGGCACCTGTTCGAAGGCGGCGCACCAGGGCGATTGCGTCAGTTCAGCCCTGTGTGCGAACTGCGGAGGTGGCCACCCGTCCTCATCGAAGGACTGCCCCGCCTGGAAGAAAGAAAAACAAATTCAGAAAGTCAAGACAGAACAGAAAATTTCCTTCTTTGAGGCAAGGAAACAGGTGGAGGCCGCGTCGCCTAGGACGTCGTATGCCTCTGTCGTCAGATCCGGGACGGTGGACGTCGCAGTCCAGACGACGTCCACAGGAACGCAGACGGACGACTTAACCGCCTCGTCGGAACCGTTGGCCTTGGGTGGAGGCGCTGTGTCCACCCCTTCCCATCCTGCGCGGCAGTCCTCAGGGGCTGCTGGGCGGGAGAGAAAAGCCTCGGGCGGAGGCACGTTGTCCGCCTCCCGCCCCGCCCCACCCCCCGGCCCCCCTCGCCCCGCCTCTCGTCTGCCTGGCCCTCGGGCTGGCGGAAGTGGCCGGAAGCCCCCCGCACCTCCAAAACTCAAGGAGGGGAGGGCTGCGGCCACGGCGGGATCGGGAGGGGCCGAGGTGGTGGATATTTCGACCCGGCCGGAACCTGAAAAATTTATGTCAAAGAACAAATATTCCATCCTGGCGGACCTTGAGCCACCGCAAGTGGAGGAGCAGGGGGTAGCGATGGAATAGGCTGCTGCTTTATTTTTTTAATTTTTTTAAAAAAAACAACCTTTTTAATGGCAGTGATCCACTGGAATATCCGGGGATTCTATGTCAACTTCCAGGAACTCCAGCTGCTTTGTCGTGCTTTGAAACCTTCAGTGCTGGCACTGCAGGAGACTCTGCAAAGAGATGGCAAGGTTTTATCTCTCTCTGGTTTTAACTCCGTTTTTAAACCCGCTCAACCGAAGCAAGAGGGGTTGACGGGAGGTGTCGCTCTTTTTATTCGAAAGTCCCTTTTATACAGTACAGTTCTTTTAAGCACCCCTTTACAGGCGGTGGCAGTCAGAGTCACGCTCGAGAAAACCATCACTGTCTGCTCTCTCTACCTTCCCCCTTCCGTCCGTGTTCTGAGGCAGGACCTCATGAACCTGGTCGACCAGCTCCCACGTCCGTTTTTACTGTTGGGCGACTTCAACGGACACTCCCCGCTCTGGGGAAGTGAGATGACATCAGCCCGAGGTCTTCTCTTAGAAAACCTTCTCTCTGACATGGACTTGTGCTGTCTTAACGACAAGTCTCCCACTTACCTGCATCTGTCCTCTGGAAAGCTCTCGTGTTTAGATCTGTCGGTCTGCGATCCATCGTTGGTCCTGGACTACGAGTGGAAAGTGCACGACGATCTGCACGGGAGTGACCACTTTCCTGTCATCCTCCGCCCCACAGATGGAGAAGGTGACTCTCTGCCTGACCGCCTGTACTACGACAAAGCAGACTGGAGTTTTTTTACCACCAAGATAAGAGCTGAGCTGCAGGAAGAAACAGTATTGAAAAGCAAGGACCCTGCTGACGCTCTGACTCGGATCGTTTTAGATTGCGCCAAAGCAGCAGTCCCATCGTCTACCTCCAAGCCTCAGGTCCCTAGAACGCCCTGGTTCAACGCGGAATGTCGGGAGGCCCGCAAGTCTCGGAAGAGAGCGCAGCGACGCGTCTTTCGGAGACCGGAGTCCGATAGCGTTCGAACCCATCAACAGCTGAGGGCGAAAGCCAGGTATGTTTTTAAAAAGAGCCAGAGGAAGTCTTGGAGAGATTTCTGCTCTTCCTTAACCTCCAACACACCCAAGAAGAAAGTGTGGAGGGTTTTAAAAAGAATTAAGGGCAAAAACGCATGCCCGACCTTCCACCATCTTAAACTTTCAGACGCTCTGGTCACAGAGAAGAAAGCAGTTGCCAATTTGCTTGCCTCCACAATAGAACAGAACTCGAGATCTGCTAACAAATCTGCTCGCTTTCTTAAAACCAAAAACCTGTCAGAAAAAACACCATGTAACTTCTTTTCCGACAACACAGAGAATTACAACCTTCCTTTCACAATGAACGAACTTAAATCTGCCCTTCAGACCTGTACGGATTCCTGTCCAGGATTGGACGAAGTCCATTATAAACTCCTAAAGCACCTTCCCCAAACCTGTCTGGACACCCTGCTTAAAGTTTATAACCACATCTGGGTCACAGGCTTCTTTCCACCCTCCTGGCGGAAAGCCCTCATAATCCCGCTGCCGAAACCGGGAAAAGACCCCTCGAACCCCTCCAACTACCGCCCAATTGCACTGACCAGCTGCGTCTGCAAACTGATGGAGAAGATGGTCAACGGTAGACTGATGTGGAAACTAGAGACCGACGGCCTTCTGGCGAAGGAACAGTGCGGTTTCCGCAAGCATCGCTCTACCGTTGACCATCTGGTTCGTCTGGAAACCACGATAAGAAATGCTTTCGTCAACAAACAACATGTGGTGGCCATATTTTTTGACCTGGAGAAAGCTTACGATACCACGTGGAAATTTGGTATTCTTTCCGACTTGCACAAGCTCGGCTTCCGAGGACACCTGCCTCAGTTTATCCACAATTTTTTACAAGACAGACAATTCCAGGTGAGAGTCGGCACCACCCTGTCCGACATTCACGAGCAGGAGCTGGGTGTCCCGCAGGGGAGCATCCTGTCGCCTGCTCTGTTCAGCATCAAAATTAATGACATCGTTCAATCCGTTCAGAAAGGATCGGACAGCTCGCTGTTCGTGGATGATTTTGCTTTATATGCAACCGGCAGCACGTACGCCAGCATCCAGCGACGGCTTCAGCTCTGCGTCAACAAAATCCAGTGTTGGGCAGAGGAGAATGGCTTCACATTTTCGTCCTCCAAAACTGAATGCATCCACTTTCATAATTTTCGCCAATTCTATCAGGACCCTGAAATCCGTCTGGGAACATCCACCATCCCGGCGGTCAAGGAAGCCAGATTTCTAGGGGTCGTCTTCGATCAGAAGCTGAATTTTCTCAGCCACATTAAACAGCTGAAAATATCTTGCCTAAAAGCCCTGAACATCATCCGAGTTGTGGCACACACGAACTGGGGTGCTGATAAGAGGACTCTCTTGCACCTCTACAGAGCCCTGGTCCGGTCCAAACTGGATTATGGAAGTGTTGTATACGGCTCGGCCAGACCGTCCTACCTGAAACTGTTGGACCCTGTACACCACCAAGGGCTCCGTCTCAGCTTGGGTGCTTTCCGCACCACCCCTGTGCACAGCCTGTATGCAGAGGCGGGGGAACCGCCTCTTTCCAACCGCAGACTGAAGCTGACCCTGAACTATTATTTGAAATTGTTTTCGGAACCTACAAACCCTGCTTACGATGCTGTATTCAACAACCCTTTCGATAAGAAATTTACAGACAACCCAAACTGCATACCTCCTCTCGGACTCCGCATTCAGCCGCACTTGGAAAATGCCGATCTGGATGTCGGTGGCATCTCAGATTTCTCTAAGTTCCCTGACAGCCCCCCGTGGACCTTTACAACACCTGAGGTCCGATTCGATCTGGCCTCGTACCGTAAGGACACCACCAGTTCTCTGGCCTACAGAACCTACTTTTCGGAACTGTGCCACAAATTCCCCACCTTTCAAGGCATCTTCACTGACGGTTCCAAGTCAGAGGACGGAGTCGCCGCATCTGCGTTCTGTCCCGCCTTTCCTGACCGGCCCTCAACGGAACACATCCTGTCTGACAGCTCGGTATACACCGCGGAACTGACTGCACTGGTCCTGGGGTTAAAAATGGTTCTCTCTTCCAAACAGAAGAGATTCATGATCTTTTCCGACTCCTTATCAGCCCTGGAGGCGATCGCCTGCAGGAATATCACTCATCCCAAACTGCTGGAATTTTATGAAACTTTTACTCTCGCAACGAAGAAAGGATACGAGGTTGTGTTGGCCTGGGTTCCCGGACATGTTGGCATTCGTGGTAACGAAAGGGCGGACCTGCTGGCCAGGAACGCTGTAAAGAAAGAATTGTCCAGATCCTTGGTACCCTATACAGACATGAAGCGGAAGGTCAATTCTTACGTTAAAGATCTTTGGCAAGAGAAATGGAACACCCAGATAGACAACAAGCTCTTCCAGATCCGTCCGGACCTGGGGGAGACCCTCCCTTCGGGGGTGAAGAACAGAAAGGAGGAATCTGTGCTGTGCAGACTGCGTACGGGGCACACTTTTTTTACTCATTCTTACTTGTTGAAGGGGGAGGAGGCCCCTCGATGCGTTCCCTGTGACGAGCCTCTCACCGTGAAACACGTGCTCCTTGACTGTTGGGATCTGCATGACGTTAGACGCAGACATTACACGGCGGTTTCTTTGAAGACTTTGTTTCGTGATGTCCCTCCGTGGGCGCTGATGGACTTCTTAAAAGAAGTGAACCTTTTTAACCAGATTTGAAGGTTTTAAACTATGGAAGTTTTTTTTTAAACTTTGGAGTGGAAAGTTTGAAGTGGTGACTCGTTTTAATTGGTTGTTTTTTTTAGCCTTGTAGTAGTAATTGACGCGGCGATAGCCTTGAGATGGCCTTAGTGGTCGGCGAGGCTCTAAGCACCATAATTTCATTTCATTTCTTTTACTGTGATAAGTCTTGTTGTTGATATTCCTCTCAGACTGGATAATTACAAGAAAGACATCGCTGTTGGCACCATCTTTCCCTGGGGTCCTTGGGCCACTCTGAAAGCCTGCTCCCAGGCTCGGAGAGACTAGCTGTTTGCATCCGAGAACACATGAGGTTTGGGCCATTTCCACTTCAGCTGCCTCTCAGCACTCTGTTCCTCTGGCTTGTTTTGGAGGTAGCTGCCCTCTGCCATTTGGAGAATCTCTTCATCAATTTCTACATCAAGGATTTTTGTATGATAGGGCAGATGGTTCCAAAGGGTTTCTGTTGTCGCAGCTAACACAGCTGTTACTGTTACAGGGGCTCCCCATGCAAACCAATAGATATTGTCCTCCTCCTTCTGCTTTGATTTCTGCATCGGTGTATGACATCAGAATGGGGATTTGTTCACCACATCAAACTTGAATGCCTGCCTGTCTATCCCCATGGTTCTTGTTGTGGTTCACTTGGGATGTTCTTTGCTGGCCATTGGAATGAATCACCAGTTCCGTCCAGAAATGGTGTTTGATTGGCTAGCAGATGGTGGACTAAGAGCGGGGTGTCTTATTACAGAGTTAGCTGCAAGTTTTGGCCAGAGTAAATCAATAGGCCTAGTTTCCATTAGTTTGACATGGTAAGCATATGTAACCAAACAAGAAGTATACTACAAATTGTCCATTGTGGAAACAAATTATCATGGGAATTGAGCCCGCATAAGCAGAAAAAAAAGAATACTTATTCATGATCTATACAATCATATGTATTATTCTTTCCTTTGTTAGTGAATTAATCTTGTTCATTCTGTATTTCATTGCTTAATGTTATATCCATGCTTGTTTATAAACTGTGGCAGTTAAAGTTAATTCCTGGAAAATTGTTGTGCTTGCTATATGTTTTGCACCAGGTTGTTGATGAAGTGCTGAACTGTGTGTGCCACACTGTGTATGCTGCCCTTGATGTGACCCACCAGTCATGGCTTGGTCAGCTTGTGCAGATGATCAGTCAGCATAGAACTCTCCTTCCTGATCTGATCACTCGTCTGCTGACACTTTTCAGCACAGAGGTACAACACACACACACACACACACACACACACATGCACACATTCATTTTTGTGTGAATACACACAAAGACATGCACACACACATTCATACATGTGTGCACATGCATGTACATGATTTTGCTCTCGCTGTTGGAGAACAGTTCCATAATATGGTTGGAGTGCACAGGGCTGCCTTCTTTCTCCCACACTGTTCAAGAGATTGCGTCATGACTGCTGCACTTAAGATCATGTCAGCATAGTCAGTATTGGAGGAAGAATGATCACATACCTTCATTTCACAGACGACACTGGTAGCTTTGCAGGTAGTGAGCAAGAACTCATTAAACTTGTTTATAAAAGACTGGATGAAACATCAACAAGATATGACATGGAAATCAGCACCAAGAAAACCAAATTGATGGCCAGCTATGACACCAACATCATAACTGTTGCAACTGTCCATGCATGGGTGCATCGCCTTTTCATTTCTGAGGGAAACCTGTGTATTTGTCATTGCCAAAAAGGATTGTTCTTTCTCTCAGGGATGCAAGAGCTGTGTGGAAATGTGTAAACGTGTCTTTTGGTGTCATATACTGTACCATGTCAAACTGATGCAAACTAGGCCTATTGGTTTGCTCTGCTTGGCCAAATTTCGCGCGGCTAACAGTGAAAAGACGGGCCCACCCGCTCTCAGCCAATCAAACGCCTCTAAAAACTATAAGTGCTTAATCATTCCCTTTGGCCAAGGCTCTCCACGCCATCTTGTCAGGTTTACGCTCTGTCTCGTCTTACGCTTTTTTCGGCTGTTCAGCGTATCCTTTTGGCCTTATTTTGTTGCATGTGGCTTGTGTTTATTGTATGCTTACATTCTGTGTACTCGATTCGACTCGGCACCCTCGATTCGTTCGATTTTTTCTGCCTCTAAGTCGATCCTGTCTTTCCTTTCTCTGTTGGGGGTCGGATTTTCGCTGGGTGCCTAAGCGCGGGTTCCATGCCTCGTGTGCCATACCACGAAGGCAGGGGATCATGATGCTGGGATTGAGACTCGGTAAGAGACTCTCCCAGGCCCGGAGCTCATGATTCCTCCCGATACGGACCGCGGCGATGCGTCGTTAGACGCTGATCGCGGAGGCGACTTTCGTACCAGTAAAACGGTCATGAAGGGGACCGGGGGGAAAGAGGTACGAGCGTCGCCTCCCGAGGTGTCCCAGCGCGAGGCAGGGAGAAGGGTGAATGGCAAGTCATCTCCGTGCTGTGGGGACTCGCAGCTAGGCGCGGACTCCCAAGGGGAGGCCGCGCCCGGCCATTACCCGGGTCCCCACTCGGAGACGGCCCTCACGTGCCCCATTGTTGTTCCCCCTCCTCCCTTCTCTGTCGACCCCCCTCCCCCACCACCTTTTGGGGGGGGAGAAAAATTTGGTTCCGGGGAGGGATCTCTACTTTGCCCACCCCGGGCCAAGCCACCCCAGTCTCCCCACGGGAGGGGATTCAGGGCGCGTGGCAACCTGCTCTGCAGGTCTTCCCGCTATCCGGCCGGTCTCCCCTGCTGGGGGAGGCCCGTGCGTGTCAGGCGGTTCCGGGCAGTCAGCCCGCTCGTCTTCGGGCGGGACTGACACCCAAGTCGGACCTGACCTCCCTCCGACTTGGCCAGGTTGTTCCCTTCATGGAGGTCAACGCACCAGTGACCCTTGGGGTTCGGGTCACAGTATGGCTGGTGCCCACGGGTAGTTACCCCCATTCTACCCATACTGGGGCGCACCTAGGGTGCACACTGGGTTGCCGGGAGCACCAAGGGCCAGCCCCTTGTCCGCTCCCCACCGGACCCAACCCAGCACATCTCACAGGGTGACACACACAGCCCCGACAAGTGGGATCGACTTCTTGTCGGTCAGGTCGAGCTCCTCGACCAATATTACCACTCTTTGTCAACCCACAGGTGACCTCCACGGTCACAACGGCCTCCTTGTCAGGACCGACGGCTGCTCAGGGGCCCTACTCGGACCGGCGGAGCCGGCAGTCCCCACCTGCCCAGCCCTCGGTCCTACAGTGAGATGAGTGGGTGTTTGTCCCCACACAGCACTCGTGGGTCACTCTTGCATCCAGGGACGCCCTCTCTGAAAAGGTGTGGCACCCACCATCCCAAGCATGGTTGGACCTACGGTCCACACGCTCCCCACCCGCTTCAGGTGTCAAGGACATAACAGTGGCGGCCATGGTCCCGGCTCGGGATCGTCCCAGCTTATCCCGCTGGGCTGACCACAGCTCACAGGACGCCCCAGTGGGTACATCCACTTGGGATGGCACCCAGCAGGGGATGGACTGCGAACAAGAGTGGGAGCCCCTGTCTTCGGATGAGGACGAACAAGCAGATGAGCACTCTTCGCCCACGTCCCAGGGGGGACCGATTGAGCCCGTGCCTCCCTAGGGACCAGCCTGAACCAAACTCGGACTTTGCCGAGCTCGAACTGACCCTCCCCAATAGGGTCACGTATGCCGAATCAGTCCCTCAGGCTACTTTGTTACCCTTGACCCTCCTTACGCCATGTGACTCTAACTCCAGAACCACAAAGCAACTCAGAGTGCCAGAAATGGTGCAGGTATGGCTTAATAAGTCAGCCCGCACTGTCAGGGGTGCTGCTTCCATCCCTCCTCCAGGCAGGGAGTCCCTCTCTGCCCCGGGCGCCTTTTCCCCGGGAAAGTTTCTTAAAGATTCCTCCAAGGGAGGGGTGTGGTCCTGGTACACACAGGACCACCCTGCCTACAGTGGAGCAGAGCCCTCCGCACAGGACAGGATGTTGGTCTCACAGCGCACCACCTTCCCCACTTCAGCTAACCTATCCTTTAAAACGTTAGCAGAGTGGGACAAATTGGCCCGCCGCTGCCCCCTCGAGGTTTCCACGGCGTACACCTTCGACACGTTCCTTCACAGGGCCAATGAGCTGTGGGAACAGTGTCCAGTTAATCAGGACAAGGGGTCTCCTTCCTCTGTCCCGCCGGGCCTCTTCACCGACCAGAGGTTACACGCTTTTGGCAATAGAGTAGCATCTGGTCTCACGGCAGCTGCAGACACAGCTACCAGCCTTCACTTCAATACTGTGCTAGCCATTTTCAGCCTCTCTAACATTCCTGTGGAGGAGAGGGCTGCCCTGCGGTCCATCCCAGCACAGCAGCACTCCCTCTTCGGCCAGTTCCCGCCCCATTTGGTCAGCCACAGGGCAGAGACAAACAGGGAGGTGGCCTCATATTTGGCCCACACCTCTCATGGGCTCCAGGGTTCTATGCCATTGAAGAGACTGGCCACCAGGGCCCCTCCATATACCACGCCGCCTGTCAAGGCAGTGTGTGCTGAATCAGTGGCAGAGGAATAAACCACCTTAGGTCCGTCCAAGCCGACCGGCCATGCCCAAGGCCAGAAGGCAGCACCCCCAATGACTGGGCCCCGATTCAGCACCGCCAGTCGTTCAGCCCCTCCAAGTAGGAAACTTGTCCCGGCAAGCACATCAGTGGTGTGCTCTGGGACTCAACGACGGGATTATGTCGGTGCTAGGGTCGGGGTACATGCTGTCTGGGGTGGAGGACCTCCCCCCTCTAAGATCCACTCCTCCTCCTTAGGTGCCCAGCTCGACGGAGCAGGAGAGCGTCCTAGAAAAAGAGATATCGCACCCACTCCTCATGGGGCTATATCTCAACTCTCGGACCCGGGCCCCGGTTTTTACGGCTGGTTGTTGGTGATTCCAAAGGTCTCGGGAGGGTGGAGACCAGTTTTGGACTTGTCCCCCCTCAACAAATTCCTCCCAAAATCAAATTCAAGATGGACACACAGGCACAGATTCGGGAGACCATCCAACAAGGTGATTGGCCTACCTCTATCGATCTGGAAGATGCTTATTTTCATATACTCATCCATTCGGCATCCCGTCGGTACCTGAGGTTCGTGTGGAGGGACAAGGAGTTCCAGTTCCCGGCCCTCCCATTTGGTCTGTCCCTTGCCCCTTTCCTGTCTACCAAGGTGGTGCGGGAATTGGTGTCCATCGTCCGCTCGGAATCCATTTGTCTCTGTGTGTACTTGGACGACTTGCTTATCCTGGCCCAGTCGCAGGCCCTGTGCCTGAGTCATACGGCCAGACTTCTAGACCTTTGCTCCCAACTGGGCTTCCTCATGGACCAGCAGATATGCGATCTGTCCCCACGTCAGTCCTTCAACTTCTTAGGGATGAGATTTGACACGCGGTCTATGATAGTCTCTCTGGCGCCAGATCACTGGGACCGTCTGGCAGGCCTCCTCAGCCACTGGCGCCACTCCTCCCAAGATACAGCGCAGACACTTTCTTCCCTCTTGGGCATGATGGAGTCCACGGCACCTCTCATTCCCCTGGACAGGGTTCTCAAGCGCCCTCTCCAGAGGGCACTGAGGTTACGCCGGTCCCAGAGCACTCAGCCATGGGATACCCAGATATGTCTGGGCGAGTGGTTCCTCGAGGTGACATCAGAGTGGTTAATCACCCCCCTTCGGACACAGGGGGTGCCCTTAGCCCCACCTACTCTTCAGGTGGCACTCTTCACAGACGCCTCCTCCCTGGGCTGGGGAGCCCACATGGACTCACTCTATGCAGCAGGGACTTGGTCCCCGGAGGAGCGCCTATGCCACATCAATGTTCTGGAACTGGAGGCAGTTCGCAGGACTCTCCTGCACTTCATGGGGGAGGCCACTGGCAAGACCATCCGCTTGTTCACGGACAAGACGACGGTCGCATGTTATGTGAACAAATGGGGTGAGAGCACTCGGCAGACCTCCCCTTGCGGACTGAGGCTGTCCTCCGTTGGTGCCACAGCAAGGGCATTGCACTTTCAGCGAGACACTGAGCAGGAAAAACCAACTTCTTGGCAGATGCTCTTAGCAGGTCCAAGAGTGTCATACGCACAGAGTGCACCCTGGACAAGGAAAGCCTTCAGGGGGTGTGGGAACAGTGGTTTCGGCCGATGGTGGACCTTGTTCAACAAGAGACTTCCCACTTCCGTCTCTTCGGTTGCCGACCCAGAAGCGTGGGCAGTGGATGCTCTCTCTCTAGATTGGAGCAGTCTGATTGCCTCCGCGTTTCCTCCCTTTCCAATTCTGTCCAAGGTGATACGGAAAGACAGATTGGAACACCGGCAGCCGATCCTCATTGCGCTGAAATGGCCAGCCCAGACCTGGTTTCCGGACCTTCAGTCCCTGACACATGTTTCCACCCCTGGAACTTGAAACCAAATCTCATCTGCTGAGGCAGCCTCGCTCGGGCACTCCGCATTCCAATCCTCAACTGCTCCACCAGCACGCATGGCTGCTGGGCGGTCGGAACTGTCAGCATCACCATTGAAGTCCTCGACCCCTCGGTCGGCCTCTGTGTCGGCTGTGCTGACCCAGGGGTGTGCCTCCTCTGACCTCCTCTCCATAGTCACCAGAGCAAGGAGGCAGGGAACGGAGACTTTGTATGACTTTCGCTGGAAGAAATGGTTGCGGTGGTGTACAGCTCAGGGCATTACCCCTACGAACCTTACGAGCATGCAGCTGGCCAACTTTCTGGCTCTCTGCTCCTCGGTTCATCCTGTCTGCTAGTTCTGTGCGAGGGTACAGGTCTGCCTTCTGTACCACAATGCAAACAGCTAGGTGGTTCCGCCTTTGAAGCGGATTGCCTGCTCAGAGAGGTGGCTAGGGGTGCCCCTCTGAAGGAAGCTAGAGACCCCAGAAGAGTGCCCCTCTGGGACTTGTTCCTGGTGCTGGATTTCATTCGAAAACAGCCCTTCCTACCATTGGGGACTATTCCTTTTGACATCCTCACCCTCAAGACCACTTTCCTTCTGTGGCTGGCCACAGGCAGTCGTAGAAGTGAGCTGCATGGGCTTAGTGGAATGCCACAAGATCTGGCCTTCCACAGAGATGGTTCCATCACTATTCGTTTCCTTCCAGAGTTTCTGGCTAAGAACCAAGACCCTGAGGTTCCTTCCCCCTCTCCGAGGGTCAGACCTTTGTCTGATATTCTTGCCCAAGATGATGAGGATAGGCACCTGTCCTGTTGGGTGTCTCAAATATTATTGGGATAGGTCTCGCCATAGGCGTTCTTCTCAGAGGTGTCTGCTCATCTCCCTCAATGAGAATTACAAGAAAGACATCGCTGCAGGCACCATTTCCCACCAGGTTTCCCAAGTCATTCGTAGAGCCTACTCTCATGCACACAGGGATATCAGCTGTCTTCATCCCAGAGCACACAAAGTGCGGGCCATAGCTACTTCGGCTGCTTTCCAGCACTCAGTGCCAACGCAGCATGTCTTGGAGGCAGCCTTCTGGCGGTCTGAGAATCCCTTCATCAACTTCTACCTCAGGAATTTCCGTATGACCAGGGCTGACGGTTCCAAGGGGATTTCCTTTGTCGCGGCTAACACTGCCGTCTCAGTTACAAGGGCTCCCCATATGAACCAGTAGGCGTTGCCCTCCTCCATTTGCTTTAAATTCTGCATCAGTTTGACATGGTACAGTATATGACACCAAAAGGAGGAGTTTGTATTATACTCCATGTTTGGTGTTAAATATACTTACCATGTCAAACTCGAATGCCCGCCCGTCCATCCCCGCGTCTCCGCCGTGGTTCTCATGGGGCATTTTTGTTCATGGCCACGGAATGATTAAGCGCTTATAGTTTTTAGAGGCGTTTGATTGGCTGAGAGCGGGTGGGCCCGTCTTTTCACTGTTAGCCGCGCGAAATTTGGCCAAGCAGAGCAAACCAATAGGCCTAGTTTGCATCAGTTTGACATGGTAAGTATATTTAACACCAAACATGGAGTATAATACAAACTCCTCCTTTTAATTTCATTAAAAAAAACAAGAAGAAAGAAAAATGTGTGGCAGTCAGTTGGGTGTGAATGCCACCGAAAAGCCCTTGGACAATTCCTGAGTTCTGTGCAAATCCAGGGAGAAATTGTGGAAGGGGGTGAGACTTAGATATGATTTTACCAACATGAGCTGTTGTGATGTATTTAATGACAAATCGGGGGGAAAACAAAAAACAACTGCCACCTTCTTGATTTCGTCTATCCCTTATAACAAAAAGCCCTTTTCTCATCTGCTCTGTGTTGATCCAAAAAACTCTTGTGCCAAAATTATGTATTACTTAGATATGGGAGTCAATTACTATGTTGTTTTGATCAAATTGAGAGATTCTTGTCGCAAGAAGCAAACAATGAATGCAAGACAACAACAGCAAAACAAGATTCACTCATGTGTCCGGGAGTGTTGTGATGTGCCCATGGCCCGATGTCTGATAGATGGTTTATGCTCCTAATTTTTACAGGAAAATACATACAAACATGCATGCATGCGCTCACATTATACCATTGCTTAGACACCCCCACCCCCATCCCACACAGACACATACACACACTCATAGATGCATATAAACAGACGCATGGACGCACACACACACAATCTCTGCCCCAGTATCATCCCAAACAATAAAAGTTGCATCTGACATCAATGTTTTTTGTGCTAGAATTACGTCATCAGATACTGCATCAGTACACTTGATGGCTGCAGCTATGTATAGGTTACTTGGATCTGGATCTATTGCAAAATTAGCAAAGAGATCATTTGCATTACAAACATGAGATTTTACGTTTTGCCCCATCCCTCTCTCTCTGTCTCTCTCTTTCTCCCTCTTTCTTAGCCCTCTTACACTGGCACCACACACACACACACACACACTTTTGCGCTTGTGTGTGCACACATACACAAACATACGCCGATCTTACCATCTCACACACAATCAGCTCTTTCCATCTCTCTCTCCACCAAACTCAATCTTTTTGCTTTGTCTTCTCAGTTTGAGGGTCCTGTGTGTTATTCAAAAGGAAATGGACAGGTGTTGTCAACAAAGTAGAGATACATTTTGTTTAACCATTTATGGCTCAAATCACAACAAACAGGACCACCATAATCTCACTGCCCCCATTCATGCGTGTGAGTGACTGGTGTGAAAGCGCTTAGATTTGCCAGTGCGCAAGATTCAGCGCTATATAAACACAATTATTATTATTATTATTATACACATCCCCTCACCCCATCTAACTCTTTCTTTCTTACCTTCTACCCCTCTCCTCTCCTTACTTCATAGTCTGTAAATGTCCTTCCTCCTCCCCACCTTTTACATGGACAGTAAAGGTCAGGTCAGGTCATTAGATCTGCTACTGGTAACCTGTAATCCAGTACAACCTGTTCAGGGTCGGGTTGCCGGCGACTAAACCGGCACTCCCACTGCTCCCTTCCGGGACTGGTGAGGCGGGTGGCTAGACACCCTTATGGAGATCCATAAAAGGGCGTTGGCTCAGGAGAGCCACCGACGGCCATCTAGCTCCACTGTGCTGTGTGCATGCCACACGCAGTTGGCCCCCGGGGTGTGTCTACCCATGCATGCGAAGTCTGGATCCGGCAGAATCTGCGGAAGAAACCTATCGGTTCAACGGAGAGGAAGGCGGTTACAGCAATGCACTGTGGAGTGCAGAGAGCAAGATGAGACACCGAAAGGATATCTTGGTCATCCACTGCATCCGTGCTCATCCTCCAGTCGTCTCGACTTAGTCTTGCCACTGGAAATTGGTGGACCCGGACGAGAGAGTGAGGTCGACGTTGCGCAACTCCTCTTCACTTTAAACAAACTCATCGCATCAGTCATCCAAAATGACCTTTCATCCTTCATCACTTCATCACCCCCAAGTCCTGTGGCGACAGGCGAGCGACGAAACGACAGGTGTGGGTACACTGGCAGTCGCAGCAGCAGACCTGCACGCAGGCGGCTCAGGCCATAGGGTCATTCTTCGTCGACAGGAGCAGCGATGGAGCTCGGCAGCCGTCTGAGCGTCTGAGCAGCCCTCTTTAGGAATGCACTGCTCACCTCCCTGGCATGAGGAAGGGGCTAGAAAAGGTGCCCTAAAAATTGCCTGCTCCATATCACCCTGGCCAGCATACCGCGGCTGGCGGGGACCCTACATCAGCGGTCGAAACAAAAAGAAAGAAAAGAAAAAAACAAGGATCGTTCCTCTCACCATTGGTGCTTGGAACATAAGGACTCTCCTGGACAGAGATAACGCGGACAGACCCCAAAGGAGAACGGCACTAGTTGCATCCGAACTCGCCAGATACAGCATTGACATCGCAGCCTTGAGTGAGACTCGGCTTGCAGGTGAAGGCGAGCTCTGTGAACGGGGATCTGGTTACACTTTCTTCTGGAGTGGACGAGGAAGCGAAGAGCGACGTGAGGCTGGCGTTGGTTTTGCAGTAAAAACAGCACTTGTCAGCAAGCTAGCTGGAATTCCAAAGGGAGTCAACGATAGGCTTATGACCATGAAACTCCCACTGGCATCTGGCCAGAAGCACCTCACCATTGTCAGTGCCTACGCCCCAACCATGACCAACCCGGATGAAGTGAAGGCGAAGTTCTACGAGGACCTTCACTCTGTCATTGCTGCCATCCCTAAAGCAGACAAGCTCATCATTCTTGGGGACTTCAATGCTAGAGTTGGCTCTGACTACATCTCCTGGGATGGAGTGATTGGAAAGCACGGTGTGGGCCACTGCAACCCAAATGGATTGCTTTTGCTTCAGACTTGTGCAGAGCACGAACTGCTGATAACCAACACAGTTTTCTGCCTCCCTACCCGTAACAGGACGTCATGGATGCACCCTCGCTCAAAGCATTGGCATCTCATTGATTATGTCATCGTCAGGAAAAGGGATAGGCAAGATGTACGTGTAACAAAGACCATGTGCGGCGCCGAGTGTTGGACAGACCATCGCCTTGTAGTCTCGAAGCTGAATATTCGAATCCAGCCCAAGAGACGCCCCCAAGGCCAGAAGGCTCCAAAACGGCTCAACATCGCTAAGCTGAATAACATCACCATCAAACAGTCCTTTGTGGAGCTGCTGGAAGATCATCTGGAATCTGCCTCTCTGGACAACCAGAATGTGGAGTCTGACTGGAGGACCCTGCGTGAGCTGATCTATAGTACAGCTTCAGAGACCCTGGGACCCATGACCAGAAAGCACAAAGACTGGTTTGATGAAAACTGTGATGAAATCAAGCAGCTTCTGGATGAGAAACGCCGTCTGCATCAAGCCTACCTGAGCAACCCAAAGTCCACATCAAAAAGGATGCGTACGATGCCATCCGCAGGACTGTTCAGCAAAAGTTACGCCAGATGCAGGATAAGTGGCTGAGTGACAAAGCTGATGAGATCCACGGATATGCTGACAGGCACGATATGAAGAGGTTCTATGATGCCTTAAAAGAAGTCTACGGCCCCACATCCTCAGGATCATCCCCCCTCCTCAGTGCAGATGGGAATACTTTGATCACCGAGAAGGAGAAAATTCTCGAACGCTGGGCTGAGCACTTCAACAGTGTCTTAAATCGCCCTTCCTCCATAAATGATGAAGCCATAGACCGTCTCCCACAAGTCCCCATCAACGAAGCACTGGACGATCCGCCAACACTTCTTGAGACCCAGAAAGCAATCCGTCTGCTATCTAGTGGCAAAGCACCTGGCTCAGACTCCATACCAGCAGAGGTCTACAAGGATGGAGGCACTGTGCTGACTGAGAAGCTCCATCAGCTGTACTCACTCATGTGGAAAGAAGAGACGATCCCCCAGGATTTCAAAGATGCATCTATCATTCACTTGTACAAGCGAAAGGGGAACCGGCAAGCCTGTGATAACCATCGGGGCATTTCCTTGCTCTCCATCACAGGCAAGATACTTGCCAGGATCCTACTAAACCGCCTCACAGCACACCTTGACCAAGGTCATTTGCCTGAGAGCCAATGTGGATTCCGGAAAGAGCGCGGAACCACCGACATGGTGTTTGCTGCAAGGCAGCTGCAAGAGAAATGTCAGGAGCAAAATGCTGATCTGTTCTCCACCTATGTCGACCTCACTAAGGCCTTCGACACCGTGAGTAGAGAGGGACTGTGGAAGATCATGGCCAAGTACGGATGCCCTCGGAAATTTATTTCCTTGGTCAGCCAATTCCATGAAGGCATGCAAGCTCGAGTCCAGGACAATGGCGAAACATCTGCTCCTTTTGCTGTCACAAATGGTGTCAAGCAAGGCTGTGTCCTGGCTCCAACGCTGTTCAGCCTCATGTTCTCTGCAATGCTTACTGATGCCTTCAGAGATGGCGATGTTGGAATCGGCCTAAAGTACCGAACAGATGGCAAGTTGTTTAACCTCAGAAGGCTTCAAGCAAAAACGAAGGTCATGACAGACATCATCAGAGACTTTTTGTTTGCTGATGATTGTGCCCTCAATGCTGGATCTGAAGCTGACATGCAACTCAGCGTCGACAAGTTTGCCACTGCCACTGCCAGCAGGAACTTCGGCCTTACCATCAGCACGAAGAAAACTGAAGTTCTCCATCAGCCAGCCCCAGGGAAACCCTACGTTGAGCCCAACATCACAGTCAACGGTCAGAGACTCAGTGCGGTGGAGCGGTTCACATACCTTGGCAGCACACTGTCACAAAATGCGACCATCGACGATGAAGTGAACGTCAGGATTGCAAGAGCAAGCGCAACTTTTGGCAGACTCAGTGCAAATGTCTGGAACAGAAGAGGCATTAGTCTTGAGACCAAGCTAAAGGTCTACAGAGCAGTAGTTCTCCCCACACTACTGTACGCCTGCGAAACTTGGATAGTGTACCAACGACATGCCGAGAAGCTGAACCACTTCCACACAACATGCCTCGGGAAGCTACTGAACATCAAGTGGCAAGACAGGAACCCAGACACAGAGGTGCTCGCAAAAGCCACCCTTCCCAGCATCTTCACCATCCCGATGCAGTCCCAGCTTCGCTGGGCTGGACACGTGGCGCGCATGCCAGACCATCGGCTGCCCAAAAGGCTCTTCTATGGCGAGCTGCAACAAGGGAAGAGATCACATGGAGGTCAGAAGAAGCGCTTCAGAGATACTCTGAAAGTCTCTCTTAAAGCGTTTGATATCAACCCTGACTCCTGGGAGGAATCTGCAGTGGACCGTGACAAATGGCGCGCTGCTGTGCACAAAGGCGCCAAGTTGTGCGAGGCCAACAGGACTGCAGCAGCTGTTCAGAAGAGGCAGGCCAGAAAGTCACGGGGAAACAAGCTCCCTGACAATGATATGCCTGTCTTTGTCTGCCCCAACTGTCAGCGAACATTTTGTGCGCAGATTGGACTATTCAGCCATCTGCGCATTCACAGATAGATTCATGAGCATCCTCCCCCCCACCCCACCACCACCCTCCCCCCATCCCCCAGCTGGATGACAACTATGGTCATCATCGATCTCTCGATGGACACACCACCACCATATAAATGGCAAAAGGCACTGAGGTTGTTGAGGTAATAGTTTGGGGGTAGGTGGTCAAAGTCCAGTTTGGTTGCAGGGCCAAACACATCACCAGAAGTCCCGTTCTGTTGAAGCACCAGACACATATGAAGGGGGCAGTGTAGAAAGCAATGCAATACTATTTAGGTGTAACAGCTGCTTGCACCACCGTCTCTGATAATGTGGCCCAACCTTGGTTTCTATGTTCCTCAGTCTTTTTGTGTCAGTGTTACTCCTCACCACCCTCTCAAACTCCCACATACACAATATGAATGTCTAAACACTGATTGAAACCATTGATTGTCAGATGAACTTTTTGGTTGTACTAAACACGCACGCGCGTGCGCGCGCGCACACACACTGTACTAAACACACACACGCACACACACACACACACACACACACATATTACTAAGACAATTGGTAGATAAGATTGCTATTTCTTTTAATCCACACTTGATCCTCAGAAATTGTGAAATGTTTCCAAGGTTTTCAGACAGAAGGCCGTGTTAGCTCTTAGATTTTAAGCCTATTTTGGAACATTGTTTTTTTTTGTTTGTTTTTGTGTGTGTGTGTATGTCTGTGTGTTCAAGTTAAAAAACAAACAAATGAAAAATAAAACAAATAAGACACCTGCAGAACAATGAGACAACAGCAGTTCCATCAGAGATCTTGAGGTGCCAAACAATTTTTTGTCACATTCAGGAGGGCTTTGCTCCTTGAGACCCCTATTGGCGCTTTGCCCTTGAACCCCAGCTACAGTTACCTGTTTTGTTTCAGTCCCTCTCACACTCCTGGTATTAGAGAGAGAGAGAGAGTGCAAATGCAAATGAATGCAAATATGAACATTTTGATTGTACATAGGCCACAGGCATCATTACAAATGCATTGTGATTTGGTGGTATCAGTTGCATGCACTGAACACACCAGTATACAGTGCAATGAGTCTAATTATAGAAGCTAGTTGCATACTGCAAAGCAAATATTTTTTCAGAGTCACTTATAATTAATAACATCACAATCACTGCTACCAATAACCAGTGTGCTTATTAATCTTTAAGAGAGAGAGAGAGAGAGACCGAGAGAGAGAGAGAGAACAAGAGCAAACTTTAATCTCCAGGCCTTCGGCCCCTAGAAAGAGGTCAAAAGAACACAATATGGTGCTCATGCAGCGACAACAAAATGTAAAATACATACTAACTTAAACCTGTAGAACAATAGTGCTTCTTGTGCATAGTAAATTAATTCTAACTTTCATCATTGTTGTCACAGAATTCCTGTCGTATCATCAGGGCATTGAATATATAAACGCAGAGTTTACGAATACTGTAAACAGAACCATTCTTCAGCAAGTGAACATTCAATTGACCTTCAGAGTTCAGATGTTTTTGCCGCAGGTTATTGTAAAGGACACAATTGTTTATAAAATGGTTTCCATCTTCGACCATGTTACAACGTTTACATGCATAATTTGAATTACATTTGAATGTTTTCCGAAAAAATGATCCATTTATTGGGAGCAAACCAAGCCATAATTTTACCAAACAGTCCCTAAAACACTTTTTATCCACAAAGTCAAAATATTGCTCACACTGAAAACCAGTTTTAAACAGTCTGTAGTTATGATATATATCTTTAGACATTACCGACTCGTCCCACTCTTGCATAAATATATCTTTCATTCTTTGCTTAAATAATGACAAAAAAGTTTGCTCACAACCAACGCCTTGTTGCAACCAGACATATCCAAACCCAACTCTAAATAAAGTATTTTTTTTACTAAAGACACCCAGCATTTTTTTCCCCTTTTGTCCAAGTTAAAAACATCAAATATGCCTGTCTGAGTAATCTGTGCGCATTCATATTCAGCAACCTTAACCAGTACTTGATACACCTTGTTGCACAATTTATATACAGTGGATAACGTCCTAATTTGCCGTATGCAAACTTGTTTGGTACTCTAAGTGGTATGTTCAAAAAACGTTTACATGCAAAGGAATGAACCTTCTCAATAAGTCTGTTAAGACCCCACATGTCAGAAGCGTACAAAAGAATGGGTTGTACCCGAGCATCAAATATTTTGAAAAAACATCCTTTGGAAATATCATTCAGCTTCGTTATATATTTTGAGAGAGAGCAGAAAACATACATGTGAACTTTTGTTTTCAGTGAACTGGAAATGAAACTGCTTTGTCTGTGTGCCACCCATGTGAACCTCATCGGGCAAATCACTGTTGTGTTTTCAAACAGTGGAACATTGTTCGACAGTGTTTCTCAGTCTCCTGGACACCCAGAGAGAAAGATGAAGCAACATGCTGTTTATGAAGGAGTCTCGGTGGTTGTTGTCGACTCCACTGTAAAAAGCAAGTGGAGGTGCCAGTGGCTTGACAATACTGACAGTTATGGAAATCACCAGAGAGAATGGCAGAAACTCAGTCATGCTAAATGCTTTGTGACAAAGAAATAGAATACTGAACTGATGGCTTAAGAAAATAAGAGGCCTTTAACCTGTTAAGTGCCAATTAGACGTCATCCGACATCCTCATAAAGTGCTGCCATAGTACCTATAAGACATCCACTGACATCCTGCATTTCTTTTGACTGTTCCTTCATCCGAGTTTGGTACAATGCCCATCAACAGACTCTGAATGGTTAGTTTAACCCTTAATCTGCCAAGGGATATGACAAATAACTGAATGCTGTTTGCCAGGGAAATTTCTCAAAAAACAGGTAGATGTAGAAAAAAAAATTCTGGGTTAATTTCTCAACTGACACAGGTAAAAGTACATATTTTCTGAAAGGAAAATGAATGGACAATATAGAAAAAATGTGTTGTTATGATGATTTGCATATGTGATCCACAAGAACTTTTCAAAAATAAAGCAGTCATACATATAAAAAAAGCAGTCATACATATAAAAGCCCACTCATGTACATACGAGTGAACGTGGGAGTTGCGGCCCATGAACGCGGAAGAAAAAGAAGAAGAAAACACACTGTTCTGAAAATAGACACACCACCATGCCCACTCCACTGCCCCTCCCCCTCCCTCCCCAATCAACCTGATGTCATGACAGAATAAAGTACAAGATCAGCACTCTGTGTTATACATGTATTCACAAATCTGCCCCTTCCTATCTCTGTGGCTGCCTTCACTTCAACACTCCATCTCGCTCTCTACGATTGGCTTCGGATCCACTCTGTTTATGCATACCCATATTCAAACACTCGACTGTTGGCCGCCGTTCCTTCTCTGTCTCTGGACCTTGCAGTTGGAATAAACTTCTTCTTTCTCTTCATCAGGTCTCCGCACTCAGCTCTTTCAAATCTGGTCTTAAAACCCACCTCTTCCCAAAATAGTCTCCCTTCCCTTCCTCTTCCTTGCCTTCAGTTTTTTCCAGTTTTAGAGTTATGTATGCGTGCGAATGACTGGTGTGAAAGCACTTTTATTTGTGTCTGCACAAGATTCAGCACTATATAAATATGATTAATTATTATTATGATTCACTCTGCACACTGTAATCTGATACCTCCTCCATTCCTACTACCTCTCATGGGCCTGTATGTCACGCACACTGTGTTCTTTTCTAGAATCATTCAATGCTGTCTTGTAGGAAAATCGAACTCTGTTCTGCCCTTTGGGTGGAGAATAGGCTGGTATTCCTCACCTTTTTCTTCCAAAGAATCGTCAGATTGCAGTTTATCTGCATCTTCTTCATGCACTCATTCTAATTTTCATTGAGCAGCGGCTAAATCCTGTGTCATGGTGTTTACTTATGGTCACACTTGGCTTGGACAAGGCATTGCCATTTTGCTTGCCCACATAGATAATGAGATGTTGACATGCTTCAGTGAGCCAATAATATCACTTGATAAACTATACTCCTTGGTGACGTAGGATGTTTTCATGTTCGTATAAGAATCAGGGGAACTTTGGCAAAGCTGAAGATACCAATATAATAATTCCTAAACAACATGAAAGCTTTCACAAGACCGAGATAGTTAGCTGCCATTTGGGTATGGCTTTCATGAAGCATGCTATTTCTGGCAGTATTTAGTTGTTGTTTTTTCGGATTGTCTACATACATTTTCCTTCACAAAAACATTTACTTTCGTTCTGTATCTCCTATAGTTTTTGTGTCAGATTTTTTTCCCCTTGAATCTTCAAAATTCCCTGGCAAGGGGAGAGCACTTTTTCACAAAATTCTCCAGTGCTGAATAGTTTAGATACATTTCAAACTGAAATTCTGCTTCAGCTTCACACATACATTCCCCCCCCCCTCCTCCCTCCCACCACCACCCCTGCAACTCGGCTGTCCCTGCACCTGATCTCAACTGGACTGCCATATTTCGGGTTTTTTGGTGTTGTTTATTTGTTTGCCTGTTGTTGTTTTTTTAATTTAAGTTTTTGACAGTGCCATGGTCTAAAGCTAGGAGCTGTTCAACAGTTCACTTTTGGGGGTCCATCATCAGCAGCAATAAAGGGTCCAAACCAGAAACCCTCTCAAGAGCAGCAAAGACATCAGCACTGTTAAGACGGAGACATTTTGTGGAATTACATCTCCAAGAAACACAAGAAAAGACTACTAAGTACATTGTATATTCCATATTCCTATATGCATGCCAGACATGGACCCTCACAGTTGATTTGGAAAGAAGAAGAAATCAAGCCATGGGAATGAGGTGCAATTGCAAGATACTAAATATCAGATACGCTGATTGTATCACCAGTCAACAAGTACACTAAACTATCAAGTCCTATTGGACAATATGAAGATGTGCTGACATCAGTTGGGAAAATGAGGATGGTGTGGCCACTTAATAAGATTCAGTGGCCTTGCAGAAATGATAATATAGAGAACTGTTGAGGCTGAGAGACAAAAAAGTGAAAACACAAAAAATAACAGACTGAGAACAATTCAGAATGGATGTTGTTTGAAGTCACTTGTGGCACAGTTTGCCGGGTCCGGGGGTGCTGGGAGGATGGGGGTTGGGTGGTGGGCTGGGGGGGGGGGGGGGGATCAGATTTGGGACTTGAAGCCTTCCAGGGTGGGGCTGAGGGCAATCTCAGCAGGAAGGCTGTTACAATCAGATATTGACCTGGGGAAGAAGGACTTCTGTCTGTATAGAGTCCTGCAGTTGGGGGGATGATAAGTTGCTGGATGCAACCGTTGGGTTCCTTTGGGTGCAGAGGGGTTCTGGGAGGGCTTGTGGCACGTGTTGATGATGAGGCTTCCGTTGCGGAATTTGTAAAAGTTCATCAGCTGCGCCCTTCTCCATCGCTCTGTGAGGGGGGACCACTGAAGGGTCTCCAGCATGTCTTGTACACTGGAGGTTTTCCAATGTCGATGGGTGACCGAGCGGGCAGCTCGGCTTTGGATCGTTTCCAGTTTCTTGATGTCCTTCTCTATGTGGCGGTCCCACACAGAGGCATATGTGTGGGCTCCAGCTGAGGTCAGAAGTGATGGTGACGCCAAGGTACATGCTTACTGTATCGAGGGTGCGGCCCCTGAGAGTGTAGTTTGTAGGTGGGGGGTTCCTCTTCTGGTTAACTCACAGTGTCTGGCATTTGTCTGGATGAAAGCTCATGAGCCATCTCTGCTCCCACTCTGCAAGGTGGTCGAGATCCTTCTGGAGGGCTTGCTGGTCGCTAGTGGAGGAAACAGTTTTGTGGCACAGAGCGTCATCAGCAAAGAGACGAGCAGTGGAGGACAGTCCAGTTAGCATGTCGTTGATGTAGAGTAAGAATAGGCTAGGCCCAAGAACAGAGCCTTGGGGGACTCCAGACTCCACAGGAACAGGACTGGAAGTAGCTCCATCCACCACAACTGACTGCTGTCTATCCGAGAGGAAGTTCTTTATCCAGGTGTGTATTTTTCCTGTGATGCCCTTGGAATGGATCTTGTGGAGCAGGAGGGAGTGACAGACCTTGTCGAATGCCTTGGAAAAATCCATAATAAGAGTGTCTGTTTGTTTTCCAACCTCAAGGTTACGGATAGCTCGCCTAGAAGTCCAATGAGCTGGCTTTCACAGGAGTGCTGACGTCTGAATCCGTGCTGTGCTTCGGTGATAACACCATTCTCCTCTGCGAAGTTCATGACGGTACTCGTGATAATGTGCTCCATTACTTTGCACAGTATGCTGGTCAGAGGGATAGGATGGTGGTTTTCTGGGCGGTAGTGCTCACCTTTCTTGAAGACTGGGGTAACATTGGCAGTTCTCCAGTCCTTTGGTACTATGCCCGTTTTGAGGGAGCTCTGGTAGAGGAGTGTGAAGGCAGGGGCTAGTTCTTCGGCAAGCTGTCGCAGTAGTCTCGGGCTAATGCCATCTGGGCCGGGAGCTTTACTTGGATTCAGGTCCTTGAAGAGCTTGGTGACCTGCTGCTGATATTGTTAGAGTGCTTACAGTAGGGGAGTCTGACAGAGGCTGGTTCTAGAGGTGAACTCTTCTTTGCTGCATGTGATCTTCGGGCTGAAAGCTGAGTGGAATTGCTGGTTTAGTACTTCAGCCCACTCTTTTGCTCCTGTGACAGTCTGCCGTCTTTCTTTAGTGGGGATACACTTGCAACCTCAGTGCGTAGAGCTTTGATGTATGCCCAGAACTTCTTGTTTGTTGCTGGCTTCTCATCTGTGCTGTCTTTGAACATGTTTTGGGTGTATGCCCAGTAGGAACAGCACAGGCTCCTTTGGACATTGTGTTTCAGCTTTTTCAGTTTGGTTCACACTTCTGGGTTTCCGGTCTTTTTCCACTGTTTGTACAGTCGGTCTCATTGTTGGATCATCTTCAGGGTTGCATAGTCTACCTAGGGCTTGTTGTTTTTCCCGCCTATGTTTTTTTTTTGGATATGCTTCTCTGTCATGGAGGCGATACCTTCTTTCAGCGTTTGCCAAAGCTGCTCTGTGTCATAGAGTTAAGGATGAATGAGAGAAGGAGAAGATAATAAACTTAAAAAAAAAAAATTCTTCAGAAAGACTTAGTAGTGTACAGATAATCTAATGGAAAAATTCTGAGTTCTCTGTTACTGCTTAGTTATACATTGAGCAAGGTGTTTATTTCATGGTTGTTAGTTAATAGGCACCGTACATTCATGAGAAAGCGCCAAACAACAGAAAATCACTTCCTTCCCAGCCTTCACCTCCCATCCACAGTGCTGTTGTTACATCTGTGTCATACCATGTGTACACACTACACACCACCCCTGTACACAGTATACAGTGTACACACTACACACTGTCCTTGATGTATAGATGTTCAATCACAACTGGTCTCCTGAGCCAGAGAAAAGAAATGCTTGAAGACTGTTTTGTTATCATTATGCTAAGTTCTTATGAAAAAGTGAAAATGTCAAAAAAGTCAGTACATGCCAGTAATTCTGGTCAGGAACTATCAGTTTTGTAGGGAACTTCATTCTTCCACTTAGACCAGTTAAAATATTCTTGTAAGAAAGAAAGAAAGATTTTTCATTTGATCTGGTTTTTGTTTGTTCTTTTTTTGTCACTGTATTAGTATGTTAGTGTCAGACATTTGATCTTAGTATCATGATGAATCACCAATCATTTAATTTTCTTTTTTTCGCTGGGGAGAAGTTTCAAAATAATCAGCTAATGTTTTTGAACATGAATTCTATTCTCTAGATGTTTCTGCTTGGCTGGCCTATAAATAACATGAATGACTGCATATATGAATGACCTACAGTGTTGGCCTGGAAACTTGATTGCCAGTCATGAAGCCAAGTCCACAAGTGGATGACACTTGATTGGTCTCAGTCTTTTGTACGAGTTTTTGACTTGCTCGGCTGTGATGAGGAACCATTTGAGGCCAAAATCTTCCATGTGATATTTAGATTTATTATGGAAATTAAACCCACTACTTTATGAGTGATAGTGTGCGACACTGACGTGTGCGATGGAAGTAGGTTCAGTGCTTTCTTTGTTTTCAAAATCTGTTGTGATATGCATCAGCTTTGTCAGAGACTCCTATGGTACAGGGATTCCAGTGATCTGTTTTTTCTGTTGCTGTCTGGCAGGAGAATAACATTATGTTAATGGGACATATTCATTATTTGAACCAGGGAGTCAAAGTAGTACAATCACTGTTAGAGAAAAAAAATAGAAGCAGATTATGTATGAAATATAGTACCTTCACAGTCGAAGTTTCAGGGACTACATGAAAGTAGATGGACTGATGTCCAAACTGGGTCAGTTGTGTGATATCCTTTTTCCAACAGAACACCAGCCTGTCTCAGCACCATATTGTGGGTATTGCTGCCTTCATTGTCCACCTGGCCAACCACGTCACTCTGTTTCCTCCTGTGGTTGTCAAGAAGCACAATGGGGAGTTGTCCCAAGACACGTCATTTCTGTCCCTTTTCCTGCAGTCTTTACCTGTTAGCACTGGAAAGGAAATGGTGGAGACTCTCAGGTATGTACATTGACATGAACACAGGTAATGAAATGACTGGTTTCTGGTGTGATATGTGAAATGCATAGATGTAATGGACTGTGTGTTAACGAATTACATGAGTTGATGAAACCTGTTATTTGATATGTTGTTAAGTAAATTGAAGCATTGTTTATTGACTTGATTGTTCATATTGGAAACAAATTGCATTTGTTAAAGCATTCAAATTGGTAAGGAAAAGACAACAGAGTAGTATATGACTTGAGAATAAATAAACCAATGGTCATCTCACAATTTCAGTGGCATTACCTCCACACCACTCATCCCTTGTCTTCCATACAGGCCACATCCAGGTTTGTCTGTTACAATGACAATATGTATTTATTGTCCATTTCAACTCACTCCATGCTAACTACCATGATCAGAGTACTTGACTGCACAATGCTTGCATGTTAACCCACTTTAGTATGGAGAGTCCACAGTGCTGTGACATCTGGTGCCTGCCAGCGTGTGGTAAAACACATGGCAATTGTGGGGGCTGCCAGGTTTACCATGGGAACATGATTTTCATTTCTCTACTATTTCTGCTTATGGCTGAAAACAACAGCAAAAAACATGTTGATACATTCAGTAGTATGAAAAATTTGAAAGTTTAAAGTTTTGAAGTGAAGTGGCATTCTAAAAATGGCTGGCCACTATTTTGGCATTCTGTTTTGGGAGACACTGATGAAGAAAAATCAAATTTCAAAGGATACATTGCAGAAGATTTGGTGAATGTGCAGCCAAATGAGGCTGAGAGTGATCTGGATATTGACTGGGACGTAGTTGTTCAGTTCTTGAATAAGGATTTGTCATCAGAACTACTGGTTTTTGTGAAGAACTAGTGCCAAAACACACCTGCCAGGTGACACACAGCCATTGAGAACCACAGACTGATTCATTCTCTCTCTCTCTGTCTCTCTCTCTCTCTCTTTCTCAACAAATAGGCCATGGCCTATATTGAATAAAACATCCGTATCTGTATCTCAACAAATAGCAGCCACATGCATAATCTGTCTAGATTTTTATTCCTTTAACAGGAGAAAGAAAATGTTAACTTCATGGATCAACATTCATACTGAGATATTTCATGCATTTTGTTTGTGCGTTAATTTTGTAACTGGACAGTAACATTTTTCATGTACTATCATTTTGTGTTTGAACATATCTACAATGAATTTGGAACTTGAATTGTATATCTTCAGAAAGGATAGGTTTTGTTGTGTATAAGAACAGACGTGTGTACCATGTTTTGGACTCAGAAGGGCATACTTATGAAATCCATACTGAGTTCTGAACCCTGCCTGTCTCCATTCCCCACTTTTGTATTGTAATGATAGCGATGGATACTTCTATTCACACTATCCAGAAATCTGCTCTAGGTGCTTTACAAAACTTTTTTTTTTTTTTTTAACACAACTCATTACATCAGTGTTATGAACATGCACCAAAATGTGACTAATAAACTACACACACACACACACACACACACACACACAATGCATACCTACATTTAAATGTGCATTTAAACATACATATGTACAGACCAGCCGTCTTCCACACATGCACACATATGCACAGACACAAACACACATGCATAAACAGACGCACACACACACACACACACCACACGCGCATGTGCGCACACACGTGCGCGCATGAGCAAACATGTATGAACACACAGAAACACACATTTATACACATGCATGTGTGTGTGTACACATAGATATGTATACACACATTGACAAACACACCAGACACAAAGGAGTGGAACAGCCACAGCAGAACTTATAGCTGAGGGATGAGGTGAGTTTTGAGATCAGATTTGAAAGAGGTGGGGGAGTCAGAATGTTGCAGGTTATCAGGAAGCCAGTTCTGTGTCTTTGGTGATTGAAAAGAAAATGATTTGTGTCCGTTAGGTCTTACTTCAGGTATCTTGAGAAGTTGAGTATCAGAGAAAGAATGAAGCTGGTCAGACAGAATAGAGATATGGAGGAGTTCAGGAAGATACTTTAGGCCAGACCTGCTGACTGCAGAAAAAGTCAGAGTGGATAGCTTACAATCTATTTGATCAAAAACAGGCAGCCAGTGGAGAGTGAAGGAGAGGAGAAACATGTTCAGATTCAAAAGCTCTGGAAATGAATCTGGTAGCATTATTCTGAATTTGTTGAAGTCTTGTCAGATGGATATTTAGGAAGACCAGCCAACAGAGAAGTGCATTTATCCAATTTTGATAGAACAAAAATGCATACAAGTGTTTTGGTTGCATTAGTAGAGAGATTGTGGCAGATAGAACTGATTCTACACAGTTCCAGGTAGACAACTTTAAAGATATTTGAATTGTATTGCTGGAAGGAAAGAGACTGGTCAAGGATTTCACCAAGACTGCGAACAGAAGAAAGTGAAACATGTGTGCTAATCAGAACAGTCAGGAAAGGAAAGATGTTGACGAAACTTTTTTGGACAGGCCAGTATGAATCTTATTGTCATTTAGTTGCAGCTTATTGAGAGTCATCCAGTTGTTAAGGTCTGCAATGCACTCCTGTGTCAGAGTCACCAGTACATCAGTTTCAGCTATGGAGACTGACTGATAGGGTCTCTTCAGCAAAGCTCTCATGTGACATCGCATGACGGTTGATGACATCTGACACAGGAGCCGCATACAGAACAAAAGGAACGGGACCTAGAACGGACCTCAGTGGGACACTACATCTCAAGGCAGATACACTAGGGTATCTGTCAGTTACATTCACTTTCTGTGTAAGATCTGACAGGCGAGACGTGATCCATGCCAGTGCAGTGCCTCCCCCTCCCCCACCGCCCACCCCCCCCGCCTCCTCCCTGCTCCCTGACCACCACTCCTTGTTTACATATCACGCTACTGTCATGTTCTTTGTGAACAACAAGATGGTCTTGCTTGCGGCCTCTCCCATGGAGTGCACAAGAGTCCTGCGAACTGCTTTGAGTTCCAGAACATTTATGTGCCACAGGCACTCCTGTATGGACCAAATCCCCACTGCATGCAATGAGTTTATGTGAGCTCCCCACCCCAGCAAGGTGTTTGTGAAGAGTGCCACTTGAAGTGTGGGTGGGGCTGTGGGCACCCCCTGTGTCAGAAGAGGGGAGAGGAGCCAATCTGATGTTGCCTTGAGGAACCACTCTCCCAGACAAATCTGAGTGTCCAGTAGCCTCATTGCCCTCCAAAGGGGGCACTTGAGAACCCAGCCCAAAGAGATGATGGGTGCCATGGATTTTATCATGCCCAGGTGCGATGATAGTGTCTGCATTGTTGCCCGGGAGAAACGGCACAACCTGATCGTCTACGTGTTTCTTCCCTTTCCAGTCCTGTCCAAGGTGGTCTGGAAAGCAAGATTGGAATGTCTACAGCTTATTCTCATTGCGCCCAAGTAGCTGGCTCAGCCATGGTGCCTGTACCTCCTGGATCTGACACATTCCTCCTCTGGAACTTCAGGTCAAACCCTATCTGCTGCAACAGCCCCACTCGGGGATCCCTCGTTTGAAACCTCAGTTGCTTCACATGCACACATGGCTTCTCTGAGGTTCAAATTGCCTTTGTAAAATTAGAGCCTTTGATACTATCAGGATAGGTCTCATCACAGACATTCCTCTTAGAGTTGTCTTCTCATCTCCATTAATGAGAATTGCAAGAAAGACATTGCTGCCAGTACTATTTCTTGCTGGGTTTCCCAAGTCACTCTCAGAGATTACTCTTGGGCTCACAGAGATCTCAGCTGTTTGAATCCCAGAGCACATGAGGTGTGGACCATTGCCACTTCGACCACTTTTCAGCACTCTGTGCCTCTGTATCTTAGAGGCAGCCTTCTGTTGGTCTGAGAATCCCTTCTGCCTCAGGGATTTATGTATGACCAGGGTGGATGGTACCAAGGGGATTTCCTTTGTCACAGCTAACACAGCTGTTCCTGTTACAAAGGCACCCCGTTTGAACCAGTAGGCACTGCCCACCTCCATTTGCTTTGAATTCTGCATCACTTTGACATGTTACTGTTCATGACACCAAAAGGAAGAGTTTGAATTGTACTCCTGTTTGGTGGTATATACTCACCATGTCTAACTGAAATATACACCCGTCCGTCCCTGCGGTCACTGCCGTGGCCCACATGGGGCGATTCTTGCTGGCCAAGGAATGAGTCATCACTTGTCGCCGTTAACAGCTTTTGATTGGCTAGAGCAGGGCGGATATGTATGGGTGTCTTTTCACTGTGTTGCCATTAAATCTAGCCAAGCAGAGTAAACCTACAGTCCAAGTTTCCATCAGTTTGACATGGTAAGTATATTTCACCAAACTCCTCCTGTCAGTTTAAGAATAGTTGAACATTTATGAGATCTGATGTTTGTAATTTTATGAAAAACCGATGGTGGTGAATGGTATATATTTTTGTCATGCCAACTTTACTGATTATTTCAGGTTTCTGGCAGAATACTTGCAGTTAGTCTTCCTTGGGTTACGTTCTGGCATGATAGACTACAGTAAGCTGAAAGCTGTCTTGCCTCAACAGTTGATAGTGATGGTGGGTATAGAAACTACTGCGTGATTTTCTTTTCTGTAGCCTTAATGAAAGTTTAGTTAGGACAAATACTTTCACATGTTAGATTTTAGACATGTTGGATTTTTTGACAGTAGTTGAACTATTTGCTGATGACAGGTGCATTTATCAGATACTTTGTGATGTGTTTGGTTTGGTTGCTGACAAATTGTGGAAGGACCCTTATAACAAAGAAGTGGTGTAGAAATGTGGCTATTCAGAAGAGGAAATGCAGTTTCAAATGCATATGTGTGTGTGTGTGTGTGTGTGTGTTAAATTCCCTATATTTCTGTTTGCCTATAACTTGTCACATAACATTTTATTACAAACAAGGATTGACAGAAACCTCATCAGAATCCATTGGAGAGAAATATGCATAACTAGTTAGAAATAATTGTTATGATGCCATAGATACAGTATAAACACAAAGTGCATGTTGTACATAGACCTCATCTTACTTATTTTGAAGCACTTTATCTTTGTGTGCTATAACTAGTGAGTAAAAACTTGGTACTTTAGTATCTTCATCTAGTTCGTGGAGATTAGGACTGGAGTACAAGTGCACATGCAACCTTTACGTCTTTCTGTTTGCGCTTTTCCCATCTCCTACGCTTTTGTGACCAGTAGATATGTCTGGTAATATGGCATTTATCATTGATGCTTTCATTTTCAAAGCTTTTGTTTGACTTTTTCAATGTAGGATAACAATACTATTTTTCCTCAGTGAAAAATGGTCTTGTTTAAAAAAAGGATGGCATTATCCTGTCCATCACTTGCACTCCTCTTTCTTTTTTACTCCCCATGCTCATAAATTTCATTTTGTTCTGCACTTATTCTTTACATCACTGGCTTAGATCGATCAGACCCACCTGTACTTCATGCTGACATGATCTGATATTCAGGAACACCAGAAACAGTGCATCTGTAAGTAATTCACCAAACAAGCAAACATGATAGTTGATTTAATTTGGACTGTGTCCATCCTCTTTCTTTCTTCCACAGTTGTGTGCATTTATGTATTACCTGCACTGGATCATCAGTCCTAGTTTCTTTAACCGATACGTGGCATCCACATGAAAGGCAAGATACAGTACAAATGAAAAAACAGACCAAGACATAAGGAAATTAACCTGCACACTCAAAGATGATAGCCAAGAAGGTATTATTTATTTGCTGTGTTGTTAGTTATCCATGTTTCAGTTAAATTGTGATGCTCAGAACTATTTTTACTTTAAATGTCAAAATGTTTTGATTTCAGACCTATGTCTTGTGCTGGCGTGTGTTTCCATGGACTCAACCCAGTCAGTGGTCAGAAATATCAGCTCCACACTCCTGCCATTCTTCACAGGCAAGAAACAAGGAGACAGAGTTTGCAACTAAACTTGATCACTGTGAATCTGTCGTGGCTGTGCTGTTCGCATCAGAAAAGTTTCAAGAAGTTATGAATGTGAATGGACCAACGCTAGAAGATTGGCTGCATCATGAGTTGGGAGTCAGCCCAGCAATGGATCTTTTGTCCTCCCAACAGAGGTGTGTACCACTACAGCACAAGTCAAGCTGCACTGTTTTTGTACTTTCATCTTTGATGAACACAATGTCAAATCACTGACTGTCATTGAAAACATCTTTGAGATGGCTTCTTCAGCCACACAGGCTATATAATCAATATTAACCTGTTCAGTGCCTCTTAGACCTCAGCTGACATCCAAAACAAAGTGTCGCCATAGGATCTATAAGATGTCCACTAATGTCTTGCATCAATTCTGATTTTTCCCTCATTGGAGGTTGGTTCAAGGAACATAATATGTGACCCTGCACGCGAAAATCATGGATAAGTCGCAGCCACACATTTCACGCTACACGCTGTGAAAGTGACCAAGGGCTAAAAATATCAAATTTCACTTTTTCGTATATTCACATTCTGTAATGTTTTTTCTACTATGTCCTAAAGTATTATATACAAATATAAAGTAATTCTACTTTATTTAAATTTTTTCCTGTTGGGACATGAGGGTAAACTTTAGGAAATCAGTGAACTCTTTTGCCCCACTTTCGAACACAATTTCGAACAGAAAAAATTGCGTGTCAAGCGTTAGAACATAACCTCCAGGTTGTAAACAGTCTCTAGTCCTATTTCCATACTGTTCTCAATCAGTTTGTTTGTGTTTATGCGTAGTAATTCGAAGTTTTTTGTGAGACCGCATCATTTGAGCGACTTATCCATGACAGAAACTGGCCGACGCTCAATTCATCACTGCTAAAACTTTTAGCGCCGAGTTCAGTTATTTCCAAAAGTAGCATGCTTGTACTGTCTACATCTTGATTTTCAGTGCTCTCCGTGTTTTGTGAAAGCCACAATAATTGCCTGAAGTAGGTGACTGTGACTGTGTTTTGTGAACACGAAGCACAATGGCGATGCAGAAACTGATGCACACAGATATCCAAGCTGTTGTCGGAAACGATGGATTTCACCTCGCCAGAACTTGTTGAAGCAGTGACAGAATACTTTGGTGATGAAAAATCATCAGAAATTGATGATTTTAGCAGTGACGATGAAGAAAACCAACCTTTGCCGGAGGAGAATGGGGATGAACACGAAGACCGAGACTCTGGTAAGTTTGCTTCGCCACCATCATTCACGAAGCTTTTGCTTCGAGTTTTAGTTTGACGCATTTTAAAAATTTTGTGAATTTATGGTGAACTAGAATTACTTACATGAAAGAAATAACATGTGTCGTTTGATTACTGTAAATGTTAACCCGACTAGTTGGAAACATCCACCTAAAAGTAGTAAAACAAGTGACAGTGTTGAGAAGTGGATGCTATTTTTAGTAACAAACTAGGCAAAAGCTGCACTTGGGAAAGCTCTTCACTACCAGTCAAAGATTATCAGTAATCATGGCATGTTTTCACACTTTACTGAAGGTGTTTGAGACATTTCACAGTCTGTAAGTCTGTAAAGAAAAAGAAGAAATGTATAATACATTTCAGATGCTTGAGAATGTGTAATCAAGTGTTTATTTGTGACTATTTTGTGCAGTCACTGTCAGTGTGTGTGTGTGTGTGTGTGTGTGTGTGTGTGTGTGTGATGATTGTGTCAGCCTGTGTATTGTCTGTGTGCATACATGATGTTAATTACATGCATGTGTTTGCATGCATGTATGATTTCATGAGTGTGTGTGTGTGTGTGTGTGTGTGTGTGTGTGTGTGTGTGTGTGTGTGTGTGTGTGATGATGATGATGATGATGATGATGATTGTGTCAGCCTGTGTATTGTCTGTGTGCATGCATGATGTTAATTGCATGCATGTGTTTGCATGCATGCATGATTTCATGAGTGTGTGTGTGTGTGCATGTGTGTGTGTGTGTTTGTGTGTGTGCGCTAATGCTTTTTATGTAAGTGTGTTTATGTATGTGTGTATGCTTGATTTCTTCTTATAATTATCAGTTTCATATTTGGCAAAATTTTAATCATTACTTAATTGTACTCTGTAGGTCTTACTTACTGGATATCTTTTCACCTATGGGACTTCAGGAAGACCAAAGAAAACCAAAAGATGACAAGGTGCACAGAATAAACTTCACATGTGATTCACTGACTGAATTGTGTTTCTAAAGTGTGTGGATAAATTTGGTGAGTACTATTATGTTATTGTTTTGTTTTGTATCACCTGCCTATCTTCAATAACGGTGTTATACGGGTACACTCCGGTGTGTCACCACAGATATAACACATGTATACAAGCCATCTCATGCAGATCAAAGGTCACACATTCCTGTACATTGTCAGAATGTTTGGAGTGATTCTGACTAGTATTTTTTTTCTACAATTTTTTTTTCGAAGTGTGAAAATGCGAAACATTGCCCATTTATTTCTCAGTGTTTACACCCAGTGAGCATGATTTTGGGATAATATTTTGACAAAACAGCAATTATTTGGTGATACTGAGTGCATTTCCAAAGTTCTCTGAGTCTTTCTTGACATTTTGGTACCAGTCACTTGCTGTTGAAAATTCTTATGAAAAAGTCTTAACTATGTGAATGTTCCCAAACTTTAAACCCAATTTTCTCAGAAGTACATCAGCGACCACCAAGAGACTCAAATGCATGTATCTCAGAAACTAATAAAGATAATTGAATTCTGTTTTCTGTGTCTTATTTAGAATTCTCTCTACTTTCAGATAAACCTGTTATCTCATTTTGTGAATTTTGACCCTTATCCATGATTTTCGCGTGCACCATCACATATACTCTGAATGGTTAGTTTGATGTTTCTAGATTATGAAAATATTGGTTAAATGAGCTTACATCAGGCAGAAGACCCCTTTCTTCTCAGTAATAATTTGCCAACTGGTGCATGTGGAGCAAGCATGGAAAGGGGGTTGCGATACATGCAAAACAGGTTTTGAAAACTGTGTCCAGGAAAGACAGTTGTCCCAGTCAGCGAATTTACACGATTGTGCAAGCTGGGCTCATGATTATGGATAGGTGTGAAGTTGAAGATGTATCTCTTTTGTCTCATTTATACACAAAGGTCAATGACAGTGACAGTGATGAAAAAAACAGTGCATTTGATGCTAGTTCAGTCCATCTTGGCAGATGTGGTGTAGCGTATATGGATTTGTCCGAACGCAGTGACGCCTCCTTGAGCTACTGATACTGATACTGATCAGTCCATCTATCCAGTCAGACATTGTTTTTGAGCGGATGACTATGACTGACAAATATGTCCAGAGTAGCATTTGGAAGAGGGAGAAAAGAAGGAGAGGTGATGTGAGACGATAGGTCAAATGCCAGTCAGATGGCGGGGATGAGCCTGAACATCAGTAATCTGCTTTTTCACTGAATGCTGCCAGAAATAGACAACAGCCAATAATCTATGATGTTCATTAAACGCAGGGTTGAAAGTGCACTGGACATGAAACACATGCTTTTTTAATTTCTTTTTTTTTTCTTTTTTCTTTTTTTAAACACTATTTGACTGAATCAGATGGGTGACTTGTTTGTAGAGGAGGTAAACTGGATGTACTGCAGACACTTCAATCGACCCAGTTGCAACCTGGAGTGAGTGAGAACTTTCCCCTCTAAAAGCCCTTAGTTGTCAAAAAGTTTGACTGCTCATTTACTGAGAACATGATTGACTTTTTATGTTGACTGTACCCACGTTTGTCATTGTTGGGACAGTCATCCACTTTCATGCCTATTTGAGTTTTATGAATTTTTATCATAAACTTATAACCTGTTTTGTTTTCTTCAACAGGTATAATCTGACAACAAGCATGTAATTTCCAGCTGCACTTTGTTCATTTTCATTTTGGATATCATGCTTTGGAGGTGGAAATAGAAGACTTTTTTTTTTGCACAGAAATTTTTTTTTACCTTCAAATGCCTGAACAGTTATTTAAAATCAGAACAACTTGGAAAAAAGGCCACATTTGGAATTCACATTATCATTTTTTTACATAAACATTTACTTTCTGTCTTTATCTCCTAGTTTTTCTGTTAGATTTAAAAATAAATCAATTACTCAAGAATTTTGAGTATATATATATATATATATATATACACAAAAAATTCCCTGGCATTGAATGGGCTAATTGAATTCTTAAAAAAACCCAACCAAACAACACCGGAGCACACAGAGAACTTCCCTTAACAGGTACGCTTCATGTTTGTCAGATACAAAACAGTGTATTGATGCCGGTGAATTTCTGTTTATATTCCCTTTGTTTTCTAAGTCTTGTATTTCGTGTTTTGCTTTTCTTATCTTGAATAGTTGGTTGAGTTGAGTTCACCATCGCCTAACAGGTTTGAGGTGATCACTCTGCTACTTTTGGCTTTTTTCGTTTGATACCTGTTTCATCTACTGTGTTTGTTCCTGTCTTCATCATGGTGTGGCCACCATTTTGGTGGGTCCTGTTCCACCTGTTCATGCTGAATTTCAGACTGACACTCAGCTTTACCCTTCCATGCCAACCAGCCAAGCAGCATACACTCAAATCTGAGTACCTTTGACACACCAGACAACAGTACACACTGCTCTCTATGCCAGTACATGCGTACCAAGCTTCTAGTTTACAACCATACTTATCTCCCTTCCCAAGATGTCGTTGTCCAGCTTGCAAAACATGGCCTCTTCGTTCCAGATTGTTTTGCTCGTCCCCCCCCCAAAAGCGACCTTTCAGAGGAGGCAGACATAAGCAGGGTCACTGTATTCCTGTCATATCATCTGGACCACAACTTTCACAGGCAATATAAACTGTTTCCTGCAACCACAGCAATATATTTTACATTCCTCTCACCCCTCCATCCAAAGATGATTCAGACAGTCTGTTGAACATTGTTTATTTCAGTGCCCAATCATGCAAAACAAAAACTGTGGAGATAAGAGACCTTATTAGTGATGAGAACATGGATATTTATTTTATAACAGAATCCTGGCCTGTGAAAATGGTGATGATGCTTTGATAGCCAACCTCACTTCACCCACCTACAAGACTCTGTCTTTTCCTCGGATTGGATGCTGTGGTATTGGATGCTGTGGTAGTGGAATAGGCATCATGTTTGCTGAACATTGTGAACAGTGTTTGTTCTTTAAGAAATTGTCTTATCTATCCTTCGAAGCTGCAGAAATTTACTTGTTGTTCACAAATGTTTCTATCTGTTTCATTTGTTTGTATTGACCACCTCCAAGTAGATTGAACAAACTTTCAGATCACACTTTCTTTTCTGAATTTCCCGATCTTCTCAGTTCTTATGTTTCCAAATCTTGCAATCCCATTCTTGTTGGTGACTTAAATGTGCATTTTGAACTCTCGTCACACAGTGGATCTAAACAGCATTGCAATTTTTTTGCAATCATAATCTTATCCAAGTTATTGACGAACCCACTTATAAACATGGACACACACTTGATTTTCTTGTAAGAGAAAATGAAAACCCTCTCCAATCTGTTTCTGTCACAGACTTGGCTCTCTCCGATCACAAAGCCATTTTCTTCAGTATTTCAGTTCAGAATCCTCCACCTCAAAAGTATTACATCAAGCCTAGAAACTTGAAAAAAATCGATACTAGCTCTTTCTCTGAAGATGTCATTGAGACAGCTTCCTTCTTGAAATGTGACTGTTCTGACTTCAATCCTTTGGTAATTTCAATCAGGTTTTACATGACATACTGGATTGTCATGCACCTGTGTGTACCAGATATGTAATTGACCATCCCTCAGCCCCTTGGATAACAGCAGATATCAAAGCTGCCAAACGGAAGCTGAGGCAGTCAGAGAGAAGGTAGTGATCCACTCATCTCACTGTTCACCGCCAAATATTTACCTAGCAACGCCCCTTTCTTAAGTTATATCACTCCATAAATAACTTCAGTGCCAAAAGTGAGCATTTTCATGCTCGCTTGTCTGAATCACAGGTTTGCCCTCTGATCTGATGATCAGCCTTCAGATGATCTTAAACAATCCTGCCAGAGTTCTTAAAAAGTCTGAAAAGATCATGTTACCCCTCTCTTGCGTCACCGTCACTGGTTGCGCATCTGTACACACCCCAGTACAAAATTGGTGTATTATCGCCATTTCGAAGGTTCCCTCCCATCTTACTTATTTTCTGTCTTTCATATCAACACTCCATCCTGTTCTCTTGGGTCTTCTGGAGAAAAGCTCCTTCGAGTCCACAGAGTCTCTTCAAAGACATTTGGTCATAGGGCTATTCAGCATCAAGCACCTTCTGTTTGGAATTCTCTTCCTCTGGATTTCCGGCACTCACCAACTCTGTCTTCTTTCAAAAATAAACTGAAAACCCACCTGTTCAAAATAGCCTTTGGATGTGACGAAACATAGTTCTTTGTCTCCTCCCACCCTCTGCACTCCCCTTGTATTTGTATTTGTATTTCTTTTTATCACAACAGATTTCTCTGTGTGAAATTCGGGCTGCTCTGCCCAGGGAGAGCGCGTCGCTACACTACAGTGCCACCCATTTTTTTGTATTTTTTCCTGCGTGCAGTTTTATTTGTTTTTCCTATTGTGTCCCCCCTCCATTGTAGTATTCCTGTGGTGTGTGTGCTTGTGGGTTGGTGTTTAACACGTACATGTGTCTGTCTGTATGTGTGTATGTGTGTCTCTGTGTGTATTTTGTGCCCTTTTCCTGCGATTATTCATTTATCTGCTATTTGTAGTATTAGTGTATACAGATTTTGTTTTCCACTTATATGTCTTCATGTGCTCTTGTGTGGTATAATGCACTGTTATATGTGTACTGTTTCATGTGAGGCACTTAGAGCCCATCTATGGGGAGTCTGCACCATATAAATACAATATATTATTCTAGTATTATTATTATTATTAATTATATGTTTCATGTTTTCTTCACTTTGCTTCTTGAATTATGAAATTATGACAAGTCTCATTTTTTGTCACTATCTTTTTTGTGTGTGCCGTTTCCTCTTCAGGGCGTTGTCCGTGGATGTAAATGTCTATAGGATTTCATAATGAAGTATATGTTTGCTATGTTATGCATCCTGAGTCTGGATAGAATTGGATCTTCCAGGGTGAGGTAATTGAAATTGCTGTGGCACTTTACACAGTGCAGTTCTTTGACAAGGACTTATGGATGGGAATCTATCACACAGTGCAACTTATTGTCATGGACTTCTAGATGGAATCACACAGTGCAACAATTTGACGAGGACTTCTAGACAGGAATCTGTCACACAGTGCAGCTCTTTGACAGGGACTTCTAGACAGGAATCTGTCATACAGTGCAACTCTTTGACAGGGACTTCTAGACAGGAATCTGTCATACAGTGCAACACTTTGACAGGGACTTCTAGACAGGAATCTGTCACACAGTGCAACTCTTTGACAGGGACTTCTAGACAGGAATCTGTCACACAGTACAACTCTTTGACAGGGACTTCTAGACAGGAATCTGTCATACAGTGCAACTCTTTGACAGGGACTTCTAGACAGGAATCTGTCACACAGTACAACAATTTGACGAGGACTTCTAGACAGGAATCTGTCATACAGTGCAACACTTTGACAGGGACTTCTAGACAGGAATCTGTCACACAGTGCAACTCTTTGACAGGGACTTCTAGACAGGAATCTGTCACACAGTGCAACTCTTTGACAGGGACTACTAGATGTATATATATGTATTACTCTTTTTTTTCACAATATTTCTCTGTGTGAAATTCAGGCTGCTCTCCCCAGGGAGAGCGCGTTGCTACACTAACAGTGCCACCCATTACTTTGTATTTTTTCCTCCCTGCAATTTTATTTGTTTTCCTATCCAAGTGGATTTTTCTACAGAAATTTGGCAGGTACAACCCTTTCGTCACCGTGGGTTCTTTTATGTGCGCTAAATGCATGCTGCACACAGGAACTTGGTTTATCATCTGATCCGAATGACTAGCGTCCAGACCACCACTCAAGGTCAAGTGGAGGGGAAAAAGTACTGGCGACTGCCGGTGTGATTCAAACCAGTGCGCTTAGATCTTCTCGCTTCCTAGGCGGACGCTTTACCTCTAGGCCAACACTCCACACATTGACGAGGACTTCTACATGGGAACCTATCACTTTGACATAAACTTTTAGACAGGGGAACCTATCACTATCAGGCTTGCTATCCCATGTTGCCAGCTGCAGCCTCTCAGAGAAATCCCACCTAAAAAGTTGTACCCACTCCTGTGAGAGTTATACACTGGGCACTCTGTCCTCTGTGTACTTGGCCTCCTACAACCTGGATACAGGCTGGGAACTTTTTGTTTGACAAGACCCATTGGTGCATCTGTGAAAATCAAGAGCCATTAGTCTCCTTTCAGGGATTTGTTGTTTTTCATGTTCCATCATTCTTTCTGCTTCTTGTCAATGGTCAGCTGCAGCATGTTCATTGTCCTTTATAGCTGCCTTCATATATATATATATTTTTTTTTTCCTTCTAATTTTGGCTTTGGACTGGTGATCCAACTTTTTCTGGACTGTCTTTGGGGATGATTATGGGAGGCCCCTAAACTGGCTGAAGCTGAGTCACTCTTCGTCTTAAGACGGCCAGGACTGACTGTCTTGTTCATCATTATGGGAGGTGGAAAGAAAGAAGTATTGTTCCTTCCTAAAAAGTGTTTCTTCAGTTCTTACCTGGTGGGACCACTGTCCCTCCCTCCTCCTTGCAGTTGGCTCTCATGACTGAAAACTGGATGGGCTGCTCCTGACCCCTTTCCATTCCCACCCCAGCCCCATCACTGAGGGATAATACTTCGGGGTTGATGTCTGGGAATTCCAAAATTTGTCATATCTTTCACTTTAGTTTCTTTTTTTTGGCATTCTGGTCAGTGGGTGCATATAGCACCACACCCATGTCAGAAGAGAGCTCTTTTTTTTTTTAAATTCTTTTTCCTTTTTGCCCTGTCCAGTAATATTTGAGGAAATCCTCTTTCAGAAAGAAAAGGGCTTCTCTCAGTTTTGTGTGTGTGTGTGTGTGTGTGTGTGTGTGTGTGTGTGTGTGTGTGTGTGTTTCTAAAGACTTGCTATCCCAAGTTCTTCACTGTGAAGAGTAGAATTTGCTGTTGATACATGCTTGTAAATTCTGTCTTTTCCAGACACATATTCCACCAAACCATGATGAGTCACTTCATTTGGAACTGCAGCAATGCCAGTACATCTATCCACAGCAACCACTGTTCATCTCTTCAGGAGAGCTGTGCACTGTTCATGGAAGTTCTTGTCAAGGCTATGTCTAGGTGAACTGATCATTTTGTTTCACTTATAAGAATAGTTTCATGAGATTGCAATTTGATTTATGTACGCCACAAGTACAGAAAAACCTGTGCAATAGCCCTGTTTATATATGTGTGTGTGTGTGTGTGTTCGTGGATATTGTATAAATGATAAGGTAAATGAACCAGTATAAGGATAAGTATTTGAAAGGTACCAAGTCATCTCTTCTATGTAGACAGACTTAAATCTGGAAGAAGTTGATCACAGGCTGAAAAATCCTCATATGGTATACTTTTGATGGGGATCAAGCCCACACTTTACATGGTAACAGGTATTGAGATAAAAAATGGCAGTTGGTAGATTGTCAGTGTGTTCAAACTCCCTTGTTCAAACTGATTTGTGGACCTTTGTTTCTTTGTTGTGAAACAGAAGTGAGCTGAAGGCAGGGAGGTGTTCAGTGTGTCAGCAAACAGTCCATGTCAGCCCATCTGACACACATATCAACAGCCATGCAGTCGACCAACTTCTGTCACTTTTCACCGTAAGAAATTCACTTCATGTGCTGTGAAAAGTTTTAGTCAGTTTAGTCCTTGATAAAGAAGATGACATGTTTCGCTTGAAATGAAATGTTGCACTTCGATTTTTAAATTTGTGCTGTTGGTCAAAAGAACGGAGGCGGACCAATCCAGTCCATTTATGCTTCATGCCGATTCCAGTTTTAGCAGCCATTGTCAGTCAGGAGTAAACAGACAACAAAAGTAACCTTGCTGGCCAGGCCACAGTGCATCTGGCCACTGATGTATGGAATTTCAGTTTTGCTTGTGTGAGGAATAGAGTGAGCAAGGGAAGGTGTGTATTTGTGTGGGATAGGGACAGATAAATGGAGAGCATGCATTTAAGTTGTTAAATAACAAAATGAAGTATTCACCATTTTAAATGGAGAAATCGGCTCACGATTTGTAAGTGCAAAACACAAACAAACAAACAAAAAAGAAAAGGAGGAAGTTAGTTCAAGGTCGGTTTTATGAATAATATTTGAAGTTCAGGTGAGTAAAGTATAGGACATCCCCCCCTCAACACACACACACACAAAATGTGTACACAAAGATGTCTTGTGGTGTTCAGCTTTTCATTTGAAGTAATCCGCAAATGAGTTATAATCAGACAGAGAAAGGAAAAAAAGCAGTTAATTTCAAAATCAGTTTGCAAGTGCCCCTTGAATAATTTTCAGTTGTAGGCATAGTAGAATGAACAGATTTTATACACATTGTGGTGTTTTTTGTTGGTTTGAGAAAGGGGGAGGGGAGGCACAGGAGCTGAGGTTATGGCCCTTGTTTAAAATGAGGCATAAGCTGACAGTGTGCTGTGACAGGAGGTCAGTGTAAACATTGGTACTGTGACACTGCTGCTCAGTGTAAACATTGGTTCTGTGACACTGCTGCTCAGTGTAAACATTGGTTCTGTGACACTGCTGTTCAGTGTAAACATTGGTACTGGCACACTGCTGCTCAGTGTAAACATTGGTACTGTGACACTGCTGTTCAGTGTAAACATTGGTACTGGCACACTGCTGCTCAGTGTAAACATCGGTACTGGCACACTGCTGCTCAGTGTAAACATATACTGGGACACTGCTGCTCAGTGTAAACATTGGTACTGGCATACTGCTGCTCAGTGTAAACATATACTGGGACTCTGCTGCTCAGTGTAAACATTGGTACTGGGACACTGCTGCTCAGTGTAAACATTGGTACTGGCACACTGCTGCTCAGTGTAAACATTGGTACTGGCACACTGCTGCTCATTTTAAACATATACTGGGACTCTGCTGCTCAGTGTAAACATTGGTACTGGGACACTGCTGCTCATTGTAAACATATACTAGGACTCTGCTGCTCAGTGTAAACATTGGTACTGGGACACTGCTGCTCAGTGTAAACATATACTGGGACTCTGCTGCTCAGTGTAAACATTGGTACTGGGACACTGCTGCTCGTTGTAAACATATACTGGGACTCTGCTGCTCAGTGTAAACATTGGTACTGGGACACTGCTGCTCAGTGTAAACATTGGTACTGGGACACTGCTGCTATATATTATATATATATTATATTCATTTACTTATTAATGTAGCCCTTTGAAAAGGGGAAAACATTTCAGGAACATGGGGACTTCCAACCCAACATGGGGACTTCAACCCCATCTCCCCTTCCTGAAATGTATCAGGGATAATCAGACTCATGACCATTATGACCTCAAGGGATATCCTTGAATTTCATGCACGATTACATGTCTGCAGAAGCTGGTGCAGAGTATACTTCCAGCAGACCTCAACAAAGAAGAGGAACCATGGTTGGTGCATCAGGTGTTTCGACTGCTCCAGCTGAATGCCGGGAATGCAGGCACTTTTACCCCAGAGGCTGTACTCAGGTAGTAATGATAGTGATGACCTTGCTAATGGTTATTCAGTCAATAACAATAACAAGAGAGGCAAAGCCTTTATGGCTCACGTGTGATTCCTCCTGATTACTCAAGACGTGCCGCATCATATGATGTGGCAGCTTGTCATGTCAGCATGATGAGCAGCATCATATACAGCGTTTGAAAAAAGTATATGTTTTAAGCAATGCATGTGTTAATGGCAGAGTACATTCCTTTTTGGACTAACTATTTCCTCACACGAGTTCTTTCCTTTTGACTGTTGATGACCAATATTTTCTTTGTTTGAAACTAATTTTCGAAGTGCCTAAATGGCAGTTGTTTACATCCAATTGCGACATGCAACATGAGGCAAAGATTCACAGTACGAGAAGCAGAAGAACTTGTCATTGAAAGCAATTCCAACATCAAATACAATGCTGAGCTCAATCCAGAAGCTGACAATGATAATTCTGATGAGGAATTTGTGCCTGGTAATGAAATTCTTGGTGAAAATTTGGATTCTGATACCTGCGATCATGAGCACATGGTTGCAGGTGATGAAAATCAAAATGACAACGAACTGATGGACGCTAAACAGATAAAACATGGCGATGTCCCTGTGCTCTTCAATGATATGGGTATTGATGATGCACCCTGGATATATTCTTGGGTGAAAGACTTGGATAATTTTCCGATGTCAGCCCCCTTTACTGGAAATGCAGAATTGACATTGCCTGAAGCTTTCCCAGCCACACCCACACCACTGAATTTTTATCAGCTCATCATTGAATGAAGCATGATCAAACAACTCAAAGTGGAGACAGACATGCTGCATCCATGTGTACAAAGAAAAAGGCAGGTGGTGGTCTGTCTCCTAGATCTATTTTCAGTCAGTGGAGAATGGTGACCATGGATGAGATGACCAAATTCCTGGCAGTGCCAGTTCACATGGGCCTTCTCAAAAAGCCACAAATCAGTGACTGTTGGACAAGAGATCGACTCAACAAACTGTTTTTGCATCAAGGTTGATGAAGAGGGACAGATTCCTTGATATTTTTTTGTATTTATACTGTAGCATTGAAGACTTAAGTGCTGTAATATTTAATGGATTGTATGATGCTGTGCTTGCAGAGTGGTTCTGGGTTGTCCTGCATATCTACTGTTTACCAGCTGTGCGAGACTCAGTGGGAAATCCATGGTGTGCACTGTCAAGTTATTGGAAGAATTTTTGGTAAGCTTTGCACATTTAGTCCCATGTGTTCTGTGTGCATGTGTGTGTACTTGATACCCATGAGATTAAATCTGGAAGTATTTCTTTCCAAATGATCTCAGAAATTTGCCTCTGGCTCTTCCAGTTAGAAGCTGGAAGTCTCATGAGATTCACACGATATATTCAGTAAATCGATAGCAGACTCTTCACCTGAAACAAACTCCAGACTACAAGGCAAGTAGATCTGTTTATTTAGATGGTCATTCATGAACATTATACACTTGGTAATGAGACCTTTGCACAAAGCATTCTGTTATTAAAATTCATTGTCCCCCTTCGAATTTCAATATGTTTCCACAAACTGTCATTATAATCCACAGCTACATCCCAGAATATTGGCTGCTGAACCTGATTTTAGGCATTGACGCTTATTTGCTTATTACAGTTTCTATTTAGGTGTTTGTTATAGGCGATGAAGCTGGACAAAAAATAAAATAAAATCAAATAAAAAATTCACACACGATATGCTTAAAGGAATGTGCAAACAAATCAGATGACAGTCACCAAGCACACTGCTTTTGCCAAGATAACAGCCTGTAGAACTGATGGAAGCATTGTGAGGCCTTACACACTGAGTATAAAACAAAGCCTTTCTAAGTCTTCAGTCATTTAAAAACAAGAGGCAAAGCCTTCGTGGCTCACATGTGATTCCTGCTGGTTTAAAAACAATTAGAACAAGACTGAAAACACAACTGATGAGGATGAGGAGGCATACCAGTTCTTACATATGTAAAAACCTATATGTCCAAATCATATCTTCACTCACTATCTGAAACTATTTTTTGAAACTGGAAAGTTTTGATGAAAACAGGGATAGTTTGAAATTTGGAAAGATCTATATCATGATCATATAACAATGAAATGCTGATCAACATGGGTTACTTCAGCTTGATGAAGTTCTTTTAGTTTGGCAAACACTAGTTTCAGATGGTGAGCAATATGATTTGGATCGATAGGCCTTTACATAGTTCTTGTAGTTTTTTAATCAACAGGAATTACAGGTGAGCCATGAAGGCTTCACTTTTTGTTTAACTGATCATGTGACATAAATGTACCATTCTGACTTTTGTGGGTGTTGAATAAAGTGAACATGCTGATTGGTTATAATGAATAGTTTTGTATCTTTATATATTTTGTTATCAAAACATTGATTTAGCAAGTAAACGGTGTGTTGATAAGGGAAGAGTTTTCTTTCTGAAATTGCTAAATTATCATTTGACATTTGGATGTTCAGCTGATATAATTGATTACCTTTTGTAAGTGACAGGATTTAGTTTCCGCATCCATCCTAAGTTTTTAATGCAGTTGTAAATATCTTGATATCAGGATTTCGAAAACCTCCAATATCTGCATTTCTGGCATTATATCAAAGTGGCATCTCTGTCTCCAGGTGAACAGTGCAGCTGAACATGGAGTTTTGTCTCTTGATGTGATCTGCCATGTGCTGCAGGTTTGGAATTGAGTTTGAATCATTTGAGATGCTGGACTAGAAAATGTGCACACGCATGCACACACACACATGCACACACACACACACGTGCGCACAGACACACACACACATGTATACACACAAGTGCATATAGATGTTTTGATAATGTCTAAACTTTTACTCCATTTCAGATTAAAAGATGAATAAATAAAGTCACTGAAATCTGCCATTGAATTCATCTGTTTCTAGGAAGAGGCTACAAAATAGCTTTTTTTGGATTCCTTCTCACTGCAGTTTTCTTAACAATAAAAAAAGATTGACATTTTGGCGAAATGCTACCATTTTGTTTTTTAAGATTCTCTTTTTACTTCAGGAATGCTGCGGTATGGCATGAAACATTTAGGTATCAAAAATTCAGTGAGAGGAAACTAACTGGGTGTTCAGATGATTCAGAGAGACCAGAAAAATCTCTGGTTTCATTGCAAAGTTCCAGTGATGTAAAGTTATTCTGCAAAACAGATTGTTCCCTTTAGCTCCATATTACAATGAATTTTTGGCTCACTGGTGTTTACACTTACATGAACCTATGTAATAGCCCTGTGTTTCAGTTGTCTATGAGTCTATCTGTATCTATGTGTATGTACGTTTGTGTTTGTCTGTGGTAGACTTTAACAAATTCATTTTCTCTGGATATCCCCTGTCTGTCAACACTGAATTGAGCTTAAAATCAGAAAAAGACTATACAATCATTCTAATACAATGCATGTTTGGGAAGAGCACACACACACAAAATAAAGAGGCCGAAATGTTTCCAAAGTCAGGTTACTTATCATTTTTGTTTTTCATTCACTCTCCTTCTTCTTCTTCTTTGCGTTGGACAGCTACGCAGTCAGGGTCGAAGTCCGAGGGATGCCACAAACTCGGACGTCCGGTGAAGATTGGCTGCCGTCCCCCAGAGCTTGGTGTTGAGGTCAGCACCCCCAGGCCAGGACTGCTGCCGCATCTTCTCATACAGGGGGCAGTCTTGGAGAATATGGGATGGGGTCTTGTCAGCCTGGCCGCAATCACATAGGGATGTGGCTGCCACTCCAATCCTCTTCAGGTGTGCTCAGAGACCGCAGTGTCCTGTGCGAAGGCGGTAGATGGTAGTCTGGTGTCTTCTCTCCAGTGTCCTGATGGGATCTTGGTGTGCCTGGTAGCCTCCGTTCAGGGTGACCCAGCCTCTTCGGAATCTGCTGCGGAGGAGAGTTTTTGCTTCCTCATATGTGGCAGGAATGGTTGGCTGTGTGAGCTGGCTTCCTTCCTTGGTGAGGTGGTCTGCACGCTCGTTGCCTGGGAGGCCTACATGTGCAGGCACCCACTGGAGGGTTGTTGGGGCTGTTTGGGTAAGGGTTGTGAGGGAGGCCTTAAGGGACTGGATCAGTGGACCAGGATCAGGGGAGTCAAGGGCCTGGAGTGTGGACATGGAGTCAGTGAAGATGGAGATGCTGCCAAGGGGCTTTCCACAGGAGGAGAGGAATTCTGCTGCTGTTTGATGGCCAGGACTTCAGCTCTGAAATTGGAGCAGAGCTTTCCTCCAGGGAGTGCGATGCTGCTGTGCTCTCCATCGGGAAATCTGACGTAGACACCACTGCCTCCGTTGTGTGTGGCTTCCTCCGCTGATCCGTCCGTGTATACATGGGTCCAGGAGCTGGCTGGGTAGGACTCCTCTATCATGGCCAGAGTCAGGATCTTGAGAGTAGCTGGTTGCTGGTCTTTGGTGGTGATGCCAGGAACTCTGAGGCTGATGGTGGCCTCTATCTCTTGGTCAAGCCTCCAGTCAGACAAGGCAAGGTCAGTGCAAGACTCCCCTTTTGCCGCCAGAACATCGCTGTGCTGTGCTCTGAGTGCTTTATACTGGTGATTGAGGCTCTGATGTTTGAGACGGTTCTTGGTGGGCTGCTCCAGTCTGTGGTGTAGGTGATGTGAGGGCAGTCTTCTGAGTTTCTCTCCCTGCATCAGGACTTTCAGGTCGCATCTTCTCTCCATGGGCTCAACATTAGCAGTTTTCTCCATGTCATGGATTGGCGTGGACCTCATGGCTCCAAGTATGAGGCGTAGTCCCATATTTTGGACTTTGTCGAGCCGGCTCTTGTTGGTCTTGGAGGCTGTTCCCCATGAGGTTGAGGCGTACTCCATGGTGGGTCTGACTGCTCCCATGTAGACCCTGGCGAGAAGCCTGCTGTCTGCTCCCCAAGTCATCCCGGCCAGCTTCTTCAGCAGGGCTAGCTTGCGGATGCCTCTCCTCTCCATCTCTTCAATCTGGGGCCTCCAGGTCAGGCGGGTGTCCAACCTGACACCAAGGAATGTTGGTATATTCGTCTGGGGCAAGACCTGTCCCTGGAGCTTCAGCTTGACTTGCTCGTTGGCGGTGGAGAGAGAGAAAAGTGTTGCGTTGGTTTTTGTGGTGTTGAGCTCAAGACCCCAGTCTTCTGTCCATGTAGCGATATTGCTGACGACTTCCTGAAGCCGGTAGGAGGCCGTGCTGGTGTGTTCAGCGGATGTCCATACTGCCAGGTTGTCTGCGTGCAGACTGTTGGAGACGTGCTTCGTGATGTTGTCTCTGATGTCGTTGATATACAACAGGAACAATGTTGGGGAAAGCACTCCTCCCTGGGGGACACCCTCACGTAGCTTGACCTTTCTGCTATGGAAGCCGTCTAGTTTGACCCTTGCGGTCCTGCCGAAGAGGTAGTGTTGGATCCACATGTACATCTTGCTACGTACGCCGGCTTGGAGAAGTTTCAGGATGAGGCCCTCCTTCCACACTTTGTCAAACGCTCTCGACAGGTCAAAAAACACGGCCAGTGTCTTCTTCTTCTCCTTTCATTCACAAAACTTAGCACTTTTATCTGACATTTTGACACACTGATAGATAGCAGTTATTGTGTCACTTTTAGTTCAGATAGTAACATCTGCTTAGTATGGAAGTTACATCAATGCATACATCTGCCATGAGTAGCAATATTCTGCCATTTATGGGACATAAGTCTTGAGTATACAATGGGAGGAATTTTGTAAAACAGATCTCACTTGTCCAGCAACATTAGATTTTAATCCTTAGCCTACCTAGGGATTTGGCAAATATTGAATCCTATTTGCCGGGGAATTTTCACCAAAAAAAAAAGAGGTAGGTATAGAAAAAAAATTCTGGATTGATTTCTTAAATGGCACGGGTAATAAAAAGTAAGTATATATTTTCTGAAAGGAAAATGAATGGACGATACAGAAAAAATGTTTTGTTATGATTAAATGATCATCAGAAATATACATGGCACACACACACACGCACGCATACATGCATGCACGCACGCATGCATGCACACATGCATGCGCGTGCGCGCGCGCACAAACACACACACACACACACACAAACACACACACACACGCTCCCCAACAAAGGAATGTCTGGATCAAAATCATCAGCCCAGTGTCAAACCCACTGATCTGAAACTGAAAACACTACAACGCCCACTCCACTGCCCCTACCCCTTCCCACTCGACCTCATGTCCTGAATCACTCTTCACGCTTTAACTCACTCCATGCCAAGAGTTTTTACCCTTGCGAATCCCAGAAAACCCAGGGTTTGTATAGGATGGGAAAAAAATTCTCAAAAAAACAAATAAACACCCACACAATTGAAATTTAGTATGTGTATTCAGTGAATATTGTTCCATATTTGTGCAAAAAATTAAATTATTTACTCACCATCTTGTTGTTGATCACGGTATCCATTTTTTGTGTATTTTGTAGCATTTTTGCACCCATCAGAAAGGTATACCAAGTGTCCTTGAACAGCTTACAAATGTTCCACATCACATTCTAACACTATTTGAGGAACTGAAGACCTAGTACATGCAATGAAGTATGAACAGATGGTGGAGAAAGTTGAAATTCATGCACACAAAAAAATATTGTCTCTACATAAAAAAAGGAGTTCACTGTATACACAAAAACCTGATGTATTATCACTGACAGTAGTCTTGTCTGGAGTGAAAACGCTCATGGCAGGTGATGTTGAGTCCTGGGCACAGCTTCACACACAGTGGAACTCCACATTTTGGACACCAGTTGGCAGTTTGATGTGTTGTGGCGCTTGAACAGGTCTTCACAGACCTTGCACTTGCAGTAGCTGGTCAATCATATCCACTCCAGCCATGTTGGTGATGTAGTCTTGTACTGCAGCTGGCTTCTGTCTTTCAGGACAGTGTCGTGTTGTCACACTGACCATGGTAGTTGGCAGCATGACTGTTGTCAGCACGTGAACTGGCTTTTTGTCCTGCCACTTCAGCACAGCAGCATGACCTGCAACCATACACACACACAAATGATCATGCAGGTCTGACTCTTTCTTCTTATTGTTGTTTAAATTATTTGTTTGCTTATTCCCTTGTTTATTCTAAATATTTATGTGAATGGAAGCATAATGTGGTAAGTTTTTTTACATGTAGTCAAAGAAAACCACCTTAGATTTTTAAAAAATAATATTACAAACAGTAATGACAGTATCATCAGTATTAGAACTATTACAGTCATTTCTATAGCACCTTGTTCTACAAATAAACTCCATGTTATTGTAAAACAGAAAATAAGTAAATATATGCATGCAATCACACAAACACACACACACACAGAGTTGTACACCTGAACATGTGACATTGTTTTCTTTCACACACACACACACACACACACACATACACATATATATATATATATATATATATATATATATATATAACACATACACACTCACCATTTTCAGTCCAATCACTGGTAAAAAACACCAGCAAAGTCGTCCGTTTCCTCAGTGATTTCGTTGTCAGTGTCGGTCAGCTAGCACATGGTCAGGACTCGCTTTTCTCTCCACTGTAAACACCCTCTTCAGCGGCCGAATCTATTTCTAGTTCATCGGGATATGGTTCAAAATCACTGTCTGACGAATCAACATTATCTCCTTCAACATCGGAGCCTTCAGTCTGGATCATTTCCAAAGTAGCTTCAACGCTGTGTTGTGTTTGACCTCTCCTACCATGTTGAACACTTCGACGCGATGCCATCTTGTCAAACAACTTGCAGAGTTGACCGAGGGTATGCTTCGTTGTCGTCTGCTATCGAGCGTGTCATTACCCACATGCAGTGTGTGTGAATGAAAAGTTGGCCGGAGATAACTCAAGAATCAGTTCTGCTTTTGAGTTTCGTATCCGACACGTCACCCCAACAGCGTGACTTTTTAAAATCCAAATCCGCATATGCGGACATTGGCATCCAACGCTTTGTCCGACGACATCCGCATATGTGGACAATGGCAGCGAGTGAGTTAATCTGATACATTCCCCCACCCTTATTACCTCTTGCAGACCTGTTTGTCACACAGTGTGACAGTTTGTTCCATTCTCAATTCACTAATTGCTGTCTGCTAGCTAGCCAAACTCTGTCCTGTTCTCTCACCTCCCTCGTCCAAAGAATCGCCAGATTGCAGTTTATCTTCATCTTCTTCAAGCATTCATTCAAATTTTCATACAGCAGTCCTATGTCATTGGCATTTAGTTTTGCTCTTACTGGGTTTGGATAAAGCATCACCAGTTTGCTTTCCCACATAGATAATGAGTTGTTGACATGCTTCCAGTCTACCAGTAAAATCATTTAAAAGAACAATCCTGGGTGACCTTGGCCATTTCCATGTTGTTATAAGAGTCAAGGGAACCTTAGCAAAGCTAAGACTACCGATATGATAATTTCAAAACAGTGTAAAAGCTTTCACAAAATGGAGATATTCAGCCACCGTTTGGGTAAAGCTTTCATGGCAGTGGCAATGGAGTGAATTATCTGTTGTTAGAGAACAGCTTACATGGCAGTCTGAAGGTTGAAATATTATTCAAGGCTTAGAAAGTCATTTTTGAAGGGCAAGCACTTCCCAAACGATGGTCAAGTCGTGGTTTCTGGCACAAACTACAGACTTCTACAGGCAAGGTCTTCACAGCTGCATACAGCGATGGGAATAGTGTGTCACCCTTGGTGGTACCTATTTAGAGAAAAACTAACTGTGCCAAGTTTTGTTCCTCTCAGTTCGTGGGAAGTGGGTCAGGAGAAATCTTTAATGACCATCCCTTGTAAGCATACCATTTTAAGTGAGCATTTGTCAGGTGGAAGACCCCTTTCATCTCAATGATGATTTGCCAGCTGGACCACTTGGATCATGCGTGGAAAGAGGGTTTACCTCACATGCCATAAAGGCATCAGACACTTAATAAAGTGAAGACAGTGGTTCCAGTCAGCAGATTTACACAACTTTGCAAGCCGTGCTGATGATTATGTATGAGTATAATGATGAGAGATGGATCTGTCTTGTCTTATGATTTTGTTTGTCGAAGGTGATGACAACGACAGTGCTGAAACTGACAAGAGTATTGGACACTTTCTTCAGTCCATCAGTTCAATCAGACATCATTTCTGAGCGAGTGACAATGATTGACAGTCAAGGTGCAGTACTTTCACATAATTCGAGAAGAGGGGAAGGAGAGAGAGAGAAGTGGTGTAAAACAATAGGTCAAAGGCCAGACAGAAGGTGGGTAAGGGGATGTGGCACCTACCTGTCAGTTATCTGCCTTTTCACAGTGATCAACTGCCGGGAATGGCAACTACCAATAATCCATGATTTTCTTGAAACCCAGGGTTGATAGACGATAGACGGGAATCACATGCTTTTTACTTTTTCATGCTTTTTGTGACTGATCAGTTGACTGATTTCTTTTTGAGGAGACAAACTGGATGCACAGCAAACATGTTGTCAGATCAGTTACAACCAGGAGGATGGGAATATCATCAAAGCACTCTCTCCTCTAAACAGAGATGCCCTTTGGCGTAAGAAAAGCTTGACAGCTCACTTTCTAAGAACATGATCAACTTTTTATCTTGACTGAACCCACGTTATGCCATTGATAGGACAATTATTCACTTACTTGTCTACAAGAGCTGTGATCATCATGATAATAACAAGGCAGCTGCACCCACACTCCCTCTCTCCATCCTCATACACACACATAACAATCAAGTAATCAGTTTAGATGGAAAAAGCATGTTCTTAAATGGTAGGGAGGGATAGGCCTAAATCATAGTTATGGGTTTCCAGGCCTGACTTGACTCTAGGGACTGAATGTGTCAGAGAGAGTATGATAGAGAGTACCAGAGCTTAGGTGTTGAGAAAGAAAAGGCTTGTTGGCCATGCAGTTTGCATGTAAAATTAGGAAGCTGATAAAGCCTGGTGTCAGCAGAGGATCGAAGGGTCCTGGAAGGAAGGTATATTTTGGAAATGTTTAGATAGATACTGAGGAGCAGAGCTTCAGATAACTTTGAAGCAGAGACATGAGTTTTATTCTCTGTTCAGTTGGAAGCCAGTGCAACTTATAAAGTAGAGGAGTTCAATGTTGATTTCTAGATGATTTATAAATGAGCCTAGCTGCAGAGTTCTGGATGCACTGAAGAAGCTGAATGACAGATTGAGGACAACCAATAAGAACAGTTACAGTAGTAGGATGTAAGAAGACTATAGTCTTGGTTACTTCTTTTGTAAGAAGTGAACAATTTGAAGAGATATGTTTGAGTTCGAGATAGACAAGTTGGCACGTTTTTTGCAACATGCTGTGTCAGGGAAAGATCGCTGTTAAGAAGTATGCCAAGGTCATGGACACAGTCAGAAAACTTGATTTTGCAATCAGCCAATGCCGAATGGGAGCGAAGTAGGAATAGGAACTGAAAGGGAAGTGGGTTGAGACTGTGCTCATGAGCAGGATAATTATTTTCGTGGTGACCGGTTCATGTGAACAGTGCGTGATGGGCGCAATAGCCGAGTGGTTAAAGCATTAGACTTTCAGCCTGAGGGTCCCGAGTTTGAATCTTGGTGATGGTGCCTGGTGGGTAAAGGGTGAAGATTTTTCTGATCTCACAGGTCAACATATGTACAGACCTGCTTGTGCCTGAACCCCCTTCGTGTGTATACGCAAGCAGAAGATCAAATACACACGTTAAAGATCCTGTAATTTGTGTCAGCATTCGGTGGGTTATGGAAACAAGAACATACCCAGCATGCACAGCCTGGAAAATGGAGTATGACTGGCGGGGTAAAAACTGTTATACACATAAAGGCCCACTCATGTTCATATGAGTGAACATGGGAGTTGCAGCCCACGAACGAAGAGGAAGAACAGTGCGTGTCAGCAATGGCGTCTGAACCATAAGACAAAGGGGCCCTGTCGTTACTATATAATGTTCTGAATTTAATCTGTTTGATACTCTGTGTGCTTTCCTGGGTTCATTTACAAGTCATCAGTGAATGCAAATTTTGAAGAAAAAAAAGAATATTTTCATCATCTCACTGTATGATAGCATATGAAGGGAGGAAGTTTTGTATTTTGTCCCCAGCTGAATCTGTTACTGATCAGTTTGGAAGTTTTCAGTTTACAAATTCTAACATTTGTGTTTTTGGTGATTTTATTTCTTACCCATACAAATGGGTCATCTGTGGGGAAAGTCAAGGGAGCTAACTGGCAGTATGAAGGAGTTAATCACATATACACACACACTGCGCGCACGCACACACACACACACACACACACACACACACACACACAGTTTGCATGGCTTATAACTGAATGTCATTGGAAAGGTGTGGAAGGTCTATTCTTTGGCGTTTTCAAAAAAGATGGTGTTTTCATACCAGTTTCAAAAGATTGAAATGAGGGAGAGTGGCGAAGATCGTGAGGTGAACTGTTTCAGACAGATGGAACTGAACGAGAAAAGGAAGAATCACCAAAGGATTGGGTTTTGACACAGGGAGCAAGTAACTGCCTGAATTGGAAAATGATCTGAGTTGTCGTGGGGTTGTGTAGGTTTGAATGACTTCTGTTAGATACTGTAGCGCAGCACCCAAAATGGAGTTGAAGGTAAGAGTTGGGACTTTGTACTGAATGCGGGTGGATATTTGTAACAAGTGAAGAGAATGTAGAAGATAGGTGATGGTGTCAGTCTTCCTGGTCCTAAGATTAACCTAGCTGCTGTGTTTTGAACTTTCTGGGGTTTTTGTAATAAGTATTGAGGACAACCAGTGAAGAGTGAGTTACAAGAATCAAGTATGGACAAGACAAAAGAGCACACCAGAGTTTTTGTTGCTTGAGTAGTATGGAGATGTTGGCTGGAACAGATTCTTCTTCTTCTGCTTCTTCTTCATCTTCTTCTGTGGGCTGCAACTCCCACGTTTACTCGTATGTATACAAGATGGCTTTTACGTGTAAACTGATCTTTCGAATTTGTAAGGATGCAGCCTTGCAGAGATTGTTTACATGTTTTTTCTTTGAAAGGTTTGAATCAGACATCCAATTTACAACGTCAGAAAAACAAGCCTGTAAAGGATAGTCAGCAGGAGCAGCAGATTGTAGTAGCTGTGTGTCATTAGCAAACATTTTATATGCGACCTAGTGACTGGATTAACTTAGTCAGAGGGGAAGGGTACATGATAAACAAAACAGGGCATTTTTATGCTATTTTACAGTTATAATCAGAACATGCTGTTTCCAATTGTATTTTGTTTGTTTTATTCTATGGAGGTAGAAATATACTATTTAGATTTTTGATAATAAAATTTATTATCTTCACTTTGAAATGGCTGAATAGTTATCTAGATTCCAAATAATTGGGGAAAAAGCCTGAACACACACACACACACTTTTAAAAACACTCACCATTTGTGCAGAATCATTCGCAAATAAAATCACATGAAAATACCCAATGGTCTAATTGCCAATGACACCATTATACAGATTCCTGTCAAAATTGACTCTCTGATCTGTCACCAACATTCTTTCATAAATTCTTCAAACACTGGTAATGCATAATTCATTCAAAATGTCCAGTCAAATCAGATTTCTTAAACTGTGTCAAAGTTCAAGTCATACTGCAAGGAAATGAGTCTTGCTTGCTTCCCTTGATTTTAGGATTGTGAGAACACATTGGTGAACTTGGTCAACAGTGGTGCAGTAAGAAAAGAAATAGCTGGAAATAATTGAAGTTTGACTGGTTCTCAGAAAATTTACAAGCATGTATATAAAGGTATCAGAACAAGGTGAAAGTAGATGTCAAGTCATGAAACTTTGAAGTGGTGTGGTACATGAACCGTTCACAATTACATGCTGATCACAATTAGGTTTGCTTACTGTATCCAGTCACCTGATGTGATGAGCAAGGTGAGAGATCAAAGGTCAAGGATGCTTGTTCGTACAAAAGAGAAAAGGTCTTCCATACAATCTTTACAAACAAGGCACAGTGAAAGGTCATGGTGAGAACAAAGCAGTCACAGTTTGCATGATGGGGAAGATGTAGAACTATGATGGAACTTTTCACTTGCTGTAGTGAATGGCTGCAGTGAAAACAAATGCTTTCAATAGTATTACATGTCAAAGGTCAAAGTCAGAACAGTGTGTGATTAAAGATGTCCTGTTGCAAAATGATATGCTTTACAGTGTCCTGTTTTTTGGTTGTTGTTTTTTCTGTTTGTTTATTCCTGTGTTTGATTTATTGGGTATCACATGTGAGTCATGAAGGCCTTACGTCTCTTGTTTTTGAATTGGAGGTGTTTGTCTTTTATTTCTGCAGGGATATATAGCTGGTGCAAGAGACTGCAGTGAGAGAAAGGCGATGGAAATGTTTGAAAACCACCCACTGATCATTTTGTCATCACTGGTCAGTACTGGACTAACAGCGTTTTATGAACCATAGTTGGTTTATCTGTGTGTTGTAGCCATTGTGATCCTGTCGTGTGAGCCATAGTTACATGCCCACTGTACAAGAGATAGTGTGTGGTATTGTCTTGTATTGTTTTATCCCACTTTTCAGGTCAGGAAACACACTCGCTTTTATCAGCTAATAAAGCTGAACTTTGGCATACTATGTGGCCAGTTGTAACAGCTGGAATTCAGTGTAACATCTGGACTGGAATCCAGTTCTGAGAGGATCCACTGCTTGGTTTCAGGCCAGACACTACAGTAAAGTTCATATCAGAGGTGTTTGTTGCCTTAATTTAAAATGTATTACACTTTGAAAGTATATTTACTGGGAAGTTCAAAACTATTCTTTTTTTGGCGTTTGGACCTCCGGTTGCCATGGAAACAATCCAAGATGGCTGCCAAACAAAAATTTTTAAAAGCCTAAGGCTTTTTTTCATTTGCACTTAGCCAAAATCTGTTTTTTGATCTAGTTTAGGAATGTTAATATCTATAAAAGTACGGATAGCTTTTTGATGTAATGACAAATTTATATTTTTGAGAATTTTTTTTGGTCAACGCAGTTATATTGCACCGATTGTTCTAAATAAAATTCAAATAAAACATAACTATACATTTTGTTTCAAAAAAGCAATGCATACTTTTAAGCACCATACTTTAAAGAAGCACCATGCCAAATTTTAAGGCTCTGTGTTTATTTTTGTGGAAGTTTTAGCCATTTGAAATGTGCGTAGAGTGCGAAAAACAGAAAACCCAGAAAACGGAGAAAGAAGAACAGAAACTTTACTGGTTGAGTGTTGTTTAGCACAAGTGGTAAAAGAGTACAACGTACTCACCCAGCATGTTAATCCACAGCACAGCAGCCACCAGGTAAGAGAAGAAGTTGAAATTGAAGTGTTTTGTGGCCAGTAATAATCCAGTTCACAGCTCACAGCTGATGACAAATTCACAAAGAACGTGAAATGGTTTACACAGATTGGCAGACACATTCCAGTGGTCTGGCTTTCCCATACTCCTTATATGAGAGCAGTTTTGGAGAGCACAGTGGAAGGGGGTACTTACAAGCTAGTGTCCTCCTGCTTGGTAGGCATCTGGATCCCTGGCCTCCTCCTCTCGGTTGTTGAGACGTCGTAGGGTGGCGTACTCCTTCCGCATGATCTTTGCAGCCTCACTTTCCATGCTCTTGCTGGACTGGAAGTGGTTCTGGCAGCAGTCCGCAGCATGTCCTTCCTTCCATGCAGCCATGACTTCAGCAGACAGGTCCTGTTGTGCCTCCTTCAGCTTGCATGCATGGCAGTACTTGGACAGCACACTGAAGTCCACTACCAAGCCGGTCAGGATGTCGATGCAGACGCCGACTCCAAACAGAGAAGTGAACGCTCTCTTCTGCCAGGTCCCATCAAATGAGACACTGATGTTAATGATGGGTTCCTCTCCCCTGTCCAGTGCCTCCCTCAGGTCTGCATCAGTCTCGGCATAGGCATTCCTGATGGCAGCGGCTGAACGCAGCAGACAGTCTGCTCCAGAACTGATTTCAGCATCTGTGGACAGCAAACATTAACAATACAATAAAATTTGAAGCACAGCAAAGATAATTTTTTACACACATCAGTGCCCACAAACACACATACATGCACACACACACATACATGTAAAAAATACACACCCACCTCACACACACACACACACACACACACAAAGCATGTAATGATGAATGCAAACACACACATACCAGCACACACACTCACACACACACACACACACACACACACACTTACCCACACACACACACACACACACACACACACACATGCATGCTCACACATGTATACACACTGTATACATACCCCCCTCCCCATTTCATTCTCTGACATTCCAAATGAGAGAAGAATAAAAACATTGTATACAATCCACTCACCGGTTACTTTCTTGTCGTGGTTCTGGAAAGTCTTCAGATGCATGCCTGGAACACCAGTCACTGTGCTGAAGGCTTGTAGGACAGCATGGCTTCCTCCCATCTCATGGCTCAGGACAGTCATTTGGCGATTGATCTCGAACGCCACGTTTTGTTTGTCGTCAACTTGAAGACGCGGTGAGGACATCTCTGCCTTCTGGTAGCCACACTCCTCACACTTCAAAACTAGCTTCGAAGCGTAGCCAGCACGTTCGGTCTCGCTAACTGACACTGACAGTCCTGAGTTGTGACACTCTGGGCAAAGCAAGTCACCAACAAGTCGAGAAAGTTGCAGTGAATGTGCCAGAATCCACACTTGCTTCTTGCCCTGACCCTCGTGATTTCGAGTTGGTCGCATCATCTCGATCTTTCGACGTGCTGCACCTGAAGTTGAAGGTTCGGCTGATTGTTCAGTCAGTTCCTCCTCTGATTCGTCCTCTCTCCTCCATCTGGACATTGACGCACCCAAACATTGCCTTTGACGTTTGGATTTTCGAGGCATTTTGCAAAAATCATGAGTCGCAAAATAACTGATAGCGTCGTGTTGTTTACACTCGGAAGTGGCCGTCGCAAAGCATTGTGGGATGATACAAGCTTGACTCGAGCGCTCTGGTTGGTCGGCACACTTCGAGCGGAGCTGTTCATGAATGAACATAGTACGCAAGCCCATATATGGAAACAATAGTAAAATTAGTGTCGTCTCAAGAACGGGAAATTCTCTTTTGGTAATTTCCGTGAAAGATCGGCAGAATCTTCGTTAGATTCCGGGAAGTTTGCTCTTTCATTTCATGCATTACATTACCCTGTTCGCTGTTGGTTTTGATGCGTTGTCAAGGTCCAAACATGGCCCATTTTGAGCATTTTAGCGTCAGAATAGCGAAACTATCAAACGACACACATATTTCAAAGGCTTTTTACGACCACTTTACGATATTTTTGGTGTTTGATATTTTTAGGGAATGAAGAAAACATGTTTTTGGAGCGAAATATGCCAAGAACAGAAAATCATGAAAAATTACCCTCAGGGTCATTTGTAGACTACCGTGTCTACCCTTCAGAAGTGCAGTACCAAGACATTGTAAATCACTGATTTTTTTTTTTTTTAAAGAAGTGCTGGCTCTTAAATAAATGTTAGGTTCCAGAGATTAAGGGATCAAACCTCGATGTAAGCAGGCTTAGCGGTAGTAGCAGTATTCGTTGTAGCAAAGAAAAAGAATTAAACACTTGCCAAATTAGATGAAAAAAAAATGTTAAGGTGGGATGGAGAGTTCCTATTAAATCTAAAATTGATAGATGAAATAAAAAGATTTCACCATTTCTGTTGTCCATGTACTCAGCAGGATGTATCAACTTACATTAAAGATTTTTTAATGACTGTAAGCATGGGCCTGTCGAACGATTGTTTCAGGTACATTGGCAGAGTCTTTGTACTCTTCTCCCTGCACTGCCCACTTATGCCCCCTGGGACAAGTTGTCTTGTGTTCTGGATATGTGGGACAGGTACTGTGCTTTCAGTTGAAAGAAACAACATAATTCTGGATGTAGGGTATTGGTAATGTGCTTCCAGGTTTGTAGGAAACATTACACATTTCAGGACATATAGTATAGATACTGTTAAATTTTATCAGAAACATTACCCTTTTCAGGACACATGGTACAGGTACTGTGCTTTTGGTGTCATTGTAAGTAGTATGCAATTTAGGCCACAGTCTGTGCTTCCATTTGTATTGCAATTGCTACACAATGCCATATGCTTTTAGTTTTCTTACAAAACCAACACAGTTTGTTACATGTGGATATACATTTTCAGTTTATTGGCAAACATCATCCCAGTCACATGGATCAGGTACTGTACTTTCAGTTTCATATCAAACACCACACAATTTAGAATAAAGGTCAGTGAATAGTTGGAGATGCGTGCTTTTAATTTCATAGCAAGCATTAAGGCATGGTTCTACCACCCGAAAATGCCTAAAATTACCAATTTTTGTTATCTTGGTTTACCCACTAAATTTCAACCAATCTGTTTCAAATTTGGTCTGTATTTAGTTTAAGTTTGACTGTTTCCATATCTGAAATCAGCTTAAGATTTTGTCATATCTTCACATTGTAAATAGGGTTTGAATTTTGTGAAAAGTAGTGTGTACGGAAAAACGGTTCCATCAGGGTTTCCCTGATAACATAAGAACTAAACATGATATTTGTATAAAATTTCACAGAAACACTGTTAGATTAACAGGGAACAATGTGTTGGTAGGAAAAAAGTCATTGAAAAAAGTCAATGTTGTTTTGGTCTTCTAAATTATGTGAAAAACTGGAAAAATAAAATTCATTTATAAGGCCTAAATTACCAAAAGCTCCCAACAAAAATGTAGCAAAATGTGTAATAAACACATACTGAAAATTTGAGCTCAATCTGATGAATAGTTTTTTTTAGATATTTGGGAAATGGGGAACATAAATGGCGAAAATTGCATTTTGAGAAAATGGGCTTTAAAGTTTTCATTTTGACTGCATCCCAATTAAACAATACGGATGAACAGTAGTTGACTTCCAATTACAATATATATTCTTTTCTGCAAGATAGTGAAAGGCTTTCTGGCATTTACTGGAAATCTGGTGAATACTAATCCATGAAAAATATGTAGAGCGTAAGCTTGACAGTAGTTCTCTATTGATTTGTCTGTTTCTTAGCAGGGTCTACTCTCTTCCCCCCCATGCAGAGTTTGGTTTGCAATGAAAAAGGCATTGCTTAAAATAATTTTCATTGTATATTTTACTTGAGTAAAGCAGAACCCAGCAGTGTCCCAGTCACAAAACATGTTGTAATCCACCATCCTTGTCCAGCTGGTTAAAAAAAAAAAAAAAAAAAATGGTGTGGCTTTCAAACAGAATTTTTAGCTTTTTCCCGTATTTTTACTTTTGCCTCTGCATTTTAAAAATGTAAGTACTTACTACTGTCTATGGAGTCCATGATAACAATAATGAGAATAATAATCAGTGTATAGAGCGCCTTTCCATGTAAAAAGTGCTCAGTTGTGCTGTACAATGTAAAGACCAACAACTTGGACAACTAAAACATGTATTTGAATGCTAAAATGAAAAACTTATAACAGTACCAGACATCCAACCAAACACTATGATATGTACAGACACCATCATATAACACTCTTCATTCATATCAATACATCACAGTACCAAAATAATGCACATTTCATATCACAAAACTGAATACTAATACTACAATGATTAAAACCATATCATGATCTTAAAAACCAATCACATTTTACTTAAAACTGATTACGTACTTCACAAGACATCTGAAATCACAAATATTTAAAATCAGTCTCACCTCCACCCTCCCCCTCTCCCCAGACAACATCAGAACAACATACACAGGATACTTAAAACCAAGCACAAATATTTAAAACGAATCTCCATAGTTAAAACCAGTCACATAATCACAATGCCCAAATAATTTATGCCATTTCACATTAATTTAGTGAAGAAGATATGGTTATGTTAAAGATGAGATTCTTGACAAAAAAACAACAACTCCACTCATATATATATATATGTGTGTGTGTGTGTGTGTATGTGTGTATATATATATATATATATATATATATATATATATATATATATATATATATATATATGATACGAACATAAAGAGAAACATACTTGTGAATATCTTTTGCAGACTCAGTGCAGAAGGAAGACAGTCTCTCCCCCTTTCTGACACAGAGCCATTTCATCTGGCTGCATCCTTGTACTCTTCAAAGATAAACAGGTAAATTACAGTTATCATTTCTGAAACCAAGGCATTTCCTGGCTTACAAGACGGTGTGCACTTATGCTATGAAGAGAATTTTCTACCATACATGAGGAAGAACTGAACACCTTTATTCCTTGAAGTGATTAATCAGTTCAGTAACAGAGAATTATGGAGAGAGAAAAAAACTCTCTTTTTAGGGAATTTTGAGGATTCAGTGGTAATAATTTTTGAACAAAAATTCAAGCACAAAAATTTTAGGAGATTCTGAATGAAGGTAAATGTTTTTTGTGAAGGAAAATAAATGTTGATTCTAAATCTGGGCTTTTTTCCCAATTATTTTGAACTTATATAACTTATATAACTATTCAGACATTTCAAAGTGAAGATGGTAATTTTTATACATTAAAACAAGTATATTTTTACCTCCACAGAATGACACCGAGAAAGAAAACAAACAAATTCACCTGGAAATATCATGCTTATTGTCTGATTATTCCTTTAAAAGAAAATTAAAATGGCTTTTGAGTTTATAACAATCACAACACTTGTGGTCATATAAGAGAATAACTGTTCCAGCAATGACATGCATTGGTTCAGTCAAGATTAAAAGTCAATAATGTTCTCAGAGAGTGAGCCATCAAGTTTTTCTTAAACTTAAGAGAGTCCCCAATATAGCAACCCTTCATGATGCCTTTCTGATCTTCATAGATCAACCTAGGCACAACAGACTTTATTTGACCAGCAATCGATGCTGAGGCAATTTTATATTTTGTGTTTAATAAAGAAATAGGTCACCAGTTTTTCAGATATTGTTTGGAGTTCTCCTCTTTAGGCATGCAAATAAGTACACCTTGTCCTTGAGTTACAGATAATTGCTGATTTAGAAAACCTTTGTTTTATGATTTTACAAAATCCCCAAAGAAAAATTTAAAGAATTCAACTGTAAACCCATCTGATCCCAGACTTTTGTTATTTTTCATCATTTTCAATGCTTCATGTGCCTCAGCATAGGTTATTGGTCCTTCTAAAGAATTCTTTTCATCTTCATCTGATTTTGTTGCCTCAGGTAATAAAGCAACAAGTTCAACATCAACAACATTGCGATTATCATACAGATTTTCATAAAGATTCTGTACTTCATGAAGGACCTCGGCTTGTTCATAAAGAACAGTGCCATGGGAACATTCAAGAAAAATCATTTTTTTATCCACAAAATTGTGGTTCTGTAGATTACAAAAGTGTTTTGTTGGTTTTCCTCCGTATTGTAACCGTTTTATCATTGACCTCATTACCATGCTACGTACCTTTTTCTATCTCAAATCTTGGAACTGTGCTTTTAAGTCTTCTAATTCTTCAAGGTTATTTTCCGTTACATTTACAGACAAAACCTGGATTTTTCTTCCAAATTTCTTTCCTTTGCAACTTCATTTTTTTTCTTGTGTATTGAGTATGAAATAGTTTTCTCTCTTATTTTTAGCAACAACATTAAAAAAAACAAACAACCCAGCTGATTAGAAACAGTAAACTGAAGGTGCTGCTCTGACAAAAGGTCAAGGTAATCAAAATTGTAAACAGGAATAGCATATTCTCTTTTCAAGTCATATATAACAGTTTTAATCACATCAATAAACTTTTGGTCTCTCAGCAGAGAGTTTTTAAATGTACAGAATGGTTTGTGTCTCTTCAAATTTAATTCCACAACTGAGTGGTCAAATCTGTAACTCATTCCAGTGTCAGAACCAATCACATCACTCATTCCAGTGTCAGAACCAATCACATCACTCATTAAGTGTCAAAACCAATCACATCACTCATTAAGTGTCAAAACCAATCACATCACTCATTAAGTTTTCAGAAATAATAAAGTACTATCTTTATTTTTCAATATCATAATTTTTAAAGTGAAACAAGGTGTAAGAAAAAATGACTCGAGATGACTGTGAAATGTATAACTGGTATTTCATACATGGTTGTCTTTATTTTTCATTTCTTTCTTTCTGTCATCCTTCCAACAATTGAATCGGGGAGTTTTGCCTCATTCCCCCCACTCACTATTACAATACAAAACAATATTTCCATTTAAGTTGTTTAAAAAGCTGCTGAATGCACTATCATTTCCAGAAATCTGAGCTGCAATTCAGAGACAAGAAAGCAATTCCTTCAGTGTCTCCAGGATGCAGAGGTACTGTTCTTATGTTGTTTCTTTTTCTTCAGAAGGTGGGGATGAGTGATGAGAAGTTGGTTTTTGTGTATTTGTTTCCTTCATGTTTAAATGACTGAGTGACATTACTAGGAAATGTACCAACAAGATAGATCTTTCTTCAATGTTTTGAAGCAGTTGCTTTTTTGTATTGGCTGGATTGGGAAGGATGTACAGATTTTTGACAAAATTATGACGTGATGTACAAGCAATGGCTAATTTTGATTTTAATCCACTGTATTCTCTTTATACAACACTATCTTTTCTTTTCACTTACCTGACTAAATGTAACGCAGCCATGCCTTTGGACTAGCTCCAGTGAAACTGTTTAAAGATACATTTTCTCCCTGAAATTCTCAAATGATGTTCCCTGAGGTCACTGGGACTGGCTTACAGTGTGACAGTACAACAGAGAACATTTGATTGACCAATGGAAGAAAAGGACACAGTTCATCTGTGTGATTATTAGTGCCACTGGTAAAGCCCAAATATTTCCTTGGCCTGGTCCTTTCTGTTTTCCGTCAGTTTCTCTTCTGCGTTACCATTATATACATTAAAACTCAAAATGCTTTAACTTTGAATGGACATCCATATAGTTTACCATTTTCTGTTCATTACACATTTTCAAGAGAGTTATTTGACTGAGTCAGAATGTGTGTTGTGCTTACCAGTTGTGGACATTCTACATATTAATTTTGCTCGGTGATCAGTAGTTTATGGTTCTTGGGACAGAGCTGTCACCTTCCCAAGTTAAATACTCTGGTCATTTAAAATGTTAAACACAGAAGAATGTTTCAGTAAGAGTGCATGAATAAAGGTAATTGCTTCTCTATTATGTGTATGTATATTACTTAAGACTAATATAACAAGATTTAAATTCCTCTTGCACCTGTAGGCAAATTGTAGTTGGTCTTTTACACAAAATCCCGACAAACGTTTGTGAGGATGTGAGTATTGCTTTTTTAAAACAATTTTCATTGTTAAACAACAGACTATTACAATATCTGATTTTTGCTCTAATAGTCAAAAAAAAAAAAAAAAAAGCATACAGCTTCAAGGCATTGCTGCTTAGCATTTCCCATGAGCTTACTTAAAAATGAATTATTGTGCAGAGAAAAAAACCCCACGAAATTGTATTGTACGTCAGATATATATATCCATTTTTAAGGAAGTTTCCATGTCTATTTCTCTGCACCTTTTATCTCCATGCAAGTACAAGCTGATAGGAAACACTTAACTGCAATGGCATGAAGTTGTGTGCCTTTGTCTACAAAAAGAGTAACAGCTGCTGTACTTATGTATTTTTACTAACTTACATGTCAGTTTGTGTGATGATCAAGTTGTGATAGTTAAGTTCAGTTGGAGCAGTGGGTGATGTGAGGGGACTGTCTGGATTGCTTCTATGACTGGCGCTGTGCTCAGTTTTTATCCACATGATTTGCTTACATGGCAAGTCCATGATCTTCTTTTGTGCTTTTGTCTTCTCAAAACTGGATTATTGTAATTCTCTGCTTGATGGTTCTCCATGGTACATTATTCATAAACTATATTGAAACACCCCAAGAGTGACCATATTCCACTTTTTCTGAAATGACTCTACTTGTTGCCATTACAGTCCAGGGTTGAATATGAATTCTCCACACATAGCGTTTATGCTTTTTCTGGTTCTTCACCTACCTTTCTGATCTCCACACTGCTTACATTCTAACACGTCAACTACATTCATCATCAGACAGTCCTATTCTCAAAATATTATCTGTCATGTCTTTTGGTCAAACCAGCCACTGTGGTGAAGTGTTTAGTGTTACAGACTGAAGACTGGGATGACATGGGTTCAGTTCCCAGGGGTGTGGGGTGTTTGGCCTTCAGCCTGTTCCTGACCAGAGTCATGTGCTCACTTCCGGAACTATTTGTGATTTTTGCAAAATAGTCACCAACCTCTAAAAAAATCACAAAAATAAAAATTATGTTAAAAAATATGTAAAAGTATATGTTTTCTTGAAGGAAAATGAATGGAGAATATAATCATCATAACTTCAGTGTTGACAAGATAAGATAACTCCCAGTCATGGGAAGATAACTCAGATTTTTAGAAAAAATACACAGAATATTTTGAGAAAGAAAAAGAAAGAAAATTCAGTTTTGTTTACTTTATGGGTGGAAATTGTGCTAAAATATTAGCAAATGTATTAGGCACAACATCCAAGTGCAGTTATTTTGTTTCCTGCACTATCATGTTGTCTTAAACATAAACACTACACATAACCACTCACATACATCCACACACACCATCCCACCCAAACTCCCACAAACACTATCACACAATACTACGAGACAAAAACTCAATGTAAACAATATTTTGGCTTGAAGATTTCATCTGTAGGGTTTCCTAGTAGAAATAAACCCCAAAATGAAAGTTTCAAGCTAAAATATTGGTTTTTCTTTACCCACTTCTAACACGACCCCGCCCCCTTCCTGTTGATGTACCTTGTAGCATGCAATCATCATCAGGAGAACCAGAATCATGTCAGTTGATCAACAGCAACGTTACTTTCGTTTTCTATCACATTTTTGTAGTTGCTGTTGTCGACCTTGCACAGAAAATCAAACAGAATTTTAGCCACCTCTTCTGCACTGTATGTTCTGGCAGCCATGTTGACAAGCTCAACAGCTTTTCGCTTTATAAAATGCAAAAAAAAAAAAAAAAAGAATCAAAACCAAGCAAAATCATCCAGAGAAATTGCTTTGAACACTCATCAAGGCAGTCGTTCATTGCAAGGGAAGTGAGCATATGCAAACGAGTGGCTGGACACCTGATTATGCAGTTACCCTCCCCTAATCCACAGGCGAAAGTGAAAGGCTTAAATGGGAAGACTGGGATTACGCAGTTAAGTATCATCCACTTCACGGATGTATCTTTGGGTGTATTGCTCAAATTTCCAATCTGGAAACCCAGATGCTTTCTGTTTTGACCCACCTGTGTTAACAAAAGTGAGTCTGTGTAATAACCCGGTGTTCAGTTGTCTGTGTCCATGTATCTGTGTGTGTGTGTGTGTCCAAGATAAACTTTAAAATTTTTTATTTCTGTGGAAATTCTTTGTCTGTCAATTAGAAATTTGGAATAAACATAATGAAAAAAACCTTTCCACTGATAACAATGATAAGTTGTAAGTCTTCCTGATTAAGCAGTATTTCCAGATCATGAATGCTTTATTTTGTTGAGGCTCTGGATCCAGAAAATATATTGGGCTCTTCCTTGCTTGAACATTTGTTTGGGTTCAAAGATGGCATGACATTGTTTTTCTTGTTCACAATTAAAAGAAAAATACAAATTCTGGACAGAACACTGAGAATGACTCTGACAACATCATTGACATGTTTACCGCATTTAAGTACTTTAAAGTGGATACTGATTTAACTAGAATGAAAATTAAAAAAAATGAATTGTAGGCCCAGCATATACCGGTCTGTGCAGATCCGAAGAAAACAGAAACACGTTGCTGTGTGCCTGAGGCAATGGCAATGTCTCCTTTACTACAAACATTAAAGAAATTTCTTAAAAAATTGAGATTTATCAAATTAACATGGTTTAACTCACTCCATGCCAAGAGTTTTTGCCCTTGCCAATCCCTGAAAACCCAGGGTTTGTATAGGATTGGGAAAAAATTGTAAAAAAACAACAACAAACACCCAGACAATTGATATTTAGTATATGTATGCAAGGAATGTTGTTCCATATGTGTGCAAAAACTCAAAGTATTTACTCACCATCTTGATGTTGATCGCGGTATCCATATTTTGTGTATTTTTTTAGCATTTTTGCACCCATCAGAAAGGTACACCAACATGTTCCACATCACATTCTTACACTATTTGAGGAACTGAAGACCTAGTGCATGCAATGAAGTATGAACAGGTGGTGAAGAAAGTTGAAATTCACACATACAAAAAAAATATTGTCTCTACATAATGAAAATCAAAGAACAAAGAAAAAAAACTCAACCGGCTGGGTGTTGACTGGCCAGTCAGCTGACAAACCTGGTATGCCAGTGAAGGGATGTGCAAGAGGGAAAAAGGAAAAATTGTCAGTCCAATCACTGGTGAAAACACTTGCAAAATCATCCGTTTCCTCAGTGGTTTCGTCGTCTGTGTCTGTTTCATCTGCTGGCACATGTTCCTCACTTTCCTCTCCATTGTAAACACTCTCTTCAGCGGCCGAATCTATTTCTAGTTCATCGGGATCTGGTTCAAATTCACTGTCCGAAGAATCAACATTATCTCCTTCGACATCAGAGCCTTCAGTTTGGATCATTTCCAAAGCATCTTCGACGCTGAGTAACATTTCACCTCTCTGACCGTGTTGAACACTTCGCTGTGACGCCATCTTGTCAAACAACTTACAAAGCTGACAGGGGGCACACTTTGTTATCAACTGCGGTTGAGCTTATCACGACACACACGCAGTGTGTGTGAATGAAAAGCTGACCAGAGGTGACGTAAGATATCACATCTGCTTTTGATTTTCGCATCCGACGCGTCACTCCGACAGCACGACTTTTTAAAATCCTAGTCCGCATATGCGGACATTGGCATCCAACGCTTTCTCCGACGATGTCTGCATATGCGGACAATGGCAGCGAGTGAGTTAAACAGTGATATCACCTCAAATAGAGTCATGAATTTATCCCACTAAAAAAACCAACAGCCAATCCATAACTTCAAATATTAATTTTGGATACCTGTAGTCAGATGCACTTTGGTCTTTTGGTAAATCTTGCTTCCAAGCCTAGCTTGTATGGTTCAGTCTCAATCTAACAATCATCCCCTCCCAGTTTCATGATATCTAATACAGAACCCTTTTTTTTTCTCTATCTTTTTTCTTCTTCTTCTTCTCTTGACTGCTTTTTTGTGAAAAGTCACAACCTCCAGCCAGACAATGGAAGTTGAAGCTGTGGTTTATGCTTTCCAGTGGCTGTCATCTATTTGTATGCCTGGAAATCAACATGCCACAATTCTGACTGACTCATTCAAGCTCCAACAAAAAATTGAAAGTGGAGTGGGAAGCCCAGAGTGGCATGAGGCTATACACAACTTTCAGTTTCAAAAGTTTTCATGGATATACTGTCCCAGACGTGCAGGTGTAAAGGGAAATGAGCAAGCTGACAGGCTTGCTGGTAGTGTAAGAACAACAGGTGGTCTACAACTGTGAAAATCTGAAATCCTAAGAAAAGTAAGAGTGCCTCAAAAACCAGGTACAAAGCCATCACACCATTGATCAATTAGCAGAGAGTGGGAGCCGCCATAAGTCTAGCTTGAAATGTAGTGCATGATCCTTTGCTATTCAAATGAATGTTGGCATTTCCAAACCAACATTGCATGGATTTCTTCAAAATGGAACAGTCTCTCTGGGCTTTCCCCAAACCATAAGACTGGGCAACACACTAGATGCCTCGTTCATTTCATCAGAGATCTTTTCCCACCTTTCCTGCAGCAAACCAGTAACAGTATGTGTGTGTGTGTGTGTGTGATGAGAACTCTCTGTGTGTGCATGTTTGTGTATGTATGTGTGGGTGTGTGTGCATCATAGTAGTTGTGATATATAAGAATATGTGTGTGTGTATGTGTATGTCTGTGTTGGGGATATTGTGGGAGCTGCTGAATATAGGAATGTGGGTGTGTGTGGGTGTGTGCATGCATGTGTGTGTGTCATGGAAGCTTCAATATATAGCATATTTCTTGTGTATCTGTTGTGTATGTTGATGATAGTGAGCATAGCGACATTACAACAACAACCTATGATATCAATATCAAGTAAAATGATAATAGTTTAAATGTGCCAATTACTGAAGATGAAATTACTTTAGCCATTAAAAGAGTTAAGAAAGGCAAAAGAGATAGTGAAGATATGATTCATAATGAATATATCATTAATAGCATGAGGCATGTCAGATTTTTCTAAGTTCCCTGACAGCCTGCCGTGGACCTTTAAAACACCTGAAGTATGGTTTGATCTAGCCTCAGTTCATTGGCCTACAGAACTTCTTTTTTTGAACTCTGCCACAAATTTCCCAATTTTCAGAAAATCTTCACTGATAGTTGGAAGTTGGAGGAGGGTGTTGCTGTATCTGCGTTCAGTCCTGCTTTTCCAGACCAGCCCTCAACGAAACACATTCTGTATGACAGCTCAGTTTATACTGTGGTACTGACTGCACTGTTTCTGGTGTTAAAAAAGGTTCTCCATGCAAAACATAAGAATTTTATTTAAATTTTTTTTTTTTTTAACTCCTTGTCAGCCCTGGAGGTGATCACCTGCAGGAATCTGACACATCCTAAACTGCTCGAATTTTATGAAAATTTTACTTTTGTAATGAGCAAAGGGTATGACGTTGTTTTGGCCTGGGTTCCAGGCCATGTTGGCATTCAAGGTTATGAAAAGGCGGACCAAATAGCTTGTTTATGTTTCAGTTCATTGAACGGTTCTGCACCATCTTACCTTTCTGTACAAACTGTACAGTCCACCCTGCCCTGGGTTGTATTCTTCGTGTGACGCACGCATGTTCAAAATCCCGAGTTACAGATGCAAATCCCATGGTTTCCGAACATTTACACACTATGGCCCTTGGTTTTGGAAATCTCTACCACAGAACGTCAGACACTGCTCCACTATAAAATTTTTCAAGGCTAGTCTTAAAACATACTTGTTCAAACAATATTTTAATTTATAGATCATTCTGTCCCCAAACCATCTTTATGTGTGTGCATCGATGTGTTTATGTGAGGTTTGGGGTGAGGTGGGAGGTGTGTGCAAGTCTTAAGTGTTGTTACACTTTTTAATAATAATTGTAGCAAATTTGTATCTTGCTATTTTATCATGTGGGTGAGGTGAAAGAGCTGTGTGAGTTGTAATTTTAGTGAGTTTTGCATCTTAACATTTTACTATGGGAGTGAGTTGACAAATCTGTATGAGTTGTGAGTGATGTTACACTGTTTTTAAGTGGTTAGTGGGTTGTATCTAATCTTTTTTCCTTTTTTTTTATATGTTCCTGTTTCTTATTTATAAAAGGTGTATTGTTAAAGGTGCTTAGAGCCGCAGGGTAAGCACTATACAAATGTACATTATTATATTATTATAGGAAACGTTCAAACATGCTTGAATATTACAGTCAGTCCCTGACTTTCCTAATGTGCATACTTGACAAGTCACAGAAGTACGAAAGTAAGACTCCTTGTCCATTATCTGGAGTGATTATCCTATACATTAAGTTGGAGTTTTTATTACCATTTATCATTACGAAAAGTTGTGTTGAAGACAGGGAAAGTTTTAAACTTTAATAGATCTGCATTAGGATCTTTAAACAACAAAACAACGATCAGTGTGGGTTGCTTAAGATGGAATTATGGAACTGTTCTGTTCTCAGCCTCTCTTTTCTGTTGATTAGCAAAAATATGATTTGGATAGATACGTAAGCTTTTGTAACCACCCCCACCCTGCCACTCTGTTTTCAGTTTTGTTGCTGTTCAGCAGGAATCAGATATGAGCCATGAAGGTTTTTACTCTTGCTTTTAACTCTGCTGAAATGATTTTTTTTCAGGCCCTTCACTGTTTGAGCTCTGTGCTGATCGTATCTCTGTCAGACAGAGTCATCTGCTGTGCCAGTCTGCCTCCCAAGGTAGTTTTATATATCAACCTTACATTTGATGTCTGCACAAACACTTTAATTACACATGCATACTTTACCATGATAAAGGGAAAGATGGCTGCAGAGTCTATAAAAACTACAAACAGAGAAAGTTTATGAAAGAAGAAAGTTTATAAAAACTGTTGGTTGTGAAATATGACTTACTTTTGATAAAAGTTGTCCGTTTCAAACTGTAGGTCTCCAGGGATTGTGTGTTGGAAATGACAGTGGAGGCAAAAGCAAAGCTTCATAAAGTAACGAGTATTAATCAGTAAAGGAAGGCAAGGATGAACAGCGAGCAGTGAGTGCCGTTCATCCTTGCCTCCCTATACTGATTAATACTAATAATTTTTCTTAACTTTTCCTTTCACCTCCACTGTCATTTCCATCACACACAGTAGTCTGTCAGAAGAAACGGTCTACCTTTCACCCCCCCCTCCCCCCCGTAATAAATTTTTCATATGTATTTTTTGGTGCTTTAGAGTATATAGATCACGAAAAATCATGTTATCATAAAAAATCTTGGGACTCACTGCCCCTTCTGGCTTAATTTTGAAGGGTACCAATCTCAGGTGCCGTGGCTGCTTTTCGTCGCTCCAAAACATTCTATGAGTTAGGTGATCACCTGTGTCTTTGTTATTTGAGCTACAAGAATTTCCTTTATGTTTTTGTTGACAGTAATGTCTTCTGCACGACATGCAATAATCAGAACGACAATATATGCAATAAGGTGACAGCAGTGAAGCTACGTGTGTACCCACCGTCTGTCACACGTTGCGAACTGTGAATTTGCCAAAGTGTTTGCAATAAACCGTCTCTCTCGAAAACTGTGCAACTTATTAGAAACAAAGTACACCACAGTTTCAAAGAACAGTCTCTTGTGATTCTTTTGAGCTATGCCACATCACCATTGGCCTGTTGTGTTGTCCTCTGTCGCCGGGTTATCTCCCCTACCCCCTATTTGGCTACGACGCAAATTTAATTCTTAACAAATTCAAACTGGTCTTTTTATTGAAAAAAAAAAGTTTATGTGCACTTTCCAAGTGTGAGCACATGTGTGTGTGTGTGTCTGTCTGTGTGTGTGTGTGCTATTGGGAAAGCTTTGGAAGAAGCCTCAAACATGCTCAGCACACAGATCACATTAAATCTGACAACACCATCTGTATACCACTCTGAGTTTGGCAACTTTGACCAACTGCTGAGTGTAGTCCACGGCCTGAGTTCCATTCACACAGCACACGGCATTATGCTGCAAGAAGTTGAAGGGACTGACCATGGTGGAACGTACCGCGTGATGCCATCCATTCCAAGAACCGGTGAGCAATCTCTGCATTTGACACAAGAGGATTTACCAGAGTGCTTCATAACCCAGCGGAAATGCCCACCTTTTGCAATCAGGCACTGGACAGTTGATGGAGGTGAAGATGCTCTCAAGAAAGTTCAAAGTTCAAACCTCCAATGGATTCTTCTCAGGAAATACAGCAGTATGTCAGATCAGGAAATACCAGTTTGGGCTGGCTTCATTTCGCAGTGTGGGCAGAACCCAGCAAAGAAGACGACATTGGACTACTACCCTGTGATCCATGATCCCATCACCAGTACAAGACAGTCCAGGAGTGCTTGAGACTTGCAGAGGAGGCCACGAGAGAGGTTGGACAAGAGTACATTATCACTACGTTTGATTTTGGGGTTTGTATGAAAGCCTACCCGATCGTCTGGAACCAACCTGACCAGTACAAGAAGCATATCATTCTGATCGGTACATTCCACCTTGCCTGTGCATACCTCAAGATGCTTGGGAAAAAGCTGGATGGTTCTGGGTTCGGAGATATCCTTCTGGAGGCAGGCCTGATCTCTTCTGGTTCTCTGCAAGGGGTACTGTCAGGCAAACATTATGAATGAGCATTGTTCTTCCATAAGACAATGCTTGAGAGTTTAGAATGCTCAGTGCTGGAAAGATATCTTGAAATCAGATGAAGACACAACATTTCCGATGCTGTCAGAAGACAGTACAATCAAACTCCAGACAGCCTCTTGTTTCTTCTCAAAAGAGACGTTGACTGAGCTTCAGCAAGATGAAGCTATCACCAGTTTCATGGCAGAGTATGAACAGTTCAGAGATAGAGTCAGAGAAGGAGCCTTTGGACCAACTGCACAATTTTGGTTGTCGTACATCGATCATGTATGGCTCGTCCTTGCGCTCCATGAGGCTGTCAAAATCAACGACTTCCTGCTCTACGCACAAACGATGTCCCAAATGCCAGACCTCTTCTTCAGTTTTGATGGACAAAACTATGCACACTACCTGACCTTCTTCTCAGTCTTCTTGGCAAACATTGACTTGTCACATCCTGGAGCCAAGGAGATGCTGCAGAGAGGTGCTTTCAGCGTGGCAAGGTCCTTCATTCCTGGCAATCGCTGTACAGTGGACAAGATCATGGAAGAAACGTTCATGAAGCACGCTAGAAGCCGAGGAGGAGCTGGCGGAGGTGGCGCTGGTCTCATGGGACTGCTGTCCAACCAGGAGGCCTACCACAGATGGGTCAGGACAACCCATGAGAGGTCAGAGTATCTTCATGCAACTCTCAACATGGCTGGCATAGCAGAAGGTGATGAGGTTGGCAGTAGACATCGTGACTTGTGTCCTTCTGAGATACTGAAGAGCGAAAGCAATGTCATGACTCAGGATGCAGTCAAAAGTTTAATCAACCCTTTCTGTGAGGAAGCCTTGGTCAAACTCATCGCCCTGTCATCTGGAGCATCTGTCCCAGCCAGCATTCAGCATGATGTGTTGAGAGCAGAAAAAACTAGTAAAGTCGCGAAGGAGGCATTCATCACGCAGAGACTGATGGCAGATGACCATTTCTTTGAACCAGTCAAGCGGCTGAACCTCAGAACGATGGCATCGATGAACAAAACCGTCCACATGAAGACTACCAAGAAGAAGATTGTGGAATACAAACAACAAGGGAACATTGCCTTTCAACTCCTTCTGAAGGCACAGGAAGCAGGTGTTCAACTCGATCTGAAACAGTTGATGACATACCAACTTACTCCTGTACCTTACATTATTACCACTGCTGACAATTTCCTTGCCAATACCGACAAAGCAAAAGGGTTCAACTACCTCACCAAAGATATGGAAGATGCCGCTCTACCTCCCCATGATGCGATGCTGGTTGTGATCGATGGCAATGCAGTGTCTCACTGCTTGCAACAGCCTCCTTCCAATTTCATGGAGATCAGCCAGAAGATATTTGACATGCTGCCAAAGGGAATGGACATGGTGTTCAGTACAGACATGTACAAAACGGACTCAATCAAAGCGATGGAAAGGAAAAGGAGAGGCACTGGTGATAAGATCATCGTGAAAGGAGAAAGCACCAAGTGTCCTGCAGACTGGATGACGTTTCTGTCAAACGTGGAAGACGTTTCTGTCAAACGTGGAAGACGTTTCTGTCAAACGACGAAAACAAGAAGCAGCTCACCCAAGTATTACTCGACGTTTGGAGCAAAGATGAGAATGCGCCAAAATTCAAAGGACAGAAAAGTCATGTTGATATGTGAGGGAGAAACCTTCCTGCTGCAATCGGCAGATGAGCTGAAGACAACAAGGACGCCAATCGCAACGCTCAAGTCCACACAAGAAGAGACGGATTCCAGAGTTGCCCTCTACTGTGCGTACGCTGAACGGAATGGCTACAGGTTCGTCCACGTCAAGAGTCCCAACTTGGACATTTTCTTCATTCTCCTGCACTTCGCTCTGCAGCTGAAGGACGTGGTGATTCTGTTCGACACAGGAATGGGGAACAAACAGTGGCTCATCAACGTTACTGACATCGCAAAAAGCATACGGGTAACAGTACTGCACCGCCTTCCTGGCTCTTCATGCTTATACCGGCTGCAACAGAACAAGTGCGTTCAATGGCATTGGGAAAATTAAACCCATCAAAGTTCTTCAGCAGAGTCCAAGATTTGTGGAAACAATTGCCCGCATTGGAGATACATGGGCCATCGCTGAAGAAGTCAAAGCTGATCTTGAGACGTTCACCTGTGTCATGTACGGCAGACATCGTTTCACCAGTGTCAATGACCTCCGAGCAACTATCAAGTTGCCATTTGGAAAAGGGCTTTTGAACCCATGTCTAATGTTCCAGCAGCAAGCAATGGACATGGATGGATCGACGTTAATGGCACCTTGGAACCAGTGTGGTCCGCAGAAGACGTCATCCTGCCCGCAGATATAGTTGACTTCCTTGTGGACTTTCCAGACTCATGGTGATGTGGCATAGCTCAAAAGAATCACAAGAGACTGTTCTTTGAAACTGTGGTGTACTTTGTTTCTAATAAGTTGCACAGTTTTCGAGAGAGACAGTTTATTGCAAACACTTTGGCAAATTCACAGTTTGCAACATGTGACAGACGGTGGGTACACACGTAGCTTCACTGTGGTCACTTTATTGCATATATTGTCGTTCTGATTATTGCATATCGTGCAGAAGGCATCGCTGTCAACAAAAACGTAAAGGAAATTCTTGTAGCTCAAATAACAAAGACACAGGTGATCACCTAACTCATGGAATGTTTTGGAGCGACGAAAAGCAGCCACGGCACTTGAAATGGGTACCCTTCAAAATTAAGCCAGAAGGGACAGTGAGTCCCAAGATTTTTTATGTTAACATGATTTTTCGTGATCTATATACTCTAAAGCACCAAAAAATACATGTGACAAATTTATTAGGGGGAGGTGAAAGGTGGACCATTTCTCCTCACCGAGTACAGTCCCTGAAGACAGACCTATAGTCTGAAACGTTGGACGCCTTTTATCAAAAGTGAATCTTATTTTACAACCCACATTTTTTATTAACTTTCTCCATTTGAATTTTACCGTGGCTCACTTGAGCATGAGCTTTTTACAAACTGGAATGTTTAATCACATTGTCATTGCGTTCTGTTTGTGCATTGTTCCGTGTGAGGCACTTAGAGCCCAGTATAGTTATGGGGAGATTTGGGTATATGAATTCCATTATTATAATCATTGTTATTCATTTTTCGTTTAACCATTTAGAATTTGCTAGTGTTACTGAGAAACTCTTCCATTTTTTTTTTTTTTTTCAAAAATTAAAAAAAAAACAGCAACAAAAGTTCCATAAGTACACAGAGTGCTATAGACTCGCAATTAATTGCAGAAAGTTCATATTTGCGAAATTGTTCACATGTTATCATGTTTTGTTCTGTACTCTGAAATGTGTGTCCTACCTATATGCCATGCTACTGTCATCTCTATTGTCACCAAATAAACATGTCGCTTCCATTGTCACCAAATAAAAATAAGTGCAGTTAGTGTACAACTACCCTTTACCATGCGCAGTATACATTTGTGAGTCAGAAATAAGTATAGTACCACCTGAACGCATCTTCCAATGCACCATGATCATAGTAATCCAGTTGAATATATACACTTGTCACAAAATTAGTGTCACCAAGTACATGTTTTCTGAGTGGAAAGCATTAAACACACTAAATAAGACACTGACTGCAGCACACAATGTACAATATTTACAAACATACACACACCCTACTTGTTACATGAACACGGGGTCTCTTTCAAACTCCTCCAGTTGATGCGCAATAGCTTCAACTTCTTCCTTGGCGTAATATTCCCACATTTCATATTTGATATTGTCATCCATTTTCAGCTCCAAAAAAGCTTGTGAATGAAACAACAAGATGAGTACCAGGTTTTTGTGAATTGGGAGGTGTGTAGTGCCAAAAGCAATACCATTCTTTCATTGGTTTATCCGGACTTCCAAAGGAATCTTCAGTCATGGTGGGTGTGTGCAAGGCGATGGTCAGTGCATGATGGAAATTCCCCTCCAGGCATGACTCACAGCAGCAATCAGAAATGGCAGAGGTTTTCAGTCAGCAGGCCACAGTAAGATAAGATGTCAGAGGGTTGAAATGTATACGAGACTTGCAAGTACATATCTGTCTACAGTGGAAATAGCATAGTCTACAGGTCTTACAGACAGAAGTTTGTAGACAGAAATTTGCTTGTTCTAAGTATGATATGGAAAATATTTTGACAATTTTCAGATGGAGATTCGTCTGCAGTGGCTGTCAGAATTATGGGGACTGTTCCCACATTTGATAAGCTTGACTTTGAACAACGAATCTGGATTTTCTTTCCCGGGGCGATCATTGATGTCTGCTGATCTGGAGCCATTCTCAGAAATTGCCTGTTTAAGGTGAGTGGTGGATGAACAAGGGTTGAGGGATTGGAACTGCAGTACCAAAGTTCACTAAAATAGATTTCAGTATGACTCTTTTTTGGGAAAAGTGAACATTTCTTTGGCTAAATAGAATGAAAGAATATTTTGGTTCCACAATAAATTGGAGAAAAGACAGTGCCTGTCCTTTTGCCCTACACATTAAGCTTGGTATTATCCATGTTTGTGGTTGTTTGGACACTCCTACCAAGTGCTAAGTGCGTTTGTAGTGCACAATTTTGACATGACTTAGAATACACATTATCTCGATGAAAGTTAAAAGTTCACAACCATCGTGGCTTTGTTCTTCTTCTTTTTTTTCGTCTTTTAAAGTTAATCTTCTGAAATTGCCTAATGGCCCCCAGACTTAAAGACAGAAGGCCAATGATAGCTCTCAGATTTTAGGCTTATAGGCACACACACACGCACTCTCTCTCTCTTTCTCTCTCTCTCTCTCTCTCTCTTATGTGATACATGCGAGTTTCTGAAAGCTGGGGCATGTTTAAAACCCATCTGGGCAAGTGAATTTTCCACTGACTTGTCAATCTGGACAAGTAAAAAAAAAAGTTAATTTTGACCCTAGCTGATATACCATTCTTACTTAGATCTGTCAATTCCTGACTTTTTTCCCCTACATTTTAAACCCTGCAGATTATTGTCTGAAGTAGGGGTTAAAAAAAAGACGACCATGGACTTCAGTGGCCCAAAGTCATCTGGGCTAAACTGAAAGTAATAGTAGTAATGATGATAATGAGAATGATAATGTGAAATATGCAACAGATACAATGATACAGGTATGTATGTCGAAGTTATTGAATCACAGTTTTTGGACATCTTTGCTTGGTACACCAATTTGAGGAATACACCATTTTTTTTAAGAGTGTTGATATTGTGCTAAAGCTGATCTGGATGTGCACATAATTCTTCTGAATCTCACATTTCAATATTTGCAAGCATGTATGAGACAAGAGAGGAGACCGAAAGAGATTTTAAATAGTTTAATGTTTGTTTCAGACGGATGGATGGGCATCCAGCAGTCATTGATCAATGTAGTATTGCAAACAAATTCAGAAGTGTACTTAAAGATGAGTTTGGGAGAAGTTGAGCAACCTCTTGGAGTTATATAGATATCGTTTTGGCATAAGATTTCAGTTCAGCTACGTTCACTCCTAGGTCTGAGCTAATTGAAAAGACTTTGAGGTAGATCTGTCAGCTGATGAGACTTAATTATCGGCTGAATTGTTGCCTCCACTGGATTATTGCTGTCGACAGTTTGGCGGAGATCAGTTAACCACAGAATTGTCACTGATTGGCAAACTCCAAATTGTCGCTATTTGTTTTGCTGTCTGTTGATGCTGTTGAAGACAAAAGAAAGTCAAGAAAGAATAAGAAAGAAAGTAATGAAGAAGCAGGGAATGAAAGAAAGAAAAAGAAAGCAATGAAGTAAGAAATTGGGTAAGGAAGTAAGCAGAGAAAGAGAAAAAATAAAGGGAATTTAAACAAGAAAAGAAAAATGACAGAAAAAAAGTTATATATAAAAAAATAAAAAAAAGAAATGAGGGGAAAGAAGAAATGAATGGATTGAAGAAAAAGAAAAATGATAGAAATTGAGAAAGATAATGCATGTTTGTGTACAAGAGCTTAGTGGTGTCAGCTCTATGTTCCCTTGGTCTATGTTCCCCCAAATTTTCTTTCACTCAGGTCTGATTCCCCCCAGATCCATATTCCTCCAAGTCTGTGTTCCCCTAGATCTATCTATGTTCCCCCAAATTTATGTTTTCTGCCTCTGTTCCCCAGGTTTACATTCCCATGCATATATGTTCCCTCAAGTCTATATCCCCCCGGTTCTATATTTTCCCAGGTCTAGAACTACTGCTGACCACTATATCTCATGTACCTTTTATCAGTTTTGACCACTGACCACTACTAACTGCTGACCACATCTGACTATTGCTGACCACAACTGACTATTGCTGACTGCTGACCACCGCTGTTTACTTCTGAGCACTGACCATTGCTGACCACTACTGATACTGACCCCTTCTGATCACTGACCACTGACCACAAGTCACTACTGACCACTACTGTCTGCTGAACACTTACCACCGCTGACCACTGCTTACCACTTCTGATCACTGACCACTGACTGCTGTTGACCATCAATGACCACTACTTACCACTACAGACCTGACCACTGCTGACCACTACTGACCATTGACCACTACTTGCCTTCTCTAACCACTACTGACCACCGGCCACCACTGACCACTGTTGACCACTGACCATTGCTGACCACCACTAACAAATGTTGAACACTATTGACTGTCGCCTGCTACTGACCAGTGACGACTACTGACCACTGGTCACCACTGAACATTATGGCCCTTGACAACTGCAGATCACTGACCACTGATTACCACTGACCACCACTGCTGACAGCCACTGACCACTACTGACCACCACTGACCATGGCTGACCTGGGGGAATATAAACCCAGGGGAATGTAGACCTGGGGAAACAGACATAACTCCCGAGCTTAGCATGCAGATACACAGAATACCACCATCTACCCTCAAAGCAAAACAAACTAAGTTGTGAACAGCCAGTGAAGAAAATAACGACAACAAATCAGCAATTACTAATAACCACTGAAATGTTGCCAATCCACTGATAGGTTGTCAACCAGCAACAGTTTGGTGGTTCTGTGACCCACTGATTTGTCGTTGGTCTGCTAAATTGTTGACGACCTGATTTGTTGCCAGCGACAAATCAGAGGTTAACTGAGGTCCGGCAACAATTCAGTGGTTAACGTACTTTCTGAACATATTGTAGGTGGTTACTTTATTTTGTTCTGCAAAGTTAGAAAACACTTTTACTGAATATTCATTTTTGTTTCCATAACAGGTGTGTGTCCAGTCTCAAAACAGAGAAGATCATGGGTGAAAAAGATGTTGTGCACAAAGTTCTCAGTCTTTATGCCCGTCTTTGTCAGCGCTTCCAGGATGAATCACCAAAGCAGGTAGTGACAGCTTCATGTGTGTGCCTGTCATTCTCTTAATCTCAGCAGTTTGTGTCATGTGTTTGTGTGTTCATCTTTTGACTTTGTTTTCTTACAAGGTGCTTGACTTATTTTTATGCAGCTTTGTCTGAAGGATAGGTATTTTGAACTTTGTTGAAAATGATTTATTTTTTGCCATGGTTCAAGGTCACATTTCTTTGTCTATGAACTCCATTTCAGTAATCAGTGTGATATTAATCTTTGTTTTATTATTTTCTTTTTCTTTCATATGTTCATATATGTAAAAGTATTTGTCCTATGATGTTTTAAACAGTATGTTCTGATTAATTATATAAATCAGATAGTTCTTGCTTTTGATTCTGTGCTTTTAGAAGATGACATGAGCATGGGTTGTACAAGGGATGATACTTTGTACATTAGAGCTAAGTCACTTTATTTCCCCTTGGGGAAGCTTAGAGCTCTTTCAGTGTAAATACTGTCCCCATCTTCTTCAAATTCTGTGCCAGAAATTTCATCTTTTCTGTTGCTCTCTTTGTTTCTGGCCTTTTTCTTTTCTTTCTGTCATCTCTTCCTTTTATATTTTTCTGCCTTTTTGGTCCGTTCAGCTTTACTGTTTTTTTTAGAAAGCATTGGACATTGTTTGTCTTTTTGTGGACTGGATAACTGGGCATTCTCACTGTGTTATTTTTATTTTATTTTCATTTTTGACTCACTTGTATAAACAATGTGAGTCAAAGTAATATCCTGGTGTTTGGTTGTGTGTGTGTGTCTGTGTGTCCGTGGTAAACTTTTACATTGTCATTTTCTCTGGAAATACTTTGTCTGCCAATACTAAATTTGGATAAGACAAAGTGGGGAAAAAATCTTCACATAGTAAGTTGTAAGTCTTCCAGAATAAGCTGTATTTCTGGATCTTGAACGGTTTATTTTGTTGAGGATCCAGATCCAGAAAATCACAACTGATGTTTGGGTTTGAAGATGGCATGACCTGGGTTTTCCTGTTCACAATTAAAAGAAAAGAAAAACAAATTCTGGACAGAACACATACAGTGGCACTAACTACACCATTGACATGTTTGCTGCAAATGAATAATTGTTCCAAAGTGGATACTGAATTAACTAGAATGAACAAAAAGAGAAATTGAATAGACCAGGTTGTAGTTTCTGTAAGCCTGGTGAACACGGATCTTCACAGAACTGGAGGAAATGGCTACATGTCCTGCGGTTTGCCAGAGGTGATGGCAACATCCCCCTTATCACAGACTTTGAAAGAATTTCTTAAATAATTGAGACGGACTTCAGTTTCAGTAGTGAGATGGACTAAGATAACATGATTTAAACAGCAATATCACCTTAAATACCGTAATGGATTTATCACTCTGTAAAAACATAAGTTTAATTTTTTTAATCTCCATTGGTATGCGCGCTTTGGCGCTGTGAGTAAGTCTACTTACTGTCGACCCGAATATCCTTGGTTTGAACCTGCTCATATGCCCCCTTTTTTTCCCCGAAGCTTTATGATATTCAATACAGTGTAACTTTTTATTTTTTAAATTTTTTTTATCTGTTTATGTTGGATAATTCATTAGATTGAAAGGCTTATTATTTGGTTTTTTGTTTGTTTGTTGTTGGGTTTTTCACTGTTTTTTTTCTTCTTCTTTGTGTGTGTTATGAAATAGAAATACCTTTGCAAGTTGATTGTCACAGAAGTGCTCAATGGGATAATGATGTATTATTCTATAGTAACAAGTATGAATAATATATTGTGCGAAATTCTGCTAATAATGATGTCGTTTCAGTGAGAAAAATATAACCCTCAGTGCAGTGGGAGGCAGGGAGATCGGTAGGGTGGAGGCGGAGGGGGCCAATATCCTGGGAAGAGGTGGAATCCCCAGCATGTACACCCAGCTGAAACAGACACATGTACTGGCTTTATCATGTAGCGTGAATGGACCATGACTGGATCCTTAAGGATCTTCTTTGAAAAGAACTGGTCCAGAGAAAACATTCTGCAGACAGACCTCAACTGCACTGTAAAGACATCTGAAAGGCAGATCTGAAGGCCTTGAATATCAACCTGAATACCTGGGAAGGTATGATCAGCTTGGAGGCAGACAGTGCACAAAGGCCTCTGCAAGTTTGAAGAGACACTTGGTTAATGTTTTGAGGCAAAGAGACTTTGGAGAATGACCCAAAGCCAGATGGACAGATCAGCATCAGACTTCAACTATGCACAGTGTGAAAGGAGTTGTAACAAAGCCAGACAGATCAGCATCAGACTTCAACTATGCACAGTGTGGAAGGAATTGTCACTCCCATTTTGGTGTGTCCAGCCACACCCAGTGCTGCATCAGTCGCCACCCAGATCAAAACTGAGACTAATGGATGCCTGTTATTGCAGTGTATGTGTGGAAGGTAAGTCTGGGGAGGTGAAGCTGTTTCATCCATTTCTCTGTTCCAATGTCCATCCTTCCCAACACTACCATCACATCATCCTGTTTTTGTTGACATTTATACAGCCATTGTTCATCAAAACAGGGTGCTGATGTGAGTCTGATGCTGACCTTCCCGAAGACAGCTGTGACCCTGCTGAAGATGTTACCTCTTGCTGTGCTGCAGTCAGTCAGTCAGGTAGGAGACCAATTGTCAGGCATCAGTCATGCCAAGAGCATTGGGTCATTCGCTTTCCCAAATCTCCCCTCTTGACTGAATATTGCTGCCTGAACCAACACAGATGCTCGCATGAATCATCTTCATACGCTCATCAGAGATGAACAGAGTATGATGACAGGTATAGTGGGTTGGCTCAGCAGCAAAAGTAGAATTTTCACTTACATGTAGCTGCATTGTTTTAACATTTCTGTATTAGGAGGAAAAATCTGATCTTGGCCCTTTTTTTTATTCTCTTGTAAGGTTTCCAAAAGATTAAAATGCATAATGATACAATTTCCAGTCTTAGACACGTGTTGATTGATTGTTGGTGTCTTATACTGAACAGCATTATTTCTAGGCACAAAAAATACATTAAAAAAGCCATAGTATACTTTTCTCATCCCAATAATTCTGTGTGCACGGAAATCAGGGTGCTCACCCACAGAGAGCATATCACCATAATCTTGCACTGCTATTTTGTGTGCGTATGTGTGTGCATTTATCATCTTTCAATCTGAATAGTTAATGTTTGTGTTGTGTATATGGTTGGTATAGGTGTGCACATACAGAATTATCTCAAACCTCTTAATTTTCTTTCAGGATGATGTTAAACACTGTGGACTGGAGGCCCATCGCATTTATCAACAGCGCTTGAAAAACAGACTGGAATGTGAGCATTAAGACTTATATGTGTATTTACTAACAACATGAGTTCATGTAATTATTCTGTGTTTCAGTAGTTTCTGTGTACCATAAAGTTCGGACTATAAGCCAAGACTTTTTCTCCCAGCTTCAACCTCTGCGGCTAATACAATGAAGCGGCTTATTTGAGGATTTTAACGATCCCAGGAGTGTCACGTTCTTGTCTATTCTAAGCTTCCAATCAAGTTCAGCTCACCAAAATCATGATTTCTGTCCATGAATTTTTAGATGAGCTTCAGGTTAGTGTGCTAACTGTTCACAATTAAAAAATCAAATCCGCACACATTAAAGCCTTCAGATCAGTATTCAGGTCTACTCTGCTCAAACGCACACCCTCATCATGCCGAAAATGCAATGAAATGCCTCTGATGCAGCCTTCAAATTGAAGGTGATCGACCAAGCAGACGACAGTGCAAGCGACGAACCAGCAGTGACCTCCACCTTGCGTTCATGTTCATCAAGTGAAAGTGAGGCTGAAGTCAGTGACAAAATGGCGGAGAAAGCTGCACTGGTTCTCTTCAACTCAGACTCTGAAGACAAAGATTTCAGTGGATTTAGTGAGCAGGACGACGTTGAATAAATTTGACTATCCCTAAATTATGGATCTTATTTTCGTTGTGTTTATTTTTTTGTGTGTGTGTGTGGCACTAGCAGTATTTTCGCTTGCTTTTCATTGTGTTGTTTCCGCTTGTGTTTATTTCATAACCTACAGTATTGACAGCTTTTCTGTAGTATCGGTATGTGTTCTGGTACTGGTAATAATGGTTTATAAGCCAGTGTGGCTTATAAGCCAGTGCAGCTTATGTGTATATGAAGTTCAAGTTTTTTCAAAATTTAGTGGGTGCGGCTTATATACACCAGTGTGCTCAATAGACCAAACTTTACGGTATGTATTTGTGTATGTCTGTGGTCAACCTTCAAGTTCATTTTCTCTGGAAAATCTGTCTGTCCACACCAAATCAGGTCAGTTATTTCTACACATTCTAATTAAATGACAGTGCACTTCTGGGAATAGCAAAAAAAAAAAAAAAAAGAAGAAGAAGAAGAGGTAATGTTTCCACAGTAATTTTACTGTTACACTATTGTTTATTTTTCACAAAACATATTTCTCTTATCTAATGTATTGACACACTGATTTGTCATGTTATCAATTTTGGTAAAAGTTGTAACTTCTTCAGCATAGTGTGATAGTTACTCTGATTTATACATCTGCCTGGAAAAGCTAAACTGCCATATAATGGAACATCAGTCTGAATACACATTGGGAAGTAGTTTTTGAACGGATCTCACAAATCCAAAACATTGAATTTCAAAATTTGACTCAAGGCACAGAAAGGCTGTTGTATTTTACAGTCAGTGTGAAGGTCTGACATTGAAAGTAGCGTTCACAACGACTTCCTTTTATGCATATCATTATTAGCATGCAGATCACATTGATAGTTTGCAAGAACCTATTTATGAAAGGACGTGAAGGAAGCAGGTAAATTTTTTTCAGAGAATGATTTGTGCAGCCTCATCATTTATTGCATTATATCCATGAGATACCATCTGAACCAAAGGATCTACTTCCCATATGCCTTTGGATTCATGTCATTTATCTCACTCCTTAACGGGGGATTTGTAAGCACACATTCCTCTGTATACTGGGCGTTTGTGTAGGGTTTAAAAAAAATTCTAACAACAAAACTGTCTCATGAAATTTGGACACAGATTGTTGAAGCATTGAATAAACACTGCATAATGGTTCAAAGCCCTAACATCTATGATACTTTCTTTGCAGCAGTAGGTAAAGAAAAATATTTTTCATGACTTAAAATTTGAGGGTGGTAGAAAATATATATTGGCGAATTCTATAATGTTCCACAAAAATCACTCTGTGTAGATGGTGAATGAATGAGAGCCTCTGCATGCTGGATATGTTCTTGTTTCCGTAAGCCATTGAACGCTGACATGGATTACAGGATCTTTAACATGAGTACTTGATCTTCTGCATGTGTATACACATAAAGGGGGTTCAGGCACTAGCAGGTCTGCACATATGTTGACCCAGGAGATCGGAAAAATCTCCACCCTTAACCTACAAGACACCGTTACAGAGATTTGAACCTGGGACCCTCAGATTTAAAGTCTGATGCTGTAACCACTCAGTTATTGTGCCTGTTGGTATTAAAATAATTCAAAACTGCTTGACATAGAAAGATTGGCTGATAACAGTGGTCAAATGTTATGCTATGCTAAAAAGGCAAGACCCATTCAGGATGCATGCATCATTGAAAGTGCTCAAGGTCAGAACCTCAAGCACAGCACTCATTAACCCCTTCAGTGCCCCAGGACGGATATTTCCATCTCTTCTGGTATGCCAAATGTGCTCCAGGACAGAAATTTCCATCTGTGTCATTACAGCAATTTTCCTATTGCTAAATCATTAAATTCATGTGAAATTGTCATTTTTATGTAGGTGGTTAATTTTCCTTTCAAACAGTATAGGTTTTTATCTTTCTTTTCAGAGCCGTTCCCCATTGGAAACGGTGTCAAGCAAGGCTGCGTCCTGGCCCCCACACTCTTCGCAATCTTCTTTGGCCTGATGCTGAGGGAAGCCAAGGAAGATCTGCTTGAAGGCATCTACATCAGATTCAGAACTGATGGCAGCATCTTCAACCTCCGTCGTCTCCTTGCGCGTACCAAGACCACTGAGGAACTGATCCTGGAGCTGCTGTTTGCAGACGACTGTGCTCTCCTCGCTCATACTGAGGAAGCTCTGCAGTTAGTCGTCAATCACTTTACTGATGCAGCCCGGGCTTTTGGCCTCACCATTAGTCTGAAGAAGACCGAAGTCATGTACCAGGCACCCCTTCATGGCACCTACGCACCACCCAAGATCTACATTGACGGGCACCAACTGAATACTGTGGAACATTTCACTTACCTTGGAAGCATCATCTCCAATGATGCTACAATCTCCAAGGATGTGGACCATCGGCTGTCCAAATCCAGCAGTTCATTTGGTTGTCTCCAGAAACGTGTTTGGCAAAACCACTCCCTAAGACTCTCGACCAAAATCCAGGTCTACAGGGCAGTCGTCATCAGTACCCTGCTGTATGGATCTGAAGCTTGGGTCCTCTACAGGAGACACATCAAGCTGCTGGAGCGTTTCCACCAGAGATGCCTACGCTTCATCATGGGCATCAATTGGCAGGACTATACCACCAACATCGAAGTCCTGGAGAAAGCTGATCTCCCAAGCATCGAGTCAATGCTGATGCTTCGACAGCTGCGCTGGGCAGGTCATGTAGCGCGTATGGACAACTCCAGAATGCCAAAGGCCGTCTTCTACGGCGAACTGCGTGAAGGTAAACGCAGCGTTGGAGCTCCACGCAGACGCTACAAGGACCAACTGAAGCAGCAGATGTCACGTAGCGAAATTGACTACCACAGCTGGGAGACACTGGCAGCAAACAGATCTGCCTGGAAAACTTCCACCAGGAAAGCTGTCAGGAATTTTGAAAAGGTCAGGACACAGACAGCCAGGGAAAAACGTGAGCGGAGAAAGGAGGCATCATCTCAAGTTTACCCCTCCAGCGACCAGCCAACCTTCACGTGCGCCAGCTGTTCCCGACAATGCAAATCCAAGATTGGCCTGTACAGCCATCAGAAGGCTTGCCTCACCTGGACTAGACCTTCTTCCCAGTGATCTTCGGATACGAAGAAACTGCCATCATCATCAGTAGTGCATGTTATAATTTTTTAAATTAGTACCCTGCTTGACCAAAACATCCCTTGGCAAATAATTGTCACTGAGCATGAAATAGGCTTGGCACTGAAAGAGTTCAGCAAGTGTTGTGTGCAGCAGTACTATGACTGCGGTTACTTAGTATGGAGTGAGTTGGGTTGAGTAGAGGCAAATATTTTGTGTTCAGAACACTCAGTTTTCATCTCGGGATCAATTATGTATACTTTAAAGGAAGTCTTCCAAATCTGTTCATGTATGTATAGTTGCAGTTCCAAGAGAAAAAAAACCTTTGTTTGTGAAAAGAATGCAGTGAATTTCCACATACCTTTTCACATCTGCTCTCCTGTTGTTTCTTGCATAATTTTGGTGCATGTCACATGACCATCTTCAGCAGAACAGAATCTGCAAGTATAGTATGCTGCAGAAATGTGCTGTTGTCAGCTGTTCAGAAGTGTAGACTCTCATTTAAAAAAATTCATCACTTTCCATTATTTTATAACCAACTTTCCTACAAGTTTGGCTGGTTATAGTTTCAGTTTCACTTTCTCAAGGAGGCGTCACTGCGTTCGGACAAATCCATACACGCTACACCACATCTGGAGCAGATGTGGTGTAGCGTGTATGGATTTGTCCGAACGCAGTGACGCCTCCTTGAGAAAGTGAAACTGAAACTATAACCAGCCAAACTTGTAGGAAAGAATGGACCTTGAAAATTATTGAAAACAAAGAAGTTGGGGACATCAACACAGTACAACATGGATTGTTCAAACCACTTAAAAAACAAACCATTTTACTTTGCAGATGAGACCACCAGCTGAAGTGACTTCACAAGCCACAGCCTCATGCCACACCAGTATTTCTTCAGCACTATGAAGATTTCAGAATGAGGAGAGCATCAAAACTCTTTCAGTGTTTATCATTTCTAAAGCACCAATCTTTAAAACAAGAAAGACATGATGAGATCAGCTTCATCATTTGACTTATTTCCCGGTGCCAGTATTAACGTTGACAGCAAATTGTCTTGTACAAATATTGTGATTGAAAATTGCTGTTAAGTTTATGCATGATTACTTATTCTTACCAGTATAGAATGAGTACATGTTATGCTTATTCTGTATGTGCAGTGACTATTTCTGTGTTCTTAGACACTTATAAGAGCTTTTGTTTTGTTCATTTATTTGTTAGATTTAGTCAAATATAATGCAAGTAATGTCTGTTGTGTTGGCAGGTACTACTAATGATTCATTGTTTGCCTGAAAATGTGTAAATGCCATTGCTTTCAATATTGTTTTTATTTTGTATAAGTAAAGAGACAGGCAGATAGGGAGATGTTTTTATTTTAGTAAAGAGATACACAGACAGGGAGAAAGTTAAACCTGACACAGTTTGTTTCACTGTGACCACTGCCAACTATTCCACCAGGCACCTGTAGATTCCAAAGTGACAGCAGCTACTCTACTGCCAGGCATCTGTAGATTCCAGTGATAGCAGCTAGTGTACTGCCAGGCACCTGTAGATTCCAAAGTGACAGCAGCTACTGTACTGCCAGGCACCTGTAGATTCCAAAGTGACAGCAGCTACTGTACTGCCAGGCACCTGTAGATTCCAAAGTGACAGCAGCTACTCTGCTGCCAGGCATCTGTAGATTCCAGTGACAGCAGCTACTGTACTGCCAGGCACCTGTAGATTCCAAAGTGACAGCAGCTACTGTACTGCCCGGCACCTGTAGATTCCAAAGTGACAGCAGCTACTGTACTGCCAGGCACCTGTAGATTCCAGTGACAGCAGCTACTGTACTGCCAGGCACCTGTAGATTCCAAAGTGACAGCAGCTACTGTACTGCCAGGCACCTGTAGATTCCAAAGTGACCACAGCTGACAATGCTGGCCAGCCGACGGTACTGCATGACTGTGGCATCAGTGGACTGAAACTTGGTGGAGAACTCCAGGTCTAGTGAGATACTCGATGCTCACATTGGCCCATTGAGCAAAATATGTCAACAAAGTTGATAAAGTTATTTTGATTCATATGTGCTGAGTGAAAAATGACAACTGTGTTGTAAGAGATACAGATTTTCGGAGGAATTATTGAATGTTGTAATATAACTATTTTTAAAAGTGCACAAGTGTTTTTGATTAATTGTAACACACTAAAGCTGAGTGATGATAATTTTTCCCTCCTTTTTTTCCCCTTATACTTTTTATGCTTACCCAAAAACATTACAGTATGGTATTACATGCATGAGTATATGTGAAAAAAACCCCCAAAACAACATATATCAGTAAATGAAAAAAAATGAAATAGATAAAGAGACCTATCATTTAAATTGATTTTCCCTTCTTTGTCTATGTTTTTTTTTCTTTTTTCCTGTTGTATGTTTTGAACATTTGCATGAAGTTACAGAGTGAAGAACAAAAATTATGTGTCCTATGGTTCCTATATCCATTGAGTCTAAATGTACACATACTTGAACTCATACAAGAGGATATCAATACCAAACCGAAGATGTTTCTGATCTAAGCCAAGCATTTTGCTGTATTTGGTGGAATCACAAAGATATGTAAGAAAAAGTTCATTACAGAAATATGCACATATTCTTTACAATTTAAAAAAAAGAAAAAGATTTCATTTCAATAAGCGCTTTGTAATTGTGCCATTTAAAGGTAAAATCTCTGTTGAGCATTTTGTTTTTGCAATGTATTCTTCAGTTTGGTATCTTATTTTGAAATATTTTACAGAAAACAGGGGATTAAGTTTTTTCAACTTTGCATTTGTACAAGAACTGCAGAGATGATTCTGTAGATGAGAACTTCATCTCTTTTTAACTTGCAGTCTGTGCAAAATAGTATAAAATTTTTTGATGTAACCAAGTTATGTGTGTTGGTGCAATTATGATTTAAGAAAATTCCTACGTCTTTCCAGAAGAAAGATGTTATGCTGCATTTGATGAACAAGCAGCTGATTGTTTCCTTTTCAGTTTTATAAAATGTACTCATTTTTTTCAAGAATTATATTTGTAGCCAGTATTCATCGAAATGTTCCTATTTGAAACCATTTCAGTTTAGTTTCTTCAATACTTTGTATTGTCTCAAATATGTTTTTCCACTCAAGATTAACTAATTCATTCCATTTTTCACAGTAGTTTGTATGTTATCTGCAGTAAGGGTGTCACAATAAAGTTTTGACCCTTTTCCTACTCCCTGCAATATATGAAGAGCTTTTTGTGTTTTATTTGACTCATTACTATTCAGGTCAGTACTATTATTATGAGTGAACTTTTTAACAGCTTGAACACAACCTGAGAATTCCAGAAAGTTGTTAAATTTACTCTTGAAATCTTCATAGGAAGTGAATGCTCTTTTTTCACTGACTAAGCCTACAATGCGATATACACTGTTGTTCATCCATTCCTTATAGTATATTACTTTTCTCTCAGTTTTGATAAACTTATTATAGAAAATATTTTCAGCGAATAGGTCATCAGAATGACTAATATTGACTTTTTCTGGAAACCTTTTATAAGCTTGGAAAGTGTTGTTCCAGAAATCTCCAAAGTTTGCCCATATTTATGAAGTTCTTTAACTAAAGAGCACATATGTTCTACTATGGATCTCCATTTGTGATTACTTAATTTCAGTTTCATAATCCACATTAGTTTGAGGGACATTATCAGACGCATAATAGAAGGTATTCCTATTCCTCTGTCTCTTATATTTTTTATTGCTGTTCTCCTTGATAACTTGTCTTGTTTACCGCCCCATATGAATTCAAAACAGTTTTTTATATTTTTTTGGTGGGTTGGGTAACAATATTCAGAGATGTATCACCTTCGAGAGAATTAGTGATTTTAATACTGCTACCCTGTCTGTAGGTGTAATATTTCTCTTAATGCAGACATTAAAAAGGGATCTTACCTCTTTGAAATTTTCACCATAGTTCAGTTCAACAACTGTGTGAAAGGTCTGGAGTGAACCAAATACCTAGTATCTTAAAATGTGATGGATTCCAGTCCATTTTCAGGTGGGGGATATATCTTATATTTGAATGTAATTTACTCCCTAGCCTTTAGTTTTTGTTCAACATTTACAAACTGGACAATTTTCCAAATAAATCTTGAGTTTCTATAGAATGTTCAAAAGATAATCTGCCCCCTTCATTTATTAATTGTGTATCATCTGCAAACTGCGACAGCTTGTGTTCTGCATCATTAATATGTATTCCTTTGATGTTTTTGTTTTCTCTTATCATAATTGCTAAAACTTCTGCTGATAGAATAAACAAAGGGAAATGGGGTATCCTTGTTTACATCCTTTTAGTATTCTAAACCGAGATGAGGTCTGTCCATTAACTTCCTTTTTCTTTTCATTTTTGTAAATGCCTAGGGCTTATTTTCAAGAAAGGTGTAAATGCTCATAATAATAATAATAATAATGGTATTTATATAGCGCTGAATCTTGTGCAGAGACAAATCAAAGCGCTTTCGCACCAGTCATTCACATGCATGCATAACTCTAAAACTGTAGAAACTAAAGACAAGGAAGGGCAGGCAAGGGAGGCTATTTTGGGAAGAGGTGGGTTTTAAGGCCAGACTTGAAAGAGCTGAGTGTGGAGACTTGACGAAGCGAAAGAGGAAGTTCATTCCAATCGCAAAGTCCAGAGACAGAGAAAGAACGGCGGCCAACAGTTGAGTGTTTGAATCTGGGTACGCGTAAACAGAGTGGATCTGAAGCCGATCGTAGTGAGCGAGATGGAGTGTAGAGGTGAAGTCAGCCACAGAGATAGGAAGGGGCAGTTTTGTGAATGCATCTATAACATAGAGTGCTGATCTTGTACTTTATTCGGTGTGAGACAGGGAGCCAGTGGAGATGTTGCAAAAGAGGAGTGATGTGCTCAGATCTTTTCTTTCTGAAGACGAGTCAGGCAGCAGAGTTTTGTATGCACTGAAGGGACTGAATGGATGAAACAGGCAAACCAGAGTTACAGAAGTCAAGGCGAGAGAGAATGAGAGAAACGACAAGTCTAGATGTTGCGTCAGTGGACAGATATTTCCGGACGGCACTGATGCACCACAGTTGACAGTAGCAGGACTGACATGTCTGACTGATAGATTTTTGCATGGACAGTGTATTAATAATAATAATACTGTATAATAATAATAATATAACATCATGTGTTTTGTGTTCTTTATTCATTTACCTTTCAGAAAATATATACTTTTATGGGTCTTTCTCCAATAACAAAGAGCACAGAATTTTTTGAAAATTTATACCCGTTTTTTTTTTGGGTTTTTTTAAACCCTGGCAAATATATTTCACTTAAATCTTATTTTCCTGGCAGTGAAAGGGCTAAAGGGCGATAAATCGATTGCGGTATTCGCAGTGAGAACGCTGTTCAAATCATTATTCTGGTGTATCTTGGGCATTCAAAAAATCTTTAAGGATGATTAAAAATTCTTTTTACGTCCGCTGTAAAGGAGACGTGGCTATCGCCACAATCACACTGCAACATTTAGCCGTTTTCTCTGGATCTAGATAGATGTACAAGTTTAGTTACACCTGGTTGACACGGTCGATTCAATTTCTCTTTTATGTTCATTCTAGTTTTTGTAGTTTTAAAGTTGATATGAAAATTGAGTATTTTGTTAAACTAATAATAATAATAATATGTAGAGCCAAGTACAAGTACTTCTAACGTTGTATGAAGTGAAAAGGACTTCATTTTGAGAAAAGTCAAGACTGGAAATTTTTGCGTTTCATCAATTCAAGGGTATTAACTCTCATGGTTTATTAGGAGGGTCATTCAATAAATAAGGTGAATTTTTCGGTATAAGGACTTCTAATACAGATAGAAGCTTACTTCTTTTTTTTTTTTCAACGTAGTCTCCCAGCACTGTCACACACTTTTCCCATCTGTGCACAAGCTTCTGTATTCCCTCAGCGTAAAAATCTTTGGACTGATGTCTCAGCCAGTCGCTCCAGGCCTTCCAGGCCTGTCTTCATCCTCAACACTGCTCCGTCCTTCTTTAAACAATTTAGCCCACTTGTAGACATTTTTTCGGCTGAAACATGTGGCACCATACACAGTTGACATTCTCCTATGAATTTCAACTGGTTTGCACCCTTCAGCAACCAAAAACTTGATAACTGACCGCTGTTCAATCCTGGAGCATGCTTCTTGGTCGGCCATCTTTGTTAATCGCCAAAACTCTCAAAGTTTTTTTTAATCTGCAAAACAAATTAAACCCATGTGAAAAAGAAGTAAAACAAAAACAATTTTTAAAAAAAAAGTAAGCTTCTATCTGTATTAGAAGTCCTTATACCGAAAAATTCACCTTATTTATTGAATGACCCTCGTATTTTTAACTGTGAATTCCGACAGATCTATGGATATCTTTGTCAGTTTGGGGCATAATCCAGTAAGTGATGAGGCGTTCACAAATCTTTCTCTGAATAAATATTTAACGGTCTCCTTCTCCAACTTTCCATCACATGTTATCATGTATTGTCGATTGAATATAGGATTGAACGGGCAGGTCAACAACTTGAAACAAAATGGCGTCATTCGCGTTCGCGAAGAATATGAGCACGCGCTTTGAATGTGTATAAATATGTGTACGCAATTGATTTTTTGCCCATGACCTTCAGGGCTCAGCCAAGTGATCTATAAAGTCCACTCGTCGTATTGATTTTAGTATTTTCCAAAAAAGACCACGTAGGCGAATGAACATAGTGAAAGCCCTGTACACTGAGAGTAAAACACACAAGCTTTTTATGTATTGAGTATAATTTCAAAATGTCACGTTTAAGATGAGAAAGATCAGTTTAAAGCAAATTAAGTCCCTTAGCATTAATTACAGATTAATTTCCCTTTTTTACTATCTGCACCAAAACGTTTGCAAAATAAATGTAACTTCCATGCTTGGCAAAAGAAGTTCCTGTTTGAACAAAAAATTATAAAAATGACTGCTCTTGTTGTGTCAGATTATCAGATCAAAGTGCCAAGTTTAGAGAATAAAAAAAAAAATAAATATAACAGTAAATGCAGTTTGCATATGATTTGGCTTCTTTTTTTAATTTTTTTTGTGCCCATCCCAGACGCGAAATATTGTTTTAAACAAGATGACTGGAAAGAACTGAATTTTTCCTATTTTTATGCCAAATTTGGTGTCAACTGACAAAGTGTTTGCAGAGAAAATGTCAATGTTAAAGTTTACCACGGACACACAGACACACACACACACACACACACAGACAACCAAGCACCGGGTTAACTCTTTCCATACGAACGACGAAAGAGACGACGTTAACAGCGTTTCACCCCAATTACCATGATCAAAATATTGCAAGCGGAAGGCTCTTACACTGAAGACATGAATGTTGACAAAGAATACCACAATTCTGACGACGGAAGCTAAAGGTTGGGCCATTCAGACACCCACTGGACATCCGAGGGGTCTGTGTAGAGGAGAAGAGAGGACAGGCCGTACTGAGTGAGTTAAAACATAGACTCACTTTGTTTGCACAAGTGAGTCAAAAATTATAAAGATCAAGACTCTATATTTGTAACAGAAGACAAAGTGAATCTAAAATCTTTTTATTCCTGTGCTTGACATAACACAGTTCCTGTTCTTTTGTCCTATCTACTTGATAACTATAATGAATACAATAAATATAATGTTGAATCAGACTTTTTTTCTTTGTTCAGTGAAAACTTTAATCTTCAGTCTGTCTCCACACACACACACACACACACACACACAAGAAAGGTCCACCATGGTGATGTGGTTTGTGTTGCAGACTGTCGGCTAGGAGGAATGGGTTCAAATCCCAGCTGAAGTGTGGTTTTTCGGCCCGTGGCCAGCTCCTACCCAGAGTTAAGTGTACTGTGGGCTTAAATGGGAAGACTGGGACCACACCGTCAAGTATCATCGGAGATTAGAAAAGAGAGATAAACCACTCGCGGCAGGTCCCTTCTTACTGTCTATAACAGTGCTGAAGCCGTTTTGGGGCACACACGCAGTGCGGAAGGGTGGGGGTAAATCACCCTCTCCTTCCCCACCTGAAGGAAACTGGTCGGTTCTGACGGTTCAGCTGCAGTAAAGTGAAAGTTAAGTTATGCCTGGAATTTACCACGTGTAGTAAGATTCGCTGTATACAATGAAAACCGATTCATTTTTGCTTGGTTTTTAGCACGTTTGCATCTGCTTGAATGTAGATAATATAAAAAGAAAATAAAGCAGCTCCCCCCACCACCAACTCCCCCCCCCCTCCCCCAGCGCAATGTTGCACATGAGAGAGACAGTTATAAATTATTGAACTGCGTTTTCGTAACGCTACTTTTTCTTCACACTTTCTGGTTTACATCACCATTTCTTAAAAAAAAAAAAAATTATATATATATATATATATATATATCAAAACATAAAACACATATTCAGCTCTGTCTCTCTTCTAACATCTGTCTATACATACATACATGAATACATACATACATAATTTCATATAGATCTATCGGTATGTAAATCTAAATCTATCTGTATGTACATAATCATATATATAATTCATATATATACGAACGCTTCATGTTGCCCGAGCAGACCGTTGTATTGTGCTCTATCTCTCTCTCTAAGTCTCTCTCTCTCTCTCTCTCTCTCTCTCTCGGGAGTTTTACATGGCTGTTAAAGCATCTACGATTCTGTACTTGTATGTGTTCGTGACAAAGGTATTTATTCAGACTTTTTTCAGTGTCCAAGAGGGGTTAAACAAGGTTGTATGCTAAACTCACAGCTGTTTTCCTTTTTCATCGGTGAATTGGCAGTGGAGTTATCAAAGAAGGGGAGACATGGAATACAAATGATACCTGGCGCAACAGATTTGCTCTTAATGCTATTTGCTGATGATGTTCTCTTGTCTGACACACTCATAGGGTTACGAAATCAATTAAATGCCCTTAAGCAAAAAACAGACAGACTACAACAAACAGTGAATCTCGATAAGACCAATATTATAGTTTTCCGCAATGGGGGTCATCTTTCGACTCGTGAAAAATGGTGCTGTGGTGATAGGGAAATAAAAGTAACCAATACATATAAATATTTAGAAATGTTATTCACAACAAAATTGAGTTTGACATCTGCGTGGGATGAAGCAAACAGAAAAGGGAAAAAAGGTGTAATCCAAATTATAAAATCACTCAGGAGACTGCGTTCGACTGACGCTTTCCTTTAGTTTGGGCGGGGCAAAGGCAGCTCATGAATAATGAATGCGTGTCGCGGCGCAGGCTGCCTGGCTTCAGCAATTTCTGCAAGTGGTTTATCTCTCTTTTCTAATCTCCGGTATCATCCACTTCACGGATGCGTCTCTTGGTGTATTGGTCAAATTTCCTGACCAACACTGCAAGTGTCTGTTCTCCATCCCGGTTGATGCCGGGATATGACAAGAAGTGTAGAGTACAGCCTTGTCACTTAGTCCTAAACCTAAATGGACCTCCAAAGCAGCAGCATCGTCATCATCATCATCGTCTTCATCATCCTTCTTCATCACTAATATGAAAAAGTCACAAATTATATGGCCTTCCATGCCCTGCTCTCATGGTGATCTCAGTTTTGATATCCCTTCACTTCTGTGCTTGGGATGAGTCTTGTCAAGGTCTTCAGTGTCGGCGGATTCATTGGGGACTGTCCTTGGAGGGACGTGGTGGCGGTCTTCACGCTGGGGGAGACGCTCACTCAGTCTGGCTCTGCGACTGAGCCATTATTGTCGTCAGTATGAGGCTTAGTAAGTGGTGTCCTTCGTACGTCAAATCAGAACATGCACTAATGAACACCACCACAGTGACTCAGAATGCGGACGCTGGGACTGTGACAGACGACTCCAGATGTGGCCTTGCATAGGGGACTGGGAATGAGCGGCATGGGACTACAGCCACTGAAACTGTAGATGATGGGGCAGCAAAAATTAAAAAAAACAAGTACACCCCTTTCCCACTCATTTCTCTCCCTCACCCTCACATACATGAAGACAAACACGCATGCGTGCATTTGAAGAAAAAAAAGTTGACAGAGAAGTGAGCTGGGTGAACGCATATAGATTGCTTGTTAGGTGGTTTGCTTTTTATATGGCAGGTGTGGACGATTTGGGGCATTGTACCAATGTCATATGATGACTAACAGTTAGGTCAAAAGCACTGCTCCCATTTTAGAGGACATGGAAGACCTTCATTTATGCTGACAATAATTATGTCCATTTTCCTTTGTGTATTGACATGTGTTTCAGCCAGTTAATAACATTTTACACTGTCCTTTACTAAAGTCAAGTTAGTTTTCATTTTCATTATTTCTTGCACAGTACCCCCAGGTGATGCATTAGTGCCTTAAATTAGTGCCCCCCAAGGGACTTGTCTGTACCCAAACTGTCCCCGGGGATCGCTGGGTTCAAATCCCAGCGGAGGTGGGTGTTTTCAGCCCGTAGCCGGCTCCTACCCAGAGTTAAATATGCTGTTGGCTTAAGAACCACACAGTCAAGTATCATCCGCTTCACGGATGCATCTCGGGTGTGTTGCTCAAATTTCCTGACCAACACTGCGTCTCTATATCTCGAGCCTGGTTAATGCCAGGGTATCATTATGAAAGGAAGCGTAGAGTACAGCCTTGTCAAGTAGTCCCAAACCTAATGGAGCTCCATGGCAACATCATCATTATCACCTTCCTCATCCTCCATCATCAATAATAAAGAATAGAACATGTCCCAAACTCTGTGGCCTTTCATGCCCTGGTCTTATGGTGACCACAGTCTTGATCCCCCTCCACTCCCGTGCCTGGGATGAGTCATGCCAAATCTTGGGTGTCTTCAGATTTATGGGGGACAGTCGTTGGGGGGATGTAGTGGCGGTCTCCATTTTGGACGCTCGCTCAGTCTGGCTCCGTGACTAAGCTATCATTGTCGACAGTAGGGGGCTCAGTAGGTGGTGTCCCAAGTACGATAAATCAGAACAGGCACTACTGAACACCAACGAAGTGACTCGGCAGCAGTGCAGGGCCTCCTTGTGACCAGTCATTGATAGTTCCCTGTGAACGGCTGACGCTGAGACTGTGACAGATGAATCCAGATGTGGTTCTGTATGGGGCACTTGGAGTGAGCAGTGAGGGAGTAATGCCACTGACCTATATGATTATTTACTGACCAGTTCTGACTACTACACAAAAGTGAAATGCGTTATGTGAACACATTTTTTTGCATTATGGATACATTCTTGTGCGATGACCCAACGATACAATGACCGACGATTTTTTTTTTTTTTTTTTTTTTTTTTTTTGGTTTTGGTGGGGGGTGGGGTGGGGGGACTCGGGGGCCACATATATTTTGAAGAACTAATCCATGGGGGAAAAATATAGGAGAAATGCCCTTTATCCTGTCCATACGTTAAAGTGACGCATTCGCATAGTCCTGGGGGCACATGAAACTAGGAGAATTAATCAATGGGGTGTCAAAGTGACAAAAATCAATAACAACAATATCAAGCCATGTAAGTGTTATACTTTAGCATGTATACCTCTTGATCGCGCTGTTGACGAACATCGTTTTTCTATGTTTGGTTTAGAAATGTGTGTGTGTGTGTAAATTGTAAATTGTAACCACATATGTACAGGTTGGTGACCATACAAAATTCTGAGTTTTTTCTCTCCCCCACCCCCTCTTTTTTTTTCTTTTTTTTTTTAAGAATGAAAAGGAAGTCGTCACTTGTGCATTTCAGTCAATACGATATAGTAGTTAAAGTTCATAACGTGCGGCGCGCATAGCCCACCGGTGTCTGGATACGCCCTGGCCCCTACGAACCAGACCCCTCCCCCCTCCCAAGTGGAGGAAGGGGCTAGAAAAGGTGCCTCAAACATAGTCTGCTTCACTTCTCCCTGGCCAGCTTACCGCGGCTGTTGGGGATCTCTAATAGCAGAGAGAACTGCACTGGTTGTCAAAGAGCTAGCCTGCTAGAACGTAGACCTAGCAGCTCTCAGCGAAACGCGTCTCGCAGACAAGGGCCAGCTTACAGACCGTGGTGGTGGATACACGTTCTTCTGGAGTGGTCGCAGCAGCGACGAGACGAGAAGCATGCGTGGGATTTGCCCTCGATTCTCACCTCGCCTGTAAACTCACCAACACACACACACACACACACACACACACACACACACACACACACATATATATATATAACTCTTTCTTTGTGCAGTACCGGTAATGGTAACAGTTTTTGCCCAATTATTGCCGTTACGATAGTAATAATGGATAATTGTTGAGCGCTTTCCTCCCTTAGAGGAAACTCAAAGGGCTTTACAATTAACATTTCTACGTGACATTACATTCAAAAGGAATAATCATAATAATGAAGATAACAACAACAATAGCGATTTCACATACAAAAACACAAACTTAACATATTCAAAGACTACATTACATTATCACACTCGGACACACACAAGATTCCTCACACCTTTATATTATAATATACCCCTAGTCCGCCCACACGTAAATACACGCAGGCGCACATTCACACACACAAAAATCGCATGGTTTATAACTGAATATCATTAGAAAAATTAATATCAGACCTTTGTGGAAAGATTGATGTGTGCTTGGTGATCAGGGAAGGGTGTGCCTGTTATTCATGCGTTTTTCGCTTTCATATTTGTTGACGAGCATTTGAATGAGCCGAAAGAACATTTTCTATTTTAATTGCTTGAAGCAGACAAAAAAGTTTTTTGAACTGAATTGAATTAAAGGAGAAGGTCGTGACTCGGTGAGGTTAACCGGTTTAGACAGATTGTGCTGAATGGGAAATGGAAGAACCAATCATCAAAGGATCTGTTTTTACACGGGGAGTAAGTTGTTCATAAATGGATCTGTTCGAATACGTCGTGGCAGAGATGTGGCAAGAAACCCGCGCAAGGTAATCATAGCAGGCTAAAACAAATAATGGGTATGATTATAAAAACCAAATATATCTCGTAAACTTGCAAAAATAGTCACCGAAATTGTTCAAAATCCTTTCGTCAAGACAGCGATTTCCACGACGAAATTTTAGCCTTTCGGTGATCCAGAGAAAACAGGAAATGGAGACGCGAATGCGCACGTGGTTCTTGCTTAAAACAAACAAACAAAAAACCAAAAAAACAAAAAACAAAAACAAAAAAAACCCCAAAACAAACAAACAAACAAAAAACGGGGAATCTCCACGAAAATCAGACGAAACTGGGTCTGCTAACCCTTCTAAATGATAATCATAAAGAAAATGTTTTTTATGTCCATTCAGCAGTGAAGCCCAGATTCGTCACCAACCGCAACCGCAACACTTCCAGTGTTACAGACATGCTGATGCTTCTCGAATGGCCCGTGCTCCAACAACGACGTCGCTGCGCCAGACTCGCAATGCTCCACAAGATCCTCAACGATCAAGCTTGCGTCTCCTGCGCCGACCTCAAGCGGCAGCCTCAAAGTGGTCGTCACAGCAACCACAACCAACAGCTGCAAAGAATCCGATGCGTACTGACTACAGGAAGTATTCTTTCTTTCCGAGGACCGTTGTCGACTGGAACTCCCTCCCACCTGATGTTGTCAAGGCCCCCTCCTGCAATGCCTTCTGCTTGAGGGTATTGAGGGCCCTCCAGGCACAGTAGACCCCAACCCCACAAGGTCCTTCACTTCTTTTTTTTTTTTCAACTAATGATTAATGGCATACGGTTAAGGACTATGAGTACGAAATTCCGACAAAGAGCACACACTTGCACTTGCACTTGCAAAAATGTTAGTAATGGTCAAAGTTATGACCGCTGAACATTAATGGAAGAAGACAGACAAGGGGGGACATTACAAACGATCGTGAGCACAATTCTAGAAACTCGCACCCCATCTCTCCTTTCCGCCTCACCAAACATATAAGTGCACGTACCCGCAAGCAAAACATGTACGCACCCGAAGGGACATAGAATACAACACACGCGCTCTCTCCTTCCCTCACTAGACTGGTTCCATTTCAGATAAATCAGCTTAGTTAAAAAGTAATAAGGAAATCTTAGTCAGAAGTGTCAAATAGCTTTTTCTGAAGGATTAAGATATGCTGAATCCATTTCACATGAGCAGTTTTGCGTCGTTGATGTGATATGATTAATTATTCAAAATGGCGTCCACGCAAACCTGTCACGCTACACCACACGTTGCAAACAGTGAAACTATCTTTTTATTCCAAGAATTTCAGCCATTACCAGTAGTTTTCAAGAAAATATGGATGACTCAGCACGACACTATTTCAATGATAGGCAAGAAACAATGATGACAATAGACACGTTTCGGAAACGAAAAACTACGGTATGCTGCCAGTCATAATTACGTACACTGATTTGCATCCTTTCAAATAAAATCGAAAGAAAAAATATTTCAGCTTCATAAGAATTCACCTTTTAAGTTGCAGTGGTGTATAAGCAAGCGAAAAAAAGGACGCTTCAGCTTTTGACATTCCAACGTAAGTAACGATATCGAGAACAGGCAGGTTTCCAAACCAGAACACTAGCTCATACTGTCATTCACAGTCACATTGATTAACAGATTTTAAAGCGTAAAAAAAGAAGGAAATGAAACAAAACCATCTATTTCAGCTTCATTTGGATGGACCTGATCATTTGCAAGGACAAAAATCAAACATATTGTTAACCAATTTAACATTGATTTGCAGCATGAAAAACTGAAACAAAAACAAAACCAAACGATTCAAATGAGCTGTCATTTTCATGTGCAGAATTCCGTTCAGCTTATGTGTCTCAGCTTTCGGTCAGTTTGTGTTCATACATACTCATAATTCAACCTTTGAACTGTAGTAGCACAGTGCAATCAGTCACTGAACACAATAATAGTAATAATTATTATATTTATATAGCGCTGAATCTTGTGCAGAGACAAATCAAAGCACTTTCGCACCAGTCATTCACACGCATGCATAACTCTAAAACTGGAAAATCTGAAGACAAGGAAGAGGTGGGGAAGGGAGGCTATTTTGGGAAAAGGTGGGTTTTAAGACCAGACTTGAAAGAGCTGAGTGCGGAGACCTGACGAAGCGAAAGAGGAAGTTCATTCCAATTGCAAGGTCCAGAAACAGAGAAAGAACGGCGGCCAACAGTCGAGTGTTTGAATCTGGGTATGCGTAAACAGAGTGGATCCGAAGCCGATCGCAGAGAGCGAGATGGAGTGTAGAGGTGAAGTCAGCCACAGAGATGGGAAGGGGTAGATTTGTGAATACATTTGTAACATACCTCAGTCATCCACGTTGATATCAGTAATCATTTCTGCTGACGTCTTCACTTGTACCGCAGATATATGCGGAAATACATGGGAGCCTCTTCCTCCTCCAGTTGCAGTTGCTGCTTCTGCACTGTGTGGTACACTTACAGGTGATGATTTCGACGCAGGACTCTGGCAGTTAGGGCAAGGAGGTCAAGGCTGGAACCACAGCACCACTCTGAATTGTCCATCCCATAGTCTCTGATGGGGGCACTTCATGACGCTGTCTGCCTGTCGCCATACTGATGCATGATAGTTTGACCGCTTGATGTGGAAGGACAAAGCATCATGAGTTGGGGGTAGGGTCTCCAACAGGTAGGCCTGAGCAAAGAGGGTTGACCTGGCACTGTCCACAGAAACTGTTGCGTGAACCTTGTAGACTTTACATAATTATGAAGGTTTCTGCAGCTGCAGAGGTTTGGTCACTGAGGTCGCCTTTGCCGAGATTTGACCAGCCAAGAAAGAAGAGGTGTCAGATACTGTCAACGATTGAAAGGCTGGCAAGCTGCCGAGGAGATGAGCATCAAACTGAGCTGCCACTGAGTGAATTGGGATGTATTTCGGTTTTTTGGAGGTGCCAGCCTTCATCCAGATCTGTGGACATGGCATGTTTGCAAAGTGGGCCAGCAGAAGCACCAGCACGTCAGTGTCACGAACATAAACTACGATGCTGGATGTTCGGCTGTTGAAACAGTGCAGTATCATGCGCGTGTCAGCTTCGTCACGGCGCCCCTTCAGTTCCTCAGTTTTGACGTCAGGCGTAGAAGACTCCACCTGTTCTTCGTCGCTGAATCCTCTTGCAACAACAATGGTCTTGTCTGCAGGTGTCTTCAAGAGCAGCTGCTGGGACAGGAATCTCGCCAAGTTGGCTTTGTTTGCTGCTCACAGGCACTGCCTTCTTACCCCGTTTCTTCCTTGTGCTGCTTTTGATGGGCAGGTCGTAGCATCTGTCACAAATGATGTCAATACGACTGAATGCAGCCCCAATTTGTAGTACTGATGTGATAAAAACGTCAGCAACCGTCCCTCTTTTCATTCGAATATACAGAAATGTTGATTTCTAATTAATAATAACAATCATCATCATCATGATAGAAATGATAATAATCCAAATAATAATGATAATGATATTGATAATATTATTTATTTTCAGTCTAATAACATCATCTTAGATGAACAGACTAAAAATAGATAAACGAACGAATGTCAGCAAGGTCCCCGAAGTTTTTTGCTTTAGGTGGCTTCCAAGAGCAAGAACATGCGCCTGCCCATCGACAATAAGTAGTCCTTCTTCACCAATGTCTGCAGCCTCAAGACTCTGAGGGCAAGGCGTGTCACAATCAGTGAATCTGACAGGAGGGACTTTTGTCCTGATCGTAGATCGCCATTCATTTGTGCAAGGGCAGGAAGGACAGGCATCAGCTCAGTATATCCTCCAGATGGACATTCCTTCCAGCCTGGAATGCAGTGATGAGACGCTGCAGGAACTTCCTGTCTGCCTGTACTACTTTCTTAGCAGTTGTTGTGGACTCCCTTTGCTCTACTTCAAAGATAGATCAGAAAGTCAAAGGCTTATTCTTTGGCAGTGTGTCTCTGAAAGAGATCATCCTGTTGATGTCAGCCTAAAGCCTTTCTTCTATAAACTGTATCAGCTGATCTTGGCCTTTTTGGAGAGCCATCAGCAAGTCATCTTCAATGTTCTTTGTGACAAAGTCCTTTGTGGCAATGTTCTGCAGTTCTGGACTAGCGTCAGATGAGAACAACTTGAAGGACTGAAATGTGTTCAGGAGATTGTCTTCATCCTTCAGATCAAGTTTTATTCCTGGCTGGATTGCACTCGTTGTGAGTGAATGCATCGTCTTGTCTAATGCCGTCGATCAGCTTGGTCTCACTGTCCAGGTGAGATCTCAGGTTGAAGGAGAAAGCCCACCTGCTCAAGGCTGACGTCGTCTTTGTGATGCCAACGATGCCACCACCTTTCTTGCCAATGCCATCCAGCCACTCCTGGCTCTGGTCCAGGTCTACGTAGTGAAACTTCTGAGCTGATCTTTTCACAACGAAATTGCCACTCTCAAACTCTGCCTTCACTGGACCTAGGAGTTGATTCATTTCACTGATGTAGATGGTGCCCCATCTGGCATAGTTGGTATGAATAAACCCGAAAAAGAATGGGAGCATCAACTTGAAGGCATGCAGGTGAAGCTGCCCCAGGTCACCTCTCTGTGCTCCGGTAAAGAGAAGGAGGATCTCCACCATTTGGATGTAGGTCCACCTGAGCTGGAAGTTAGGGTTGCCATCGCTGGCCACAAAGGCGTCAACTGCATCTCTGAAAGCTTTGCTTACAAGTATAGGTCATCTGTGTCCCTGGACATTCAACAACCCGCGCATGCGCCGGAGTTATTAAACACCGGCTGACGCTGACAATAAAGAGCCGAAGGTGGCGCGGGCAAGTCATTGGGTAACCATTGGCAACAGAGGTAAGATACAGATTTCAAGGTCCTTTAAGTGGACTTAACACCCCAAATGTCATTAGAAAAGTAAGTTTTATCAATCTATAGACCGATCTGTCTCCTATGAGTACCTATTAATGCGTTTTGGTCTACCCGTGATCCCTCTGTCTGCCAAGTCTTTGGCGAGTTGCCATGGGCAACAGGGGCAAGATACAGTTTGTCAAACGGTTTAAATGGATTCAGGGCATCCTTTTCCCTGAGAAAAGTGTATTTGACAACTCTAACTCTCCGATGTCTACGGGTATCTGATTTCCTGAAAATGGAACCAGTCCACACCGTCAACCTTCCGCCTCCCACACGCGCACGCAAAAAAGACTCGGTTATCTACACTGGACCATTGTTACTACATCCAGTTAATTTTTTTCTAAATTGCATAGCACAGTTTTTCACGAGTCGAAAGATCCCTTTTGCGGAAAACTACGACACTAGTCTTATCGAGGTTTACTGTTAACTGTAGTCTGTCTGTTTCTTGTTTAAGGAAACTATGGGAAGGGAGAGAGAGATAGAGAGAGAGAGTGCAGTCGGGAGAGAAAAGCACACACACACACACACACACACACACACACACACACACACACTAATGTTTTTAAATGATAGAAAGTAAGAAAGGTAATGTATGTTTGTGTACAAGAACTTAGTCGGGTCAGCCGTATGTTCCTCCAAATTTTCTTTCACTCAGGTTAAAATCTCCCCAGGTGTGGATTCCCCCAGGTCTGTGTTCCCCTAGAAATTGACAAGTATGTTTTTAGAACATCTATAGACTATAACAGTTTTGTGCAAAAATGGGCGCCGTACATATGCATTGTAGAAGAATAAGATTGGTGTCTTATGGAATCAAGGTGTGAATGAATGATTATTGTTACTTTTCTGTAGACTAAGCATTAAAATTAATGTGGGAATGAATACCCATTGTACTGATTATGCTTTGATGTGAGCCGAGTATTGTAATATCACATCGAAACAATGTGTGAATGAAAACCTATTTACCTGCCTATATTAATTTGATGTAAACAAGGCACAGAAATACTAGTGGAATCAATATGTGAACGAATATTTTAGATTCTGCCATTACTGCAATTTCATTGTAAATCGTGCGTTATAATATCATACAGAACAATGTTTGAATGAATATTTTCTGTTCTACCGATATTATTCTTAATGTGTAATGATTGATATTCAGAATATATTGTTGTATTCTTCCTAATGTAAAATAGTACATTTTATATGTAACCCTTTCAGCGAATAAAAAACAATGTTTGGACAAAAAAATCGCGACGCAGCAGTCGCCCTCTGCCGCCGCACTAGTTTGTGTCAGAGCCAGGGCTCGTTCAGAGCTGATGTCCATTGTTCCATCACTGAATACCCGCATCTTTATCTGAAAGGGCAGCGCGACCCACTGAATGTCTTAATGACTTCATTTGACTTTTCACAGCAGAATTAAAACCGGGCTCAGCACTGAATCGACGCAGGCGACTGAATCATCAAAAGGAAAGTCCAGCAACAATTAAACGTTGAATTTTCGTCGACAACAAGTCAGCGGACTGACGATAATTCAGCGTTTAACAGACCTCCGCCGCACTGTCACCAGTCGGCGACAAATCAGCGGATCGGCGACAATTCGCAACGGTGGATTATATACTTAGTAACGTTAATTTCTCGTCGTTATTTCCTTCACTGATAATTCATGACTTGAACAGTTTATTTTGTTTCATTGAAAAAAAAAGGGAATGCTTCATGCGCATAGATTTATTCAAGACAAATTATCAAGCGTCCATGTTGCATATGGCAACGTTTGTCTGAAGTCAATATTGTGTTGGGGCGTCTCTCTCTGTGTCTTTGTCTCTGTCTCCGTATCTGTCTCTCTGTCTGCTTGTCTATCTATCTCCCTCTTTTCTTCTTCTTATGTTTTTTTCCATCCTGCATTCTTGCTTTCTCTCTTCCCATTATTGTATTGATAACACATGTCTTTGTACTATACATATGAATTATCAACGTATGCAGTTATGTGATGTACATACATATATTATTCATATTAATTTTTTGCTGTCGTGAATAATTTGCATTTTTTTCTTATCTATTTTTTACAATTTTGCCAAGAAGGCCGGGTGTAAAAAAAAGAAAAAAAAGAGCATATTTGCTTATTCCTTTAATAATTATTAAAAAAATTTGTTCGGGCATTCGTTCTCTCTCGCCGATCAATGACAATTTAGAAGTGAAATTCTATGACACGGTTATGTTCTTGAGAGAATGACTCAAATCAGACAAGAAAAGAAAAAGAACAGTATATCAAGTCATGTGTCACTGGACAGTCTGACACGTGCATAGGCCAACTACTGATTATGAAACAGGAGCTCTCTCTCTCCACACACACACACACACACACACACACACACTGATCTCCATTCCATTTTTTTTTCTCGCCACTATACTTTGTTGTAAAATGCATATGAGTTTTATTCTGTGTTTTCAGACGACAGTTGGCATGACCAAGGCACCCATCCCTTGTCAGATAATCTTATCTGGTGTACCTTTGTCCCGTTTTAAACTACAAGGCTCATCAGATGGTACCTTATCACAATGCCTGAAAATATATAAAGAAAATGATTCAGCTCCAGTGTGTGTGTGTGTGTGTGTGTGTGTAAAAAATGATTCAGCTCCAGTGTGTGTGTGTGTGTGTGTGTGTGTTTGGCGAAAGAGAGAGAGAGACGGGAGGGGGAGAGATGGGCAAAGACGGAGATACTGTAACAGAGACCGAAAAAAGAGAAAAGGACATGAACACACACACACACACACGCACACACACACACTGGAGCTGAATCATTTTTGACTCACTTGTGTAAACAAAGTGTCTATGTTTTAACCCGGTGTTCGGTTGTCTGTGTGTGTGTGTGTGTGTGTCCGTGGTAAACTTTAACATTGCCATTTTCTCTGCAAATACTTTGTCAGTTGACACCAAATTAGGCATAAAAATAGGAAAAATTCAGTTCTTTCCAGTCATCTTGTTTAAAAACAATATTGCACCTCTGGGATGGGCACAAAAAAAAACCAAAAAAAAAAAAATGAAGCCTAATTATATGCAAACTGCATTCACTGTTATATTTATATTTTTTGTATTCTCTAAACTTGGCACTTTGATCTGATATTCTGACCCAACAACAAGAGCAGTCATTATTATAATTTTTTGTTCAAACAGGAACTTCTTTTGCTAAGCATGGAAGTTTTATTTATTTTGCAAACGTTTTGGTGCAGATAGTAAAAAAGGGAAATTACTCTGTAATTAATGCTAGGGGACTTAATTTGCTTTAAATTGATCTTTCTCATCTTAAACATTACATTTTGAAATTATACTCAATACATAAAAAGCTTGGATTTTTTAAAAGTGTATCACAAGTGAGTCTTGAAGGCCTTGCCTCTTTTGTCTTTATATATTTTCAGGCATTGTGACAAGGTACCATCTGATGAGCCTTGTAGTTTAAAACGGGACAAAGGTACACCAGATAAGCTTATCTGACAAGGGAGACAATACATATGATTGGGATATGATAGGCAACAGAGACATATTGTTATTGTTGTCATCAAGGATAGATGCCCTGAGAGATATATTGAGAAAAGGGATAGGATCATTGTAGGCTTGTTAGCACACCTAGGTATCGTCCACGTCCTGAGTGCTGAACAACAGCACGTGATCTTTATTGACGCCTGTCATATGCAATACAATACAAAACAATACAATGCGACACAATACAGCACAGTACATCACCATTAATCCAGATGGAAATGAGACGTGCGTGTGAGTGCGCGCGTTTGTGTGTATGTGCGTGCGTGCATGGGCGCGCGCGCGCGCGCGTGTGTGTGTGTTAGTGCGCGTGCTGTTGTCACTTATTAATCTATCCATCCAAGTGTCTCTAAACTCGTCTTAGAAATTGATAGCATGACCATCTGACCACCATCGTTATCTGACACTCATACCCTTCCACTCCCCATACAAAAACGACGTTCTTATCTCAAGAACCCTTCACTAACATCCATACACAGTCCTCAAGAAAGTCACTCCCGGACGACTCGCCAAAGGAAACCATGTTTCCCCCCAAAAAAGGTTTCTCTAACTTTTCCATCCTCCTCCTTTTCCTTTTCGCCACAGCTACCCGAAGCGAGTTCCGGAATCACCCGAGGAGATCCAGCAGCTTGGCGAGTCTTCAGAACGTGATCAACCAACAAGCCAACTTGATCCAGGCTTTGCAGAGTGAGCTGTCAGCCACGGAGAACAGGCTGGAGGAGGTGGAGAATCAGCTGGGAAGCCGGGTGGAAGCCTTGGAGAACAGTGACGTTGGCAACAAGAACCAGTTCGCTGTGTTAAGCAGCAAGCTGTCTCAGTCGGGTAAAGTGCACGTCTATCACTATGCAAAGGGAATTGTGTGTGGAGGTGGTATGGGAGTATGTAGATGAGTTCACGAGAGTGTTTTTAGGGGGAGGGGGGACTGGCGGAAATAGATGTGGTGTAAAACTTGACAGTTATAAAGCATCTTGTAATCGAGTATTTCTCAGATGCTTCGAAATGAACGTCGCACTGTAAACACAGCGAGCGACCTTTTTCAGTCAAATCGGAAAAAAAGGGTATTGTTTGCTGGTGATGGGTTTGCGAATGAAAAACACGAAGGAAACAGAGAGAAGAAGAATGCTGTGCTCTGTAAACATTGCACGTCTGTCCATTTGCAAACCATGTATTTATATACAAACGAGAAAAACAAACCATTTATCATACGCTTGTCCATTCGGAAACTCCATGTTAGACATACTTTCAATTCATTATCGCATTTATGATCATCAACTTCCGATTTTCATTGCGAGCATTGTCTCCAAAAGCAACAGACACAAATTAAGATTTACCGGAACATACGTGGTTACAACAGAAAGAAGTCAATTCAGTTTATAAGCAATTAACTTCATCAGTGCTCGAGTTACTCGTCTGTCGTTATGATAGTTATAGGTCTGAGCGTTAAATGGACTTGTACAAAGTCAGTATTTGACGGATTGATAATGATTCGGAATATTAAACGAACAAATCATATATCTAAACACAAGAAACACACAAAAAATGAAACACACGTCTTAAAGTATTCAGTATCAATCATCACACTTCTCCGCCCCCCGCTCCCACCCCCACCCCTCTCTTTCTCTCAACTCTGGTAACCTAACTAGAAGAGTCAAGATTTTTTTCTGCCTTGAATCTACGCTTGTGTAAGAACCGACAGCATGACACGAACTACTCACCGAGCTAATACTGCTCAGATCGTGCCATGAGAGAATAACCGATCTTCGAATGGATTTAGACTCGTTCCTCGATTAGCTAATAGTTTCCGATGCGTCAGGTAGTTTCCAATGCCTGTGTACCTTTAAAGGAGATAAAATTAATGCTAAATTCTTCAACAGAAATCCAAATTATCGCCCGCCCAAACTGTCACCCGCAATAATTGGGGTAAGCCTCCTCCCCCAAATTCTCGCCCAAACGTATTAAGTCGCCCTTAGCGACAAGTTAGGAGGGGAAACATGTCACATATTTGAGAGAATGTACAAGTAGGCTAAATTCGCTTCTGATGCATGTGTCTCTTGTTTCTGTCTGTCTGTCTGTGATTGTGAGTGTAAGTGCGTGTCAGTGTGTGTATGAGAGAGACAGACAGAGGCAGCGTCTTTTTGTTTGCAATTTTATGTATGTATGTCTGTATGTATGTATGTATGTATGTATGTATGTCCGGTGGCATTGCACAGGGATTAGATTGGTCTGCCATTACCTTCATGTAGACCCTAAACTTCTGGTCCAGAAGGATGGAGAGAATTTTTTCCCAAAGTCATTTTGCTTACTCTCTGTCAGGCCCATGGGAGGGACGTGATGGTGGTATCCACTCTGGAGGGGACGCTGTTAATTGATGTATTGTCGCCGGCAAAAATTTGGTGTCGCTGGCGACAAATCAATGTTTAACAGACCTCCGCTGCATTGTCGCCGACCGGAGACAAATCAACGGGTCAGAGGACCGCCACATTGTCGCCGGTCGACGACATAATAATCGCTCATTAATTTTTGTCGTCGTTATTCCCTTCAGTGGTCGTTCATGACATAAACAGTTTGTTTTGCTTTGGGGAGGGGGAGGGGGGAGGTATTCTGTGTATTTGCATGCGAAGCTCAGGAGCATGTCTATGTCCCCACCCCCGTTCTATATTCCCCCAAGTATATGTCCTCTAAGGTCTATATTCCTCCAGGTCTATGTTCCCACAGGTCATTTATGGTCAGTGGCAAGTAGTGGTAAGTGGTGGTCAGTGGCAGTCAGCAGTGGCCAGTGGTAGTTGGTGGTCAGTAGTGGTCATCGGTCAGTATTGGTCAGCAGTGGTCAGTGGCTGTCAGCAGTGGTCATCGGTCAGTAGTGGTCAGCAGCCAGTAGTGATCAGCAGTGGTCAGTAGTTGTCAGTAATCAGTAGTGGTTAGTAGTAGTCAGTACTGGTCAGTAGTCAGTTGTATTAAAAGTGGCAGTCAGCAGTTGTTGGTGGTCAGCAGTAAGTAGTAGTCAGTGGTGGATAAGTAGTGATCAGCGGTGACCAGTGGTCAGTAGTGAATCAGCGGTGGTCAGCGATGGTCAGTGGCCACAATGCTCATTGGTGACCAGTGGTCAGCAATGTTCAGTAGTGTCAGTGGTCAGTAGTGGTTTGTGGTCAAAACCGGTAAAAAAAAAGTATCAATGCTACATAAGATATAATGGTCAGCAGTGGTTCCAGACCTGCAGTATAATAGACCAAGGGGAATATAGATCTGGGAAACAGATACCCGAGGGAATATGGAACTAGGGGAACAAAGAGCCAGAACTCCCGCCCCCACACCACCCCGGCCACCCCCACAAGAAAACAACAACAAACAAACAAAAACTAGCCGCCGTAGCGAAGTGGTTAGCGTCGCGGACTGACGGCTGGGCAGACGCGGGTTCGAATCCCAGCGGAGGTGGATTTTTTGGCCCGCGGCCGGCTCCTACCCAGAGTTGACTGTGCTATGTGCTTAAATGGGCTTCACTGATGTGTCTTTGTGTGTGTTGCTCTAATTTCCTGACCAACACCGCAAGTGTCTGTATCTCTCGGGCCTGTTTGACACCGGGATATCATTATGACAGGAAGCGTAGAGTACAGCCTTGTCGCGTAGTCCCCAACCTAAATGGACCTCCATAATATTATCATCATCATCGTCATCCTCCTCCTCTTCGATCATCATCAATATAAAGGAAAGTCCCAAATCATGTGGCCTTTCATGCCCTACTCTCATGGTGACCTCAGTTTCCATACCCCTCCACTTCCGCGCTTGGGGTGAATCTTGTCAAGGTCTTCAGTATCGGCAGATTCATGGGGGACTGTCGTTGGAGGGACGTGCTGCCGGTCTCCACTCTGGGGGAGACGTTCACTCAGTTTGGCTCCACGACTAAGCCATTATGGTAGTCAGTAGAAGGCTTAGTAGGTGGTGTCCTAAGTACGTTAAATCAGAACAGGCACTAATGAACACCACCGAAGTGACTCAGCAGCAATGCAGGGTCTCTCCTGGAGTGTGGCTTCTTGGCAACCTAAGATCGATAGTTCCCCATGGCACGCTGGTAGTGAGACTGCGACAGACGAATCCGGATGTGGCTGTGCATGGGGGGTTCGGGATGAGCGGCGTGGAAATAATGCCATTGACGCGGTTGACTGGGCGAAAAAAGAGCACTAAAATAATATGATAGTGAAAATCAGTTTTCTTCACCAACAGAATGTTAGTGCTACGGAGTGCCATAGATTCTATTCAATCATGATAGCTGTTTTCAAACTGGGTGGTAATGTTTTCAGACAATATTCATCCAATGCGCTATTGAATACCCGAAGAGGTCATTGTTGAACAAGCCGCGGGGGTATCATACAAACAGCCTGTAACATTCGAAACTTCAGCACTCGCGATTTCTTCTTGTTCAGAGCCAGTTCAATGAAAACGTCAGATACACATATTAGGGCTCTGAAGAAAATTAAAAAGGGGGAGATCCGACACTTAATTAAATACTATCTCGTGCTGATTTCTGCTTGTTCATTTTGATGTGCTACTGTGTTGACGCTTATGCGTGCGTCCGTGCATGTTTGTATGTGTGTGAACTCGGTTACGTATGTGCATTTCTGTTCACGCTAGTGAACATGATAGATGTCAACACATACTGATCCATTGGTCTACATATTCATTTATTCAGTCATAGATTCATTCATCCACTCATTAACCTCTCAGTCATTCATTCACTCCACAATATACTCATTTCTCTTCCCCAACACAGTGGCCTTCACAGTTCGCTTCTCCAAGGACCCTATCCCCAACGTCGGCCAGCACGCCGTCCTCAAGTTCGACTCTGTACAGTTCAACCTTGGCGGCGGTTACAACACGGGAAACGGCATCTTCACAGCCCCTATCTCCGGAGTCTACGCCTTTTTCCTCAGCCTGATGGGCTCGTGGCAGTGGAGCGAGCTCAGCCTGGTTAAAGATGGCTCTGTCATCGATTCCGTGCACGTCAACGACGAGACCTTTGATCAGGGCTCGCTGTTCGAGACGATCCACCTGGACGCCGGTCAGATGGTCTGGGTGCAGCACAGCTACGGGTCCACTGCCATCAAGGGCGGCGCCTGGACCGACTTCTCTGGCTTCCTGCTGAAGGCGGACTGAATGATCAGAGTGGGACATTGTTTGGCTTTGTCTTGTCAGAATACGGCTGTCGTGACATTTCATACAAACTAACAATGATGATAATAATGACACTCTATAAGCTTTTATCTTATAAACACTCGCTTTACACCAGATATCATATGACATGATATTTATATATATATATATATATATATATATATCAACTGTGGAATTTGCTCTTCATAATTGTATCGCAATATTGACAGAGGCCATTCGGTATTTCCGTTTGGTAACCACGTGGTCTTATATAGGTCTAAAGTCTTTGTCATCACTGTCCGCCCGTCAACAGAGGTGACTGATAAATTATTTTTATTACCATGCGACATGGTTCCTTTGGTTCCATGGTCATATCAAATAAAAAGTTTTGTCAAAACTATGTCACAAATGAATTATATAGACAATTGCTGTGTTAGAACATGTTCTCTGATAATGTTATCGAAGTGCTTGGAATAGGTCTATGCTAGTTTGATGTCAAACGCATTATTCCATTATTCGGTAAACCGTATTTCTTTGAATATAGCTTAAACTGCTCTGTTCAACATATTCGCTTTCCCTATTTCTTTCATTTTCTAAGAGTATGGCGGGATATTTGCTTTTATACATTTTTCTTTCAAAATAAGTTCTGTTTAAAATGTAAGATTTCCAGAAAAAGTCTCGAATTTCAGATGCTGGTTCGATGATCACGCCTGATAACAGTATGTCAGTCTCAGGGTAATACCAATAAACAGTTTTCCATGCATGTCCACTGTTTTGCTTGTTTAGTTCTTATAAAAGTAATTATACTGCAAATGATTAATTCCACATTAGAAAAGCTTAGATATGAAAAGCACCACACAATCAAACACCCCGGCAGCTAATCAAGTAAATGATGGACGAACGAAACAGAATGCAAGTCAGTCAACGTTTGTTGACCGATTGTTGACCAGCCAAGCAGCATTACATTCTTTTTGTTTGCATTTTGAATTGTTTAGATGGTCAACAATGTGTGTGTGTGTGTGTGTGTGTGTGTCTGTGTGTGTGTGTGTGTGTGTGTGTGTGTGAAAGACAATACATCATTAAAATTAGCCAATAAACTTCTGATATAACAAAGAGGAG